>NC_083752.1:10321501-10621501 GCF_033458585.1 Syngnathus typhle
GAAAGAAACGCGGGCAGAAAAGAAGGTGAGAAGGATATAAGTGAAGGACGCAAGAATAAGTGAAGGAGACAACACACGAGTATTTACATCTACTTATACACACGTTATTTGATCCACATTTGAATGTGCTGAACAACATTCATGACCAGTTTTCAGTGAAATTGACAAGGCACTGCAGCTTGGACACAGGCGGCTATTCACTTGTTTTTTTACTTATCCCTTCCTTGTTTGGGGGGGCAGATATTTTAATGCCAATTCGAAGGGAGTAGAATGGTTTATTTTGCAATCATTTAATCATTTCGATTAGCTGTTTATATTTTAATATTGTGGTCTTGAAAAAAAATAAGTTAGAGGCACACGGGCTGCTTCAAAATGCACTTTGATTCTTCCACGAGAGAGGAGGGCAGATAAATAAATAAATAAATAAATAAATAAATAAATAAATAAATAGTCCTGCCGGTCTGAATTTGGTGGCTGCTATGGCAACCCTCAGTGCGCAATCACTTTGCTGAATGGGGGGCGCTCGGCGCACGGTTGTCTTGCTGGGGCCGACTGCCTTGAAATAAAAATGAATTCTCTTTTTTCCTACACTCGGCGTGGGGCGTGAAGGTTTCAGCCTGTCTAGTAGATGCAATCATGTCGCCCCCCTCCCCTCATTAAATGTTGCATATTTCATTGCGCTCTGCTCACACTTGACATTAGCGTGAGTGCGCCTGCTGCTGTGGGACTTCATTTGCTAATGATGGCGGGGAAGCAAGAGAGGCGTTTACAGCATTAACACTTGTGTTTGAGAGGGGCTCCTTTGACTCGCGCCTTTAGCTAAAACACTTGAATGAATTATGACACCCATAATCTCCGATTGGCATCGTTAGCAGGTAAAAAGTCCTCAGCAAATTTTAGGGTAAAGATACGATGCGACACGCAAACAAATATGTACGATCAGCTATAGGATAGGCATAGGTTCATCACTGAGTCAAAAATAAAAGGTTCCTCGCCCTTGTATTACGACCGCAAGAAAATAATGGAGTTCACTAGTTGGAGTTCATCATAAGGGTCATCCTTCCACCCCAAACTCGTTTAAGCACAATGTTCCCAAATAGCTGGAAGCCAACAATAGCGCAATCAGTCTTCACGAGTTGTGTGTCCCAAGACTTGTGTCCTCATAGCGCACAGCGTCGGATCCTCACCTTAATCAGAGACGCCTCTCGGTCCCCTTCACTTCTTTCGTCTCCTTTGATCATGGCTGTGATCGAAGCTTCTCACCTCCCAGAGGAATTAAGTGCGCGCGCGTCCGGCCCGCTCCAGATAACAAGCTTCCCTGGCGGACGAGCTTCTCAGGCCCCGACGGAACGGCTCTTGATTTGCCTCCTGCAGGGAGCCCAGTTGGCTTGAAGACAGAAGACAGTTGCGGAACGGCTCCTTTAAGATTGGCCTGTGGCATATTTTAATTGAAAAATAGTTATATTTTTTAATCTAATTTATTATCATCAATATGTGTAAGGTTTTGCCGCTCCGCAAAATGTCCCTTATCCAAAGACTGTACATTTCTTGTCAAGGAACTATGCTGCAGTGGGATGAGCCGCTTTATTTAGATAGAAGTAGTTATGCGGCACCACCCTATGGCTTATTGCAGGGGTGGCCAACCAGGCAGAGACTATGAGCCACATTTTTTACTGCATTACCGCAAGGAGCCACATCATACACATGAGCACAAATTAACTAACCCCCCGCCCGCCAACCAGACAGAGACTAAGAGCCATATTTTTTACTGTGTTACCGCAAAGAGCCACATCCTAAAAATGAGCACACGTGAACTAGCCCCCCCCCCACCCCCAGCTCGGTTTTAAATGGGCCACGTTTAGCTGTGCATTTTTCCCTGCCATTTTGAGAGCGAAATTGACACTAATTGTTTCTTCGAATGGGTTTGCCCCCCTTTCCTTTGCGGGAATTCACCTCATGCGCATGCGCTTTTGACGAAAATAGCATATCAAAGTCAAAAAGTCAAAGTCAGCTTTATTGTCAATCACTTCATATGTCAAGACACACAAAGAAACCGAAATTCCGTTTCCTCTATCCCACGGTGACGAGACACAGTACACGATAGACACACAAGTAGACGACACAAAATAAAAACAAGAAGGCATAAATAATAAATAACAAATAAATAAAATCAGTGATGAATAGATAATAAACAAATAACCCAATAAATAAGAGGAGCAATACAGCATACAGCAGACAGTAAGCATAGCAAGTCCAGGATGCTACGCAGAAAGGGGGGGGGCGAGTTCAGAATCCGAACAGCCTGGAGTATGAAGCTGTTGGAGAGTCTGGTGGTGCGGGAGCGCAGGCTCCTGTACCTCTTCTCAAAGGGCAGAAGATCAAACAAAGAGTGAGCGGGGTGACTCACATCACTCACAATCGCGGTCGCCTTGCGGGTGAGATGGGAGGTGTAAATGTCCTTCAAGGAGGGGAGCGAAGCACCAATAATCTTACCAGCCATGTCCACTATGCGCTGCAGGGCCTTCAAGTTGTAGGCAGTGCAGCCGCCACCCCAAACAGCAATACAGCTGGAGAGGATGCTCTCAATGGTGCCACGGTAAAATGTAGTCATGACGGCCGGAGGAGCGCTCGCTCGCCTGAGTTTCCGCAGGAAGTACAGGCGGCGCTGGGCTTTCTTCGCCAGTGACGCGGTGTTGGTGGACCAGGAGAGATCCTCACTGATGTGCACCCCCAGGAACCTGGCGCTGCTCACTCTCTCCACCACAGCACCGTCGATGGTCAGCGGCAGGTATTGGGTGTGACCCTTCCGGAAGTCAACAACAATCTCCTTGGTCTTGTCGACGTTCAGCAGGAGGTTGTTGTCCCTGAACTCAAGCGAAGCGAACACGCAGCGTTTGACGAAATTACCATATTGAACTCAAGCAAAGCGAACACGCACAAATAAATAAATAAATTAATACAAAAAACAAATGTTGAGATGAACGTAAAGGAGCCGCATGGAACCAGGCAAGGAGCTGCATGCGGCTCGCGAGCCGCGGGTTGGCCACCCTTGGCTTATTGGGTGATTGAGAGAGCTTCATTTTGACAAAAGCGGTGCCTTATATCGCTTCCATTCAATAAATAAAACTAAAGGTGAGCAATCCTTAGCTCAACAAGACATTTTGGCAGGGCCCCTTCCACATCCTCGATTCAGTTTATCCCTGGGCTGCTCGCAGCTTCTAATGAGGCACATGAAAGCGGCCGGCGCAAACTGGCATAAGAGAATCCCCCCACCAACCTCGCCCTCCAGCCTGAACGCATACATTCACCCCCCCTCCCATCTTCAGAAAGTTCCGCCGCAACAAATTGGGTGTAAAGCTGCTTTTCATCTTAAACTTTCAGATTTTATGCCCCCCCCCCCGACTCCTTTCATGTCTATGTCAGAAAATGTTGAAATCACAGAGCAGAAGACGTCGTGCGCAGTCACAGGAATCTTACAATTGTGAGCTCATGCATCTCAATGTGCGCGAAACGTGCTCGAACCCTGTGTTCGCATATCTGCAATTCCAAACGACGCTTGTGGCGCTCCAAATAATTACACAAAAATGACAGACAAAGGGGCAAAACGGGAGGCAGAGTCTCTATGCCGCCATCTTTTGGACATTTTCGGACACTGCATTTTGTTTGCAGCTAGAACAGGGGTGGGCAAACCACGGCCCGCGGGCCACATCCGGCCCACGGGACCGTTTAATCCGGCCCGCCAACCCTGAATAAAGTAAACTTTTTTTGGGGTCATTTTGCCTGCAATTACTGCGTCTCCCCAGTAGATGGGGAACCGCTCGCCTGCGCATTCACTACCGGAAGTCGTGTCAGAAAGCTCGGTGCACACTCACAAGTGCGTGTACGTACTCAGTAGTACGGACATGGCGCACTCGCGCTCTATTTGTATCAGTCCCGAATTTAGAGCGTGGGCTGTGACGACAGCATTCTTGTAATTCGCGCGCTGAGCTTTCAGATGCAGTTTTACGCTAAAGCCACCCACAAACCTTCCCCTGGAATCCTTCTATTAAAATGAGTCGCCCAAGGAAAAGCAAGGTGGACACAGTGCCGAGCGTTTAAAAGAGAGTGGCCAATTTGGCTCGACGTACGCGACATGACGTTCAGCCACATGAACGTCAACATCAACCCGTCACAGATCGAGGTAAACGAACCAACACCTCGGATCTCGCCTAAGAATTGCCACAACAAATTTTACTCCAGACTATGATGCACTAGCAAAAAAAGGAGACCAACAACACTGTTCCCACTGAAAATGAAGGGGAGGCTCCCAAGTTTGTTGTAAAAAAATGCATTTTGAATATGATTTGTACACATGGCAGGGATTGAAACTAGCGACCATTCTCATTTTCAAACAACGCAGGATGCTCAAGGACATTGATGCACCACCTGTTTGCGACTAATCTTAACCTGTAAAGTTCTTAAGGCTTACTTTAAGGAAGTGTTTCCCGTTTCCTCACCTCTGTTACCAGGTGTTTGTGAGTTAAAACTCTGCTCTGATTTTCAGATACCCCTCACCGTGTTGCCGTTTTGATTACTTTATTTGGATGTATGCTTTCACCGATTCTTCAAGATGATATATTTGGTCAGAATGTTTGCCGTTTGATGTGATCTCATAAGATCTTTCATTAATCTGACCTGCAGGCACTGAAGTGATGGAGACTGTTATTCATAATAACAGTGTCGTATTTTATGAGAATCACTGATAGCAGTTTTTTAGTGAATTATCATAATTTTTTTTAATGCTGTTCATAAATGCATTTGTTTTCCAAAAACTTGTTTGGAATATCCATGCTTTACTACCTACTAAAGGCCAAAATCCTTTATGCAATGACCTTTACAGGTCGTTTATATTACTTCACACAAATACTACGTCCATCTGCTCCTGGTTCGGCCCTCCGGTCCAAATTTAGAACCCAGTTCGGCCCGCGAGTCAAAAGGTTTGCCCACCCCTGAGCTAGAAGGTGGTGGGTGAAATTTCAATCGTGCGTTTTCACTATCGCGAGCTATTTCGTCCATTGTATTTCACCAAGTGAAAGTGATGCATATTTGCCCTTCGCAATTCCGATTCTAGCCGCAAAACACCAACAAGAAAAGCCGTGTGCACTGCAGCGTTGTCGAATTGATAACATTGAGTAGATAACCTAAAAGCAAGGTGCCTTGGTGGAGGAGTTCTTTTATTCAGCACGTTTTAAAGGCAAGCCATAGACCAGAGGGACACACTTTCCTTCTTTACAAGGTCTCCCAACGAAGGCCACTCGAGGAGAGCGGATAAGCTTTGCGGCGGTCAAACGGAGGTCTGGCAGGGGTCGAGACGCTCAAGTCCTACAAGGACTTGGGCTGGTTCGGCTTGTTAGGATACGGATTTTAGCTATTGATCTGACTCCAAATTATGATCAACACTTAACACAAGAATTGCTATGTTCTAATCCACACACTGGCGCACCTAACAATTTTGCGAGTTCGTTCTGTCAAAGAGAAGACCAGTAGATCAATTAGGCCGAATTTACCAATTGTTTAATCCTGACAAAGCAAGCTAATACAGGCGCCTGGGTCTTGGGTCCTTAACACAAAAACTCGTGTGCCTTCGTGACCAGAAAAGACGACACATTCTTCCGGGTTAAAGAAACACAATATGAATATTCAAGCATGCAAATTATTGTGTGGTGATTGGTCAATGGTCGATAGTCATCTCCTCCTCGTTTGAGTTTTCCCCTGCTCAGCACAGGTGTCTGGACCACAAAGACGAGTTGTTTTTCGCGTTCCCCATCGGCCTTGAGATATCCTGCCTTTCTGGACATCCTGTTCCACAATACTTTGAAGAAAACAAATTCATGTAGTCTGCACATTCCTTTCCACTTATTAAGCGACCACACTACTACTAGAAATTATATTGACATGATTATATGTGTCTAACGCAGCCTTAATCAAATGTGTTTGCAAACTGCCCAGGAAGAGCGTCATGTAGGAGCAGCCGCACATCACCACCTCGGCCGCAAGCAAGCATTACGTTTTTCAAAAGCGCTTCAACATGGGACAGCAAAGGTATTCGGCCAGTCACACACCTGCCACTCTTTACATTCCGGCAGCCGGAACATCTTGAGGAGCGTGATGCTGTTGTACACCTGCCAGAACTGTGAGGATGACCGACAACACATTTTAGTCAAACCGGCACATCACTTTGCCTTCGCGAACAGAAATGACTCACTGGCAAACATTCTGACTAACATTATTGTGGTACATCTGTAAGTCTGTACTGTACAGCCCTTGTGGCCATGACACAATAAAGTGAAATAAAAAGCGACCCAAAAATGGTTCAAGTTCTTGGCCTTCTATTGAAATGCGCATTTGTTAATTTACACTTTTATCAAGTACAATATGAACGGGTGCCTGGTTATAAAACAATTGTAATTCAATTATTTTTTTCAAACAAATTCATGGCATTTCCGTTCATTTTAACGGGGAGGCGTGATTTGCGTTAAAAGGTTTTTGTGTTGCAGGCTTGGCCGTGTAAAGAATTCAACTTGCATTCTCAAGGCACAACACGCTTGAGCAGCGGGAGTTCAACTCACGTGACCGAAGAACAAGAATGGCAGCAGGAAGGTGAGCCCCCGCCACATCCAAGACTGAAAACCCTCTGAAGTAGCGCAAAAAAGAAGAAACCTGCATCAAAACTAGGAAGCTGTTCCTTGGTTTCGGGCAATTGTATTTTGCCACTCGCTCGATTTTGGCCACGTGCCAATACAGAGACGCGATATCGTACTGCAATGCCCTGCGAAGGGGCAAAACAAACCAACAGTGAGGTCCATGTTGTGTCGCTCTCCGAGGGCTCGTAGTCTGTAAAGGCAGCCGCTCTGATAGTAGTACTGCAGAAACTGGACGAAACCTGAGACAAGCGCAATCTGATCACATGCAAGGCCGCGCAAGCTGCTCATGGCGCCAGCAAGCAGTAGGAGAGGAACTGATTCCAAAACATCTGGTACAGAATCCCCTCAGGCCTGCGAGCGGACACCGGCAAAATGTCACGTCGGGCGTGGGCTCGACCAGAGAGAAATGAAGTCTATGCTCACCAAGTGAGCATGACTCCGGACAGGAAGGTCAACACGTAGTGATGGAGGACCCACCAGCCTCGGATCCTGAAAGCGGACGGCGGCGAATGGTACGGCTGGGATGGTCATCAACGTGCGTTCGTCCGTCTCTGACGTTTGCGGAATGGCCTACCTGGAGCCGTTGTTGATGAGGATGCTCTCGCGGATAGTGAGTGTGCAGTAGTACCACACCAGGAGGAAGTTTAAGAGGGCGTCTAAAGCTCTACCAGAATCAAGGCAAAGCTGGAGGCGGAGCCGCTGAAAGCGCAGCGGGCACTCTTTGACTCACCTGTCTGAACAAAAAGCAACAGGTGAAGGAGAAGAGGAAGAGGATGACCGTGAGGATCAGCTTAAACTTCTCGTATTCATCCTTGGAGGCCAATCTGCGCAGCGGAGACAGGGTTGGGAGACGTCAGCGCGTGCCCTGGAGACGGTCGCCGTGACGATGGCCGGCACTCACTTTGACTGCTTATTGAGGAGTGTGACATTGACGTTTCCCAGAACCAGCGTAAGGTACAACCTGCAAAGGGGCATGCGAGCACACATTCAACAAAGCGATGGGGCGACAAGAGCGAGCGAGGGGAAGCATGCTACACATATATGAAAGCACGCCGCCACTCGGGTGCCTTTTGTTCCGAACCGAGGCAACCAAACCCGTTTGGCTTCGGGAGGAAGGTTTCCATTTCGGAGAAGGCGCGGGCTTGCTCGTCCGCTGCCACCCCGATGTCAGCCACAGAGTCTGCTTCCACTGGACTCAACTTGCGCCCGAGCCTATGGAAGTTTATCTGTGCCATCGGATTTTGAATTCGAATTTGTAGCACTGAATTTTTTTACATCCAATTTTTAACACTGAATTTTTTTTTGCATCTAAATCAGACTTTGAATTTTAAAAGCCATCGAATTTCTAGCACTGAATTTTTTTTCCCTAAGACATTTTTTCAATGTCTCAAAAAATTCAGTGTAAAAAAATTCAATGTCTTAGAAAATTCAGTGTAAAAAAATTCGACATCTCAAAAATTTCAATGTAAAAAAATTCAATGTCTAAAAAAATTCAGTGTAAAAAAATTCGATGTCTCCAAAAATTCATTGTAAAAATATTCAGCGCGGACATCCGGGGTAACCAAGGGAGAAGTAATCGATCCCTGTATCAAAGCATCCAACGTTCAGCCAATCAAGTTACGCTCCATTGGTCATGTGACGTCGAAACAGGAACGTCGTGAAGTTCAAAGGTGAGCTCCGGTCAGAGCTCAGGATGGCCCAAAACACAAATAATAACGCTTCGGTGAGTGTACTCTTTATTTACCTTTTGTGTTCGTAAAAGTCAGTATTTTATTTACCAGACACCTTAACAGAATTTGTTGAACAATGTCTACACAGGGAACTTTTAATGAAGTGGTGTTCCTTAAAAGTTTGCTAGCTACGAGCTAGCGTTATATTAGCATGGTTACCATGGTAACATGGCGCTCGGTACTGCGCTCTTTAGTACTCTGTTCCGATGTTATGATGTGGCTGGCAAGAAATATCTGACTCACCGTTTGTTTAACAGCAAACTACTACTAGGTGATTTACTTTACCAAGTTGTACCAAGTTATTTTCTCTGAAACATAAAAGATAGTGGGTGGTCTGTAATACTGCAAATACAAGGAATTGTATCAGTCTGCAAGAGAAAAGTATTATTTCCACATTCACTAGAGGATTGAAGCATAATAAATGTATTAAAATGGAATTATTCTTTTTCTATGTTACTCTTCAAGCTTTTAGATGAAGAATCTTGTGTTTTATCCTCTCTGTCTTATTAATATTAACAGGTAATAGGACGTGTCACAAGGCAAATTAAGCAGCTGAGACGAGGTCTTAAAGAAACGCCAATGTGGACACTGTTGACCCAAAGACCAGACACAGTGGCTTTGCTTTTTCCTGAAGAGGTAGCAGGAAATTTCAGCCCTGAGGTTAACTGTTTTCAATCTTGTTATTTCTGTTTTCCTACATACATAGATACCCCACAGCCTCCACTTGCTTTGAGACCCTGCGCATCCCAGGGCATTACAAGGATTACACATCTTTTAAATGTGACATCCTGGCCTGTATTTACAGTTGCCATCCAGGATTTGGTCTTGTGTGAGACATTTGGCCTGTAGCCTTGTAAGACAAGATTGGATGTTAAAATATATAATATATATAATAATATATATACATTAACATGAAAGCAGCAGTATAAAAAATGTGTTATGGAGCATACTGATAACTACCAAATACTTTACAAACACACTTTGAATGTATGCATTTTGCCAAAAACATTGCTTGATAAGAATTTACCGAATTAATTTATGGTTTGTATCTATGTGCATCAAAGACTGGGGTCCTGGAACTGAGTAGGTCCGTCGAGCGATACATCCTACGTGGACCATGCGGCTTATGACACCAGTGGTGTCAACACGGTGCATGGAGGCTCTGACGCGGTTATACTGCACCCTCAGTCCTCTGGCTTGCAGAAGGGCCTTCACCATCCGATATCCAGAGTGAGGCTGCCTCGACTTAATCTCTCTTACACACTGATCTAACTCTTCATCAGTCATAGTGCTGTATAATGCCTTAACTGAGAGATCAGACTCGGCCATGCGTCTGTATACTGTGCGCCTGGACATCCCCAAAAGTTTAGCTATACATGGAACTTAAGTTCCAAAGGTTTGCTAAGGTACTCTGGGGATATGACCATTCTTTGTCGCCCAGCCGGTCCTTGCTCAAACTGCACAACTGCAATGTGTTGCTCCCTTTTGTCTTTTTCCAGATTGATAAGACTGTGTAGCTGTGTCAGTGAGACTAGAATAGCTGGACAAACAGTTACTTGACTGGATACAGCATTTAATAACACAAGTTCTTGTGTGCAAGTGAACTCTAAGAAGTCCAGATCAAGAGGCATGCGTCCCAGAATATGCTCCAATCGAGAGCGAAGTCTTTCTAAAAGATGATTAAACAGGAGTTCCTAGGAGAGAAAAACAAAATCAGTGTGTGAGCACATTTTATGGAAAATTCAAACTAAGCATGGATTTGTTAACATTTTTATGTTCTCTTTTTATTGTCTCAAGTAAGTTAACATCTCATGAGTATCGGAGTGAGTTCAGAGCTGAGATTATTTATTTTCATGAATGAGACATTGAAAAAAATGTCTTAGGAAAAAAAAATTCAGTGCTAGAAATTCGATGGCTTTTAAAATTCAAAGTCTGATTTAGACGCAAAAAAAAATTCAGTGTTAAAAATTGGATGTAAAAAAATTCAGTGCTACAAATTCGAATTCAAAACCCGATGGCACAGATAAACTTCCATACGAGCCGCTCTGCCTCGCATCTAAAGACAGGAAGCGGCGCTGGCGTGAGAGCCTGCGCCACGACGCGTCCCAGCGCCAAACAAGCCTACCGCACGAGCGACGACAAGAGTTCTTTAAGCTTCTTCCTGTGGCGGACAATGGCAGAAGTGCAGCGGCTTTGGAATTGAGTGACTTCCTCCAGCTTCACCCGGTACAGGCGATGTGTGTCCTGAGGAGCCAACTGACCACGATTAGCTTTGCCAAGACTCTCGGCATTTAAACATAGAGTTTGTCTAGACCAGGGGTGGGCAATTCCGGTCCTTGAAGGCCGGTGTCCTGCATGTTTTTTTTGGGGTTTTTTTTTTCAAAGTTCAAAGTCACTTTATTGTCAATCCCTTCATATGTCAAGGTCTCCCTCAGGGCTGTGGACTCGGTCGGATTTTTGCACCGAGTCCGAGTCTGGCCTCTTGACCATGAGTCCGAGTCCAAGTCCGAGTCCGGCTGTCCATTTTTTCTGTTAATTCATGTGACTGCTTAGTCTTTATTCAAGGCTAATTTAGATAATCTAAATAATTACAACAGTTTTGTGATGGCTTTGTCTTTATTAAACATATAAATGAATACAATAAACAGATACTTTCAAGTTTTAATCATTAATTACACCATTATAGCTCAGACATTTATCTAAACACAAATTGTTGGATTTATGTTCTCCTGTGTGAATGTGTTGGTTTATCTTTTGTTGTGGAAAGATGTTCTTCTTAATTGTCGTTTTATTTTGGAGGTGATTTTGTTTTGTGGTCATGGAAGACTTCACTTCCTGTTCCGGGTTATGTAGCGAAAACTGCATACAAATCGCGATGTGCGAATATGTTCACCCTCCTGTGTTGCGGACAATAAAATAAACGGGCAAAGTAATCAACCAACCAAGTGTGTGCATTATTAAGAGAACATGGCCGAAGAAGAAGAAAACCCTTCGAGCTCAACAGGTTATGGGCCCAGGCGTGACACAACAGGAGGAAGATGGCAGAGGTTAGTGTTCAACGGAGACGAAAAGGGTTACGAACTCTGGGAGACAAAGTTGCTAGGCCACATGCGGATAATTGGCCTAAAGGACACTATATTATCGGACACTAATCCAGATGCAGAGAAGAATGCTGAATGCTACGCTGAACTGATTCAGTTCCTTGATGATAAAAGCCTTTCACTGGTAATGAGAGATGCAACTGACGACGGAAGAAAAGCTTTAAAAATACTCCGAGACCACTACGATAGTAAAGGCAAACCTAGAATCATCGCACTGTACACAGAGCTAACGTCTTTACAAAAGAAACCTGAGGAGACAGTGATAGATTATGTTATCCGAGCTGAAAAAGCAGTGACCTCCCTAAGAAATGCAAAAGAAGTCATCAGTGATGGACTTATTATCGCTATGATTTTAAAGGGGCTTCCTGAAGCTTACAAGCCATTTGCTATTCACACAACTCAAAGCAGTGAAGATTTAACATTCACACAGTTCAAAAGCAACCTGCGAAGTTATGAGGAAACCGAGAAATTCGACAACAAAGTAAAAACAGATAATGTGATGAAGGTTAATTTAACCTCAATCGTCTGTCATGGATGTGGAAACCGAGGACATTTTGTAAAAGATTGTCGCCAAAAGGGAACACCTAAATGGTGTAGCTACCATAGAAGCTCGACACACAGTGATGAAACATGTAGAAGAAAAACCAAGTACACAGATGATGCAAAACTAACTGTAGAAAAACAAGAGGACAAGAAAGAAGAGCAGACTTTTGTATTTAAAGTTAGTCAAAGACTTCTGCCTAATGACATAATAAGAGAAGGACTAATGGTGGACTGTGGTGCTACTTCACACATCATTACAGAGAAGAACAAGTTCATAAAGTTTGATGAGACTTTTGATCCTGAGAAACACTACATGGAGCTTGCTGATGGATCCAGGACAAATAACGTCGCACTCAAGAGGGGAGATGCCAACGTCTCTCTACAGGACGTACAAGGACACTATACCACCATCACGTTGAGAGATGCTCTGTTCATCCCATCCTACCCTCAGAGCATATTTTCAGTGAAGGCAGCTACAACCTATGGAGCACAGGTGATCTTCAAGAAGGGACAGAGTGAACTGGTGAACAAAGATGGGACAGTCTTCTACATCGAAGAATACAACAGACTCTACTATTTGAAAACGGTAAATAATGAAACATCATTCAATGACATGATGTCCTGTGACACTGTTAATCTGACTTGTGATGTGAAAACATGGCATGAAATTTTAGGACATTGTAATGTTAGAGATGTGTTAAAGCTACCTGATGTTGTGAAGGGCATGAAAATCACAGGCAGTGACATGTTAGATTGTAATGTGTGCACAGAAGGGAAATTCACTAACGACAGAAACAGAAAAAGTGACCCAAAAGCGAGTGTGCCATTACAGTTGGTGCACACTGATCTAGCCGGCCCCATTGAACCAATTGGCCAAAGTGGTCACAAATATGCTATAATATTCACAGATGATTATTCAGGGGCAGTGTCAGTTTACTTTCTAAAACAGAAAAGTGACACCACAGAGGCCACAGCAAAGTTTCTAGCTGACTGTGCACCATATGGCAATGTTAAATGCATTAGATCTGACAATGGCACTGAATTCACAAGCAGTTCCTTCCAGTCTCTTTTAAGGGAAAAAGGTATAAAGCATGAGACATCTGCACCATATTCTCCTCATCAGAATGGCACAGCTGAGAGACAATGGAGAACTCTCTTTGAAATGGGGAGGTGTCTTTTACTAGAAAAGGGGCTGCCAAAAGAACTATGGCCTTATGCCATTCAAAATGCAGCACACACTCGCAACCGATGCTACAGTAACAGGACTAAAAGTACACCATATCAGATGTTAACAGGGAAAAGACCAGATCTCTCAAAACTATGGATATTTGGGTCAGACTGTTATGCATACATACATGATCACAAGAAACTTGATCCCAGATGTGGAAAAGGAATATTTGTGGGGTATAGTAAAAATAGCCCAGCATACCTGGTTTATTACCCCCACACCGGAAAAGTGTCAAAACACAGACTCGTGAGATTTATCAAAAAGAACACGGTTGAACAACAAACACAGACTGATGAATGTGACACAGAAATTCAGACTTATGAGCATGTAGTGCCTTCAAAGGAAAGTACAGAACAGCAAAATGAAAATGCAGCAGAGAATAGAACTCCTCGAGAGGAAGAAATCAACACAAATGAACCAAACCTTGACACAGAAAGAAATGAGGGTGATGATCAAAACCAAACTGAACGATACCCTAACAGAGAAAGAAAACCTCCTAAATATTTAGAGGATTACATATCTAACTGCAGAGTGCTAGATAATGTAAATTCTTTAAGTGTTGATTATTGTTACAGAGCAACATGTGGAATTCCCCAAACCTATAAAGAGGCACTGATGTCACCAGAGGCAACAAGGTGGAAACAGGCAATGACAGAAGAAATCAAATCTCTGAAAGAGAATGACACATTTGAACTGACTACTTTACCTACTGGTAGAAATACCATTGGAGGAAAATGGGTCTACGCCCTCAAAGAAAATGAACAAGGACAAATATTTAAAGCCAGGTTTGTAGCAAAAGGTTACAACCAAACACAAGGAATAGACTACCAAGAGACATTTGCACCAACAGCAAACATGACATCTGTACGAACCCTAATGCAAATATCAGTCCAGAATGATCTTATTATCCACCAAATGGATGTTAAAACTGCATATTTGCATGCTCCCATTGAGGAAGAAATATACATGGACCAACCAGAAGGTTTTGAGCAAACAGAGTCAGGAGAAAATTTGGTGTGCAAATTAAAGAAATCCCTTTACGGGTTAAAACAATCAGGGAGAAATTGGTACAAACTCTTGAATGACTACCTTGAACAAAATGACTTTGAAAGAAACCTTTCTGATCACTGTGTATACAGGAAAGACATTGACCATGAAACTCTGCTGGTTATCATCTGGGTAGATGACTTGATCATTGCGGCTAGCAATATTAACATGTTGAACATATTCAAAGAAACAATGAGGTCAAAGTTTAACATGAAAGACCTGGGGAAAATATCCAGTTTTCTTGGTATCCAGTTTATACAAAAAGGGGCTGAAATCAGGATGAGTCAGAAGAGGTACATTCAAAGAATGTTGGAACGTTTTGGGATGTCAGAATGTAAACCCAGATCCACACCGTGTGAATTAAAAACTGACACTACTATATGTAGAGGAAGTGATACAAATGGGACAGTTAACCCAAGGGAGTATAGAGAAATAGTGGGCAGTCTGATATATGCCATGACGTGTACGAGACCAGATATAAGCTGGGTTGTTAGCAGACTATCTCAAACACTAGCTCAACCCACGAGAGAGGACTTAGTAACAGCAAAACAAGTCCTCAGATACCTAAAAGGTACAAATGATTTTGAACTGATCTTTAAGAAAAGCAGTGAGGATCTAGATCTAATTGCTTACAGTGACTCTGACTGGGCATCCTCTGTAAAAGATAGACGCAGTACAACAGGGTACTGTTTTGCACTTACTAAAGAGGGACCAGTAATATCCTGGAAGTCAAAGAAACAGCCTACAGTGGCACTCTCGACATGTGAAGCCGAATACATTGGTCTTGCAACCACTACTCAAGAATGCATGTACTTAATCCAACTGTTAAACGGGATGGACAGAAAAAGGTACACGTGTGTCAAACTGTTTGGGGACAACCAAGGGGCCATTGCTTTGAGTAAAAATCCAGTGAACCGACAGAGGTCGAAACACATTGATGTGAAGTATCACTTCATTCGGGAAGCGTTGAATGAAGGAAAAATCCACACTGAATACTGTCCATCAGAAGAAATGGCTGCAGACATACTAACAAAACCAGTTACAAAAGTGAGACTCAAAAAGTTTCAAAAATGGTTCTTTGGAAATGCACAAGATGCTATGGGTTAACAGCATGAGAACAAGGGGGGGTGTTGGATTTATGTTCTCCTGTGTGAATGTGTTGGTTTATCTTTTGTTGTGGAAAGATGTTCTTCTTAATTGTCGTTTTATTTTGGAGGTGATTTTGTTTTGTGGTCATGGAAGACTTCACTTCCTGTTCCGGGTTATGTAGCGAAAACTGCATACAAATCGCGATGTGCGAATATGTTCACCCTCCTGTGTTGCGGACAATAAAATAAACGGGCAAAGTAATCAACCAACCAAGTGTGTGCATTATTAAGAGAACATGGCCGAAGAAGAAGAAAACCCTTCGAGCTCAACACAAATAATTAGTGACGACCCCACAACTATCGAAACACATCAATGATATAAGCTGGGTGACCAATTGACATTGGTACATAATGTAAACATTAGCCTAAGTGCAACTCAGCGTGGCCGCATTGATCGTAATTTACGCTCCGTTTCCCCCCCAAATCTAGAGGCAAAACATTGTTCTCTCGCTGCTCCAGGGTTCTTCCATCTTCATTGTGGGTCTTGTACGTGCACGCACGCAACAATTAAATTTGTCTTCATAACAAGCAAGCAGGGCTGTGGACAGTATTCCTACGCGCATTCTCAGCAGCATGATGAAAATAAAATTCAATAACGTCACTGAGATATATTTTAACGAACTCCACTTCATTGTATGGCTTTTTAGCCTGTGCAATGTTCCAAGCCAGTTGAAACAATGCAGGTGTGACAGTCTCTGAGTGCTTCGTAATTTTTTTTGAAAAACTGTACCTATTTTTCTGCCTGACTTTCAAAGTCTCCAAACTTGTGCTTGCGAAATTCAGTCCCTTTTGCAAAGTCCTTATCGATATTGGCATGAAGTGAGCTGAAGTGGCGCTGACCATTTGAAGCTTTTAAATGCGCCAATGACGTCCGACATATCAGGTAGAATGGCTTGCCATAGCGTTCAACAAAAAACAACTTTAACTCTGTTAAAAACGTCCTGTGTTCATCGTCATATATTCGTTTAGCTGTGCATTTTTTCCTTGCCATTTTGGCAAGCGTCTTGTCAGCTTTCATGGACCTAATGGGCTCCCGTAGTCACAGTCGCCACTCATTAAAAAGCCAGCAAAACCAATCGCTCTGTTTGTCCCTCTTCCTTTGCGGGATTTCCCCTCACGCGCATGCGCGTTTGACCAAAAAACATATTGAACTCATGCGAAGCAAATACGCACGAAAAATAAACACATGTAGTGGGTTGACATAATTCACCCGGAACCTAAGTTCACGTTACATAGTTCCGGTGGGACCGTTTACACGTGTGGGACTTTCCTGTTTAGTTTAGTGTGTGTTAGGATCTCAAAGGGAAAAGAGTCTGCCCGTTGTTGTATGAGAATAATTATAAATGTCATTAAAACAACTGCCGTTGGCACCGTCGTTTGTCACTCTGCCCCCGACTCCAGTCCTTGCACACCACACACAAATGTTTATTTTTTTTTTATTGTCGGACTCGGTGGACTCTGTCAAAATCAGCACCGAGTCCGAGTCCGGCAAAAATGACAGAGTCTGACTGAGTCCGAGTCCACAGCCCTGGTCTCCCTGCTGCAACACACCTGATTCAAATGATCAGGATTGTTAACCAGCTTCTGCAGACCTTGCTAATTATCTGACCATTTGAATCAGATGTGTTGCAACAGGGTGACATAGAAAACATGCAGGACACCGGCCCTCGAGTCCCACAGGCCAAAATAAACTAATTAAAGTAACTATACTAGTACTTGTTTACGACGGTCCCGCTTCACGACATAAACATACAAACAAACATAAAAAAACATACGACATTCGGAAATACGTTTTTCAGTAAACTAATGCATTTATGGCCCAATTTCGTTGGCTACCCGCTGTACCATGACAATAAGGGCATTATATTCTGCAGATATATTCGGGTTACGTCGCCGACATAGTACGTAACATCGGAAACCGAGGTGGTGACAACGACGTCTGTCATGCCTCGTCCCCAGTTTTGGTTATGTGTCATCGTTTCTGTGTCTGTGTGCTCGCCCCTCCCTTCCTGTGTGCCCTTGTTTAGAGTGATCACACGCACCTGCCTCTCGTTACCTGTGTTGTATTTAAGTTCTGTTTGAGTGTCACTCGCTGTCGGAGCATTGTGTGTGTGTGTGTGTGTGTGTGTGTGTGTGTGTGTGTGTGTGCGCGTGCGCGTGCGTGTGCGCGCGTGTGTGTGTGCGCGTGTGTGTGTGCGCGCGCGTGCGCGTGTGTAACACGTGGACAATGCATGTCTCACGGTCACGGTTGGTTTTGTTCCTGTCTTTTGTTTCACAATTTAGTCTGTTAGTCTTGTTAGGTTGTTGGTTAGTCACGTCAGTTTGCCTAGTCTTTTTTGAGTTTGTTGCAATAAACCCTGGTCCAAGCTGCACTTGGTCGCCCTGCTCCATCTCTCCACTCCACACCGTGACAACGTCATTACACAAGAGGTATGTTTCATTATTCGTTCGCGTGTAGCCCAAAGCCAAAATAAAAGCGGCCTGTGAAGAAAACGAATACAATATTTAAAAAAACACACACAAGGATCATGACGTCAACTCCAAGTTAGCCTCCGGGCTCCCTCTGTTGAAATCGAGTCCAAAGCCTACAAACGGTGGTATGCGTAAACACTCCGACACACCGGTCGGACTGAACAACATTTCGGCTCTTACTGGAGGAATGTAAAGTACGTGAAGGAAAAACGTGCAGGACCGACGAAAGTCAAGTACAGCTCGCTGCAGAACCAATGGTGGAGCGGCCCCAGAAAAAGTCCAGCCCACCAGAATCAATCCCTCCCACAGCCAGCATTGATTTAAAGTAGTGTTGTTTACTTATTGGTTTTGGTTATGTTATTTTTTGTTTATTGTTCTGTTTAGTTTACTGGTGTATCAATGTAAAAGAAAGTGATCAATATTGATGTTTATTCTAAACATACAGTCATTCATCCATCCATCCATTTTGTCAGTGGTGTAGCCAAGCCGGGGCGGCGCCCCGGTTAGGACTCCCTGCGCCCCGGTTGAAAAAAATCGAGCTTTTTCAATTCTTCATTTAGATGCCGTTTTTTTCTTTCGGTCTTGCGCGAATGTGCTTGCGCTATTCTATGTGCGCGATGTTATCCATTCACCGTTTGCCTCCCGGACCCGGATGTTGTTTTAGCGATCAGCGAACGGCGTGGGTGATGTTCGATTTTTTTTCCTGTGGGCGCGCGCCCCTACTGGAAAAATTCCTGGCTACGCCACTGCATTTTGTATACCGCTTGTTCCCACGGGGGTCGCAGGGGTGCTGGAGTCTAAACCAAATCTTAGCTTGCAAACATCCAAAAACGCGATGAATGGATCGCGGCGATTTGTCGTGAACGATGGAAACCTACGATTTCCACAAGAATATGCAATGAGCACTTCATATCAGGGAGACACCCTGAATCGGATGCCAGCCAATCGCAAGGCACACAGAGAGGAACAACCATCTACACTCGCACTCACACCTAGGGACAATTTGGAATGCTCAATCTGCCTACCAAGCATGTTTTGGGGATGTGGAAGGAAACGGGAGTGACCGGAGAAAACCCACACGGGCCCAGAGAGAACATGCAAACTCCACACAGGGAGGGCAGGTGGAATCGAACCCACACCCTCCTAACTGTGAGGCGGACGTGCTAAAAATATGCATGGGTAGGCTCCAGCACGCCCCAACCCCCGTGGGGCCAAGCGGTACAGAAAATGGATGGATGAATTATTATTATTAAGGTCTGCTTTTCTCTCCTTTTAGAGCCGAACAGTACATTTTGGCTGTTCGGCGTCATGTAACTCCATCCATCCATCCATTTTCTGTACCGCTTAGTCCCCACTGGGGTCGCGGGCGTGCTGGAGCCTATCCCAGCCGTCATCGGGCAGTAGGCAGGGGACATCCTGAACTGGTTGCCAGCCAATCGCAGGGCACACAAAGACAAACAACCATTTGCACTCGCACTGACACCTAGGGACAATTTGGAGTGTTCAATCGGCCTACCAAGCATGTTTTTGGGATGTGGGAGGAAACCGGAGTGCCCGGAGAAATCCCACGCGGGCCCGGGGAGAACATGCAAACTCCACACAGGGAGGGCCGGAGGTGGAATCGAACCCGCACCCTCCTAACTGTGAGGCGGACGTGCTACCCAAGTGCCCCACCGAGCCGAGTCATGCAACTCATCCAAACAAAAATGATTCTCGGTTTCAGCTTTCAAAAATATACATGTTTATTAATATTAACAATAATTTTATTATTTTAAGGTCTGCTTTTCTCTCCCTTTAGAACCGGGAAGTAAACGTTGAAGGATATTAATTTGCAACACGAGCGGGCCAATCAAATATCTAGCAGAAGGATAGGGTGGGAGATGCTGCTTGTTTTGTAATATACTGTAATCTATTTTGTTCTGAAATAGTTTTCGGAGTGAGTCTCTGAGCTAAGTTTCAGATTCACGGATGACTAAGACGTTGTAAAAACAACAAAAATATAACACACGCATATGAACAAAACCGCATGATGAATAATCCCAATTAGTGTTAGAGATTTAAAAATGAAATATTGTGCGGTTGCGGATATTGTCAAACGGAGTCGGTCAGGCGCATGCGCAACACCAGAGCTGTCAGGAAAATGGCGGCGCCCGTCGATTTGGAGCTGAAGAAGGTAATTCCTCGTATAAAGATGCACGAACAACATGTACGACGCATTGTTTTGCTATTCGAGGCCTCACGTGTCTTTGCGTATAAGCTTCGAAATGTTCATAGATGGGAATGGCAACGGTTGTGCGCCGAGACTGACGGGTGATCAGCCCATTGTTTACTAGTTGTTGATTGACCGCGAGGCCGGTGCGTGTGTATAGAAAATAATGTTGCGGATGTGAAGGCGTGGTCCGGGTCGCCCTTTGAATGCAAGTAAGCGAGTTGGTGTTTGCGTCAGGCCTTCTCGGAGCTGCAGTTGAAGATGATTGACACACAGCAGAAGGTGAAGCTGGCCGACCTGCAGATCGAGCAGCTGACGCACGTGCAGAAGCACGCCAACCTCACTCACGCAGAGATCAACACGCTCACTGACAGCACGCGCATGTACGAGGGCGTTGGACGCATGTGAGTCTCCCAGCCGTCCACCTGCCAGCGATCTACACTCTGACCGCCTTCATGCACTTCAGGTTTATTCTGCAGTTCAAGGACGACATCACGCAGCAGCTCAAGGTCAAGCAGAAGACGGCTGAGGAGAAAATCAAGGAACTGGAGGTAGCTGCTTCTTTTCACGTAGCACCCTTTAAGCTCAGCCATGAGTGATTTCCTGTGACGAACTTTCCGTTGCATGTTTTGTGCATCTCAGCAGAAAAAGGTGTACCTGGAACGCAGCGTCAAGGAGGCAGAGGACAACATTCGGGAGATGCTGCTGTCCCGGAGAGCTCAGTAATTGCTCCGTCTTGGACTCGAGCTCAATAAAGCACTTGTCACCAACTGATTGATTGCTCATTGATCCGCCCGGGGTTGGGATGGGACAGCAAAGGTTTATTGTGGAAAGACGGTGCGGCGCAGTCACGTGTTGTTGGGCTTGTTGACAAAGTTGATGGAATAGGAGCCCGTGTTGGTGTCCTGGTTGACCTGGAAGTTGCTGGTGGACAGGCCGAACGGTCGCAGGACCATGTTCCCCAGCTCCTTCAGCTTACCTGCCCGAGGCCAATAAAGGTCATGGATCAACAGTCCCGATTACAAATCCGGACAACGTGGCTTCCTACCTAACATTTCTTCCTTCAGCTTCTCGTTCTTCTCATGGATCTGCTGAGGTAACCTCTGTGGAGACAGGAAGGAGTTGGACTTCCAGATCAGAACCCCAAACAAACAAAAGAGCCCGCTCCAACAACTCGTCCCATCCCCAATTAAAACAGCAACTCCGAAATTTTGGACTGAACTCACCACGCAGGCCCGCCTGGCCGCTGCCTGCCCAGGGTCTCGCTCCAGGACCTTCTGGTAGTCGTCCAGCGCCTTCTCCAGCTGCTCTGTCTGCTCGTAGAGCTCAGCCCTCCTCAGCAAGGCCTTCAGGTAGTCTGGCTTCAGCTCCAACGCTGGCAGGAGAGCCATGAAGTCAATTTGGCTGGCAGCCCTCCACAGTTAGCTTGAAAAAATCACTCACCTCTGGAGCAATCAGCAATCCCGTCATCCTTCCGGTCCTGATGCAAGAGGGTTAACATTCCTGTTTTAGTACAACTATTCCTGTTAATGCACGGCTGGCGCCACCTCGTCCGTAAGCTGGCGTGTCCACTTGGGAGACTTTGCTTACTTGCGCCGGAGTAAACGTGTTAGCATGAGCGTGCTGCCTTACCAGGTGCAGTCGGGCAGCCGCTCTGTTTGAGAACAGGATGGCTTGATCTTGGCTGAAACAGCGCGGACACAACACCAACGCTTGCGTGTAGCTCTGCTCCGCCAGAGACCAATCTGCGCAAACACACGTTACGCAGCTCAAAAGCGACGCGTGTACTATGCTGGTGAATATGATGCTCGAGCTGACCTCCATTTTTAAAGTGGCAATTTCCTTCCTCCTTCAAGATGAGACTGTGCAATCGTCGGCTCTGAGGTGACAAAAAGGTGACGGCGGTGGCCCATCAAAGCGTGCCGGTGTGTTTTTGACATCAAACTTAACCTGCTTTTACCTCTTTTTCCTCCTCTGTCAATTTCTCCTCTTCCTCCTTCTGATGCTCATCTTCCACTTCTTCTCCGCGCTCCTTCAAGTCGTCATCGGAATCGTTCAGCGTGTTCTCAAGCGGTTCTATTCTTGTGTCGTCCAGCGTCTCACGTCTCATGTCTGTCTTGGCGTGTCGTCCGTCCCGGTCCGGATGCTCCAAAGTCTCTTGGCAGTCAAAATAGTCCTCCCGGTCCACAGCGTCCTCCTCGCTAATTCTCAGCTCATCCGCTGGCCTGCTCATCCTCAACAAACGAACAACAGAGAGGAGACTACTAATATGACAGATTTTACCTGAAGTAAAAAAATTCAGAACCTTCATAATGCCCATGTTCACGACCTTGAAGAGGCCTCCCAGAACCTTTCTGATCCAAACTAGTGACTCGTCGAAAATTGTAATACTATCAATTTTTTTCTATCACCACTTGAACTTGAAGGAAAATCAGATTCGAAGAACCTTTCACAACAAGCGACTGACTAAGTGATGGATTTTAACGATTTGTTTTATGTCGCACGTACGCACACACACACAGGACAGAATACAATGAATTTGTTTCCAGACAATCAAGAGAAATTAACAAGTTCGTATTTTTTTGCGGAATTGTTGTTATTCGTGCTTCGGATTCAAAGATGACCATTGACTAGATTGATGAGCAGGGATTGTGGGTCTGACTGATGAGGCCAATCCAGGCCCTGATGGCTTGCCCACATGTGGGACACAGGTGGGTGGGTATAGTCGCTGTAATGGAGGCAGCTCGGGCATTGGCTTCAGCACGTTTTCGCAGCACGTCTTACTCTGTGCTGCATCACGTTTCGGCTGCACCAGTTCCAGTCGTGAGCCATCATCGCCAGCTTGGGTGGTCCAGAGCATGCATCTCCCAGTTGTTGGTGTCGATGCTGAAGGAAGCTTTGAGGCCGTCTTTAAAGCGTTTCTTCTATCCTCCCACTGTCCGTTTGCCCTGGCACAACTCGCCGTACAACAGCTATTTCGGCAGTCAGGCAGCCTCACGACGTGCCCAGCCCATCTGACCTGTGCTTTCTGTAAGAGGGTATCTGACTTGTATATAGACGATGGGCATGCCAGCTCGCTCAAGGACCTTCGTCAGGGATGAGAATGGCAAATGTGAAAAAGCACGTAAAAGTAGCGGGGGGTGGGGGGTCATACGCTGTCGCGGCGGGCGGGGGAATGCCCGCGAGAGTCGCCGAGGCTAACGTTGCCCGGCCAGCTAGCTGCCCCATATAAAAAATAATAATCTTGTCAAGGGATTTACACGATTCACGAAAATACTTTCGACGGAAAAAAACACGGAAATCCGCGGATCCGCGAAAAATTCTCATCCCTGCTTCGTGGATTTTGTCCTGCCATTTGATGCGGAGGAGTCTGCAGAGGCAACTTGGGTGGAGATAGTTGAGCTGTTGGGCGTGTCAACTGAAGACCATCCAGGTCTCGCTGGCGTAGAGAAGGATGGTAAGAACCACACTGCGGTAGACCTACACCTGAGTTGACAGACTGAGTCCCGTTCGCTCCCACACGTAATCACGGAGTCTCCCGAAAGCAGCGCTGGTCTTAGCGATCCTGTTATTGACCTCAACGTGGATGTTCACCGCTCGTGAGAGGGTACTGCCTTGCTAGGTGAAGTTGTCCATTGCCTGTAGCTCAGGGGTGGGCAAACTACGGCCCGCGGGCCACATCCGGCCCACGGGACCGTTTAATCCGGCCCGCCAACCCTGAACAAATTGTATTATTAAACTTTTTTTTTTTGGTCATTTTGCCTGCAATGACTGCGTTTTCCCAGTAGATGGCGAAGCGCTCGCCTGCGCATTTACTACCGGAAGCCGTGTCAGAAAGCTCGGTGCACACTTACAAGTGCGTGTACGTACTCAGTAGTACGGACTTGGCGCACTCTCGCTCTATTCGTATCAGTCCCGAATTTAGAGCGTGGGCTTTGACGACAACATTCTTATAATTCGCGCGCTGAGCTTTCAGATGCAGTTTTGCGCTAAAGCCACCCACAAACCTTCCCCTGGAATCCTTCCATTAAAATGAGTGGCCCGAAAAAAAGAAGTGAGTGCCGAATGTTAAAAAAGGGTGGACAATTTGGCTCGACGTACGCGACGTGACGTTCAGCCACATCAACATCAACCCGTCACAGATCAAGGTAAACGGACCAACACCTCGGATCTCGCCTAAGAATTGCCACAACAAATTTTACTCCAGACTATGACGCACTAGCAAAAAAGGGAGACCAACAACACTGTTCCTACTGAAAATGAACGGGAGGCTCTCAAGTTTATTGTAAAAAAATGCATTTTGAATATGATTTGTACACATAGCAGGGATTGAAACTAGCGACCATTCTCATTTTCAAACAATGCAGGATGCTCAAGGACATTGATGCACCACCTATTTGCGACTAATCTTAACCTGTAAAGTTCTTAAGGCTTACTTTAAGGAGGTGTTTCCCGTTTCCTCACCTCTGTTACCAGGTGTTTGCGAGTTAAAACTCTGCTCTGATTTTCAGATACCCCTCACCGTGTTGCTGTTTTGATTACTTTATTTGGATGTATGCTTTCACCGATTCTTCAAGATGATATATTTGGTCAGAATGTTTGCCGTTTGATGTGATCTCATAAGATAAACATCTTTCATTAATCTGACCTGCAGGCACTGAAGTGATGGAGATTGTTATTCATAATAACAGTGTCGTATTTTATGAGAATCACTGATAGCAGTTTTTTAGTGAATTATTATTTTTTTAATGCTGTTAATAAATGCATTTGTTTTCAAAAAATTGTTTGGAATATCCATGCTTTACTACCTACTAAAGGCCAAGATCTTTTATGCAATGACCTTTACAGGTCGCTTATATGACTTCACACAACGCCTCCGTCCATCTGCTCCTTGTCCGGCCCTCCGGTCCAAATTTAGAACCCAGTTCGGCCCGCGAGTCAAAAAGTTTGCCCACCCCTGCTGTAGCTTCTGCCCTTTGACTGTGATATGAGGCTACAGGTACGGCTTTCCTGGGGCAGGCTGGTACACTACTTCAATATTTTTGGTACTGCGGATTTACGATGCTTACGAACGGAGTAAAGGCTAAAAAGTCGAAAGACATGTTTGCAAACAGCTACTGTCGTGATCTCAAATAACAGTTGGACATCTAAACGTTTTCACAAAATGACATTAAGAGGAAAAACAAACTTAACCGACCACATCGTCTGATTAGTTGACTTACCTGTTAGCAACGCGAGCCCTCTATGAATTATCCAAAGCACTTCCGGGTTGTTCTTCGTCGTCGTTCGCTTTCCTCAGTACGTTCATCTTACCCGGCTTCTGTTTTGAGAAAAAAGTGCTCATTCTGGTGCAGAGCAAAACAGATGCGTTTGTCGTTTAGAAATGTTTTTTTTTTTTTTAATGTATACTTGCAAGACAATTCTGGTCTTTTGTTTCAATAGATGTGACAATATGGCTAGTTACCACCCCGTGTGGGCAAGTCAATGAATTACTATCATCAAATAAATATTCTTGATATTGACTCAATGAATTACTATCATCAAATAAATATTCTTGATATTGACTTTGATTGGAAAAAACATTTTAACCGGTAAATGTAAAAAGAAATGTGTATAAAAGACCTAACTTATTTGATCGATTTCTGAAGGTGAAGCACATCTCATCTGCGCATGCTCTAATGATTCGAGCATTAGACTGCGATTAGAGTCTAATCGTTCAAATCTAAATTTATTCCAGTCAATTAATTAAAAACGTAACTAATCCTGTCAAGTCTCAACAGAGAGTAGAGTATCAAACGACACAGGCATGTTGAAAATTGATTAAAAAAACACAGAGGTTGAAATGGTCCAAATCCCGCTTTCAGCGTTGCTTTCCACCAGTTTTAAATTTGGTAGTCATTACCTTACCCACAATGCAACCCCGAGATCTGCAAGTGGCTTATTTGAAATAACGTTTTTGAATAAACGAATAAAACCTCAACTCTGTTTAAAAAAAGAAAACCTCCGATACGTTCTTTACGGAAGAGGATTAGGGCCAGTGAAGAAAAAAAAAACGAGGGGTGACAGGATTCTGACTTTTTTTCTCAGAATTCTGACTTTAAAGTGGGAATTCTGACTTTATTCTCAGAATTCTGAGAATAAAGTCAGAATTCTGAGAATAAAGTCAGAATTCCGACTTTAAAGTCAGAATTCTGAGAATAAAGTCAGAATTCTGAGTTTAAAGTCAGAAATTGGGAATTCTGACTTTAAAGTCAGAATTCTGACTTTATTCTCAGAATTCTGACTTTATTCTCAGAATTCTGAGAATAAAGTCAGAATTCTGAGTTTAAAGTCAGAAATTGGGAATTCTGACTTTAAAGTCAGAATTCTGACTTTATTCTCAGAATTCTGACTTTATTCTCAGAATTCTGACTTTAAAGTGGGAATTCTGACTTTAAAGTCAGAATTCTGACTTTATTCTCAGAATTCTGAATAAAGTCAGAATTCTGAGAATAAAGTCAGAATTCTGAGAATAAAGTCAGAATTCTGAGAATAAAGTCAGAATTCTGACTTTAAAGTCAGAATTCCCACTTTAAAGTCAGAATTCTGAGAATAAAGTCAGAATTCTGACTTTAAAGTCAGAATTCCCAATTTCTGACTTTAAAGTCAGAATTCTGACTTTTTTTCTCAGAATTCTGACTTTAAAGTGGGAATTCTGACTTTATTCTCAGAATTCTGACTTTATTCTCAGAATTCTGAGAATAAAGTCAGAATTCCCACTTTAAAGTCAGAATTCTGAGAATAAAGTCAGAATCCTTTCACCCCTCGTTTTTTTTTTCTTCACTGGCCCTAATCCTCTTCCGTAGTTCTTTGACATAACTGATAAATTGATTATTAAAATAATCGTTAGCAGCAGCCCTTCATATTCTTACAACTTGGTTTGATCAACAGTGTAAAGTTATCGAAGAATAACGACAAAGACCCAAAAATAAAAAGATTACTTTATTACATGTTAATCTTTCTCCAGTAGCCCCCGTTCAACAAAAAGAAAGCAACTCATAAAATTTATTTTGTTTTCACATGTCCGCCGCGAGCAATAACGTCTCTCTCCTTATTTTTAGTTTCCACCGACAGCAAATAATACTGACAGACTGTACGGGCTTGACTCCGCCCACCACCGGGGCCGTGGCCACAGCAGAAGCTCCGATTGCCCACAGCGGGGACGTTAAATTTCCCATGAAACTTTTGACACCACTGACAATATGAACACGTTTGACCATACGCTCTCATACAGCGTACGATGGGACCTTGCCACTCTACAATACTCTTCATGTACATATTTACACTTTGATTGACAGGCGGAAGCAGCAGATGGGTTTTGTCTTGTATTTGTTGTTGGGTGGGGTGGGAGAGGACAGTGACGCAGAGCCGGCCGGACACTATTCGAGGGAAGCTCGGAGGGATGCTAGCAGGGTCAGAGGATGGGAAGGGAAGAAGATAGGAATCTAGGTAATGTCAAATGCAACAAAGGTAGGAGGTTAGGATGGTAGGGAAGTCAGAAGATAGGCTGGTAAGAAGGAGGCTTACCAAGATGGTAGAAGGGAACCAAACTTGGAAGGTAGGAAGCCAGGGAGTGAGGATCGCAAGTAAGTAGGAAAGGAAACTAGGAAGATAAGGAGGTAGACAGCTAGGAAAGTATCAGAAGCATAGCAGCCAAACACCCAGCATCCTGCCTGGTGAAAAAGTTAGCACTATTTTGTCAGCCTTTTTTTGTAGCAAAAATCATAGCTATTCTGTGGCAATGTGTTTTCAGCATGGAGTTTCTGAGACATGAGCCGGGAGAGGCAATTTTGTGGTAAAATTACTGCTTCATGATAGACACCTTCATTGCAAAGACAAGCATTTTTTAAGTGAAATGTA
This sequence comes from Syngnathus typhle, assembly GCF_033458585.1. Lineage (NCBI taxonomy): Eukaryota > Metazoa > Chordata > Actinopteri > Syngnathiformes > Syngnathidae > Syngnathus > Syngnathus typhle. The sequence continues at coordinate 10,349,562 of NC_083752.1, forward strand.
GTTTTGAAGCTTTTCTGTGACAATACGCAACAGAAAGGAATATATCTGTTGCAACATATGCTGACGATGCTGAGCCATAATAGTGAGCATTTCTGCGGCCGAAGTGCACAAACTATGTGATGGATTTGTTGTGGAGACACTTGGGAGCTCTTTTGCACACAGACAAAAATTCAGGAGGTCTCCTTTAAACATGTACTTCCAACATGTTCTTTGCATGTTGCGCTCAACGAGGCAGGCGCAGGATTGAGTAGAAAGTCAACAGCTGCCATCAGAACACCACCACTTTAAGCCATTAGCTTGGCAAGTCTCACTTCTACAATCGAGATGGATTTTTTGCCACTAATATGACCCGAGCAGGAGACCGACCATATGATGCCAAGATGGGAGACTGGACCACTATGACACTACTGGGAACTAGTATGACGCTAACATGACACTAGCCTGACACTCACATGGTAGACTCGACACGACTGTGCTGGCAACATGAGATTAGCACACCACAGACACGACCTTGGCACCACACTGATAAAGTATATGTGTAGCATGGCGCTACATATCACTAATCAGACAGGACGCTACTATGACGCTAGTATGACGCTGAGAAGAATATGACGCCGAAAAGAAACTAGCGTGACGCCAGAAGGAGGTTAACGTGAAAGTGGTGTGTCACTGAAATGGCAACGAGGACGCGACGGATGCCAGGGAGATTCTACCGTGGTGGTGACGCCGCCTTGACGTACATACCTGACAGATCAGAGAACACTAGTAAGACAGCAGCATCAACATGGCAATCATGGCACTAACATAGCTTTAGCATGGTGCTAAAATGGCAGACATGACACACGCATAGGGCTAAAGTCTGACCTGCATCTTAAGGATTCAAAAGAGAAGTCGCGGGTTTTGAAAAACAGCTAGGATTTCAAACTTTTGCCACAAACACAATGCAGAGGCAAGAGGCTGCCATAGCACTATTAGCTTTCTTGGCCTCAGTTAGTGTGATGCTAACTGGAAGGAGCTTTGGCCATGCTGGGTAGCGATGCAGCTTTTGTGTTTCCTCAATTTCCTGGGAACGCTATGTTGACCTTGATGTCATCATGGTGCATGCGGGCGCGTTAGGTATAGGAGAGGTGCGAGGCGTTGGAGGCGATGCTAGCGCTTCTGCTCATGCTCTGTTCGCTCCTGCCCCCTGACGATGTCCTCCTCAGGGCCTGGGGGCTGTTCCTCACCCCCCCGGCCCCCACGCCTCCACTTGCCCTCTGGCCTCCGCCCGGCGGGTGATGGAGGCTCCAGGGGGGCGGTGCCCCGGCCATGGAGGGCTGGCCCCAGGGCTGTTGGGAGCTGCACTGCGGGTGGTGGCTGCTGCTGCCCCCTCCGCTACTTCCTCCGGCAGGCCAGTGGCCGCCCCCCGGAGCACCGGCGCCACCTCTCCAGCCGTCCTGCGAGTCTGAGGCCACGTTGGCAAGGACCATGTTGCTGAAGCCCAGCCTCATGGATTCAGAGTCAAAGGCTTCAATCTCCCGGGCCTGACGCTCCAGGAGAGAACGGATGCGCTCCAAACGCTCGTTCTGAAGAGACAGCATCTCCTCCTCAATCTGAGGACACGAAAACCCAGAGGGGGTAATGTGATTTTTATGTAATAGAGTCTAGAGCTGAACCAATTCATGGAAGAACAGCAAACGGCATCTGGATGTTATAACGAAGGATGCCAGCTTGGATTCTCACCTTCTGCTCCAGGAGTGCCCTCCTGAGGCTGACTCTCTGCTCCAGGTCTCGTCTCTCTTTGTCGTGCTGAGCATCCGTCTGCATTTTGATTTTGCTCTGGTAAGCATTGAGCAGTTCCAGTTCCTGTTGCAGCTGCATGCGCAGAACCTGACACTCGCCCTCCTGAGCCTCGTCCAGACGCAGCTGCCACACACAAACGGAAAACCACCACACGTTCAATCGCTTGTAGACTAGAACACTAGGTTCAACTGTCTGGTTAATAGTTGTACTAAGTTCATTTTGTTTTTACTTGTTAATCACTTTTCCTGGTTCTTCTATCTCAAACAAAATAACCAGGAAAAGAACCAGGAAAAGTGGTTAATAAGTCGGAGTAAGAAAGAGAAAGGTGTGCTGCTTTTTGCGATCACGTACATAATATCAAAAGTGTTTTTGGGGGTGATGGAAAAGATCCTTCAAAAAGCGCTTTAGTAGCATTTCAGTTCATTTGATTTGATAGAAAAGCAAAAGGAATTAGTAGCTTGGACGGGAAACCAGTTCAACTGGCAAATCAATGTTCCTTCCACTGCGTCTCTAATTGTGGGGATAATGTCGCTTGTCATGTTTCAAGCCGATGAACTCGGGGTCGGAGTTGGTGCTCCGGGTGAGGAACTTACAGCCTGCGTGGAAAGCATGTCGTTGATGGAGTGGTCGTACTGCTCGGCCAGGATGGCTAACTTGCGGGTCTGCTCCTCCTTCAGCCTCTTTAGGACCGCCTTGTGCTCACACTTGGGCGTGCTCTCCAGAAGATGGTTGCGCAGAGCTTTGTACTGACGGGTTTGAGTCTTGCAAGTCTCCTGGAATTGCTTCTTGATTTGGAGCTCCTTAGACTTCACACGCATACAGACACAAACACAAATTCAGGCAACTGTTTGGTGTTTTTGCAAATTTTACAGGCAATGTAATGTGTACGCCTGTGTTTATCCATGCCAACCTTGAGGCTCTTGGGCTGCTGCCGGACTTCCATAAAGTGCTTGCGACGGAGCTCTCGTTCCCTCCTCTTGTTGTACTCCAGCTGGTTGGTGAGCTCCGTCTGGTGCTGCGTGCGGATGAGCTCGGCGCGAGCCTTTTGGATGGTGGCCAAGTGCCGAAACTCCAGCTCCTGCATGGACTCGTGATGCCGCAGGAGCATGGCGTGCTCCAGGTCCTTTTGTGTCTGACGCTTGTTCAGTTCCTAGAAGACCGCCACTGGCTGGTAAGGATGTTTCTGGGGCATATTTTTATGGAGCGGGCCTACAATGTCCACTGAAACTATGTAGTGATGGTGAAGTCAGGAATGAGCGAATGATTGCAAACACAGTAACAATACAGCCTTTGCAACTGTCCATTCTCCCCGATCACCAAATGGGAAGTCAAGATACATTGCGCGCGGGATACGTTGAGTGCGCTATAAATGAGTGTCCAACCTCTCTTGCAAGGTCCTGCTCTACGTTGTGCCGGGCGATGAGGATTCTGCGCTTGAAGCGGCGGCATTCCAGCTCCATGTACTGTCTCTGCCTCCTCAGCAGGTTGGCTTCCTCCTCAGCCTAGAGTGCACACAGCACAACAAATATTACCATAAAGATCCAAAGACACAACAGGAGCATCAGAACCAAAAGTAGTAGAAGTAGCAGCGGGATCCGAAGATCCGAGAATTGATGCACATATGGAAGAACCAAGACAAGCATTATCAGAAGAAGCATTAGAACAACTAATTCAAGTGTGATGATAGAGCTCTATTACAACCGTGGGAGGATCCTTCACAAGAAAACCCAATAAAGGCACAAGATCTGTTTATAGCAAAACCACCAGAAGAACCGTTCAAAGAAATACCAGGACAACAAGCCGAAAGATCATCAGAACAATTACTCTCACCAATAAGAGCATGAGAAAAAAACAACAGAAGTATCAGAGAACATAAGAGAAGGAAGAATGAATAAATTGATGAGCAGAAAATTTGCAATGTGACCTGGAAATGCTGGATATTCTCTTTCTGCTTGGTCAACCACTCCTGCTTTTCCTTCTTGGGAGTCAACTGATTCTCGCTCAGTTCCTGAGGAAGAAAGAGAGAGGGAGTGACCAAAATAGACAGGGAAAGAAAGAGAGCAGAGGGAAACATGAGTGAGAGGAGAAAAAGTGAGCGTGAAAGAGCGGATAAAGACGAGGCAGAGGGAGTAGGGAAGGAGTGAGTGAATGATTGCAAACATAGTTGGTGCATTTGCAATCATTCAGGGATTTTTACCCCCCCCCCCCCGCAAGAAAGAGGAGCAGATGGCCATTTTGAACCTCCTTGAGCTGTTCTTTGCGGAGTTTGTACTCCCGCTTCTGCGACTCCAGGAAGCTGCTGAGCTCCTTCTTCTGCTGCACCTGAATGTGCTGCTGGAACTTCTTCTCGTCGTTGGCGAAAGTCTTCAGCTGTAACACAGTAGTAAGCATTGGCAGATTGTCTCACACATACATATACACATACACATACGCACACACACGGCTGGTAAGATTATTGGTCCTTCGCTCCCCTCCTTGAAGGACATTTACACCTTCCATCTCACCCGCAAGGCGACCACGATTGTGAGTGATGTGAGTCACCCCGCTCACTCTTTGTTCGAGCTTCTGCCCTCTGGGAAGCGGTACAGAAGCCTGCGCTCCCGCACCACCAGACTCTCAAACAGCTTCATACTCCAGGCTGTCAGGATCCTGAACTCGCTTCCCCGTTCTGCGTAGCGTCCTGTACTTTTACTGTCTGTATGCACACTGGCTTTTATTCGTTGTGTTGTCTATTTATTATTTATTGTTACTCTTATTATTTATTGTTTGTGCCTTCTTGTTTTTTATATTGCGTCGTTTACTTGTATGTCTATCGTGTAATATGTCTTGTCACCGTGGGATAGGGAAAACGTAATTTCGATCTCTTTGTGTGTCTCGGCATGTGAAGATGTTGACAATAAAGCAGACTTTGACTTTTTTGACTTTTGACACACACACACACACAAACACACACACACGCACACACACACACACACACGTGCGCGAAAAACGATTAAAAAATGTTTCCAGTCTAGAAATGCTGGCACAGCAGGAACGTGCGGTCAGAGGCGGCAAGGGAGACTACGCCATCATGAAAAGGGGAAAAACAAATTCAATTGTTTTTATTATAAAGTCGTTTTCCTTTTAATTTCAATAATTTGGTATCATTTTGAACCAAAAATCGCTGAATCTTTACAGTTATTTTAAAACGGAAGACGATTCGCTCGGAGGAGCCAATGTCCTGTCTAGCCTCCTCTGAGGATTGCGTAATCACACGGCTGCCTATGTCAGTACCTCCCCAGTCATGAACCTCACCGCACGTCACTGGGGCACAGTATATTCAAAAGCGACTTTGTCCCTTTTGACTTGTTTCCAACACGTCCCTTCGGAACAAATGAGCGTGTGTTCTTACATCCTTGTCGAGGGAGGCATGGTGCTTCTTCAGCAACTTGTCCATCTCCTGGGTAATGTTGCTCCTCTGGCCCTCGAGCTCTTTGTCCAGACGCAGCCTGTGCTCGTCCATCTCGCCTTTCAGCTTGTTTTCCAGCGCCATCAGGTGCTTCTGGTGCTGCCGCCGCATGCGCTTATAACCCGACATCTGCTCACGCAGCTCCGAGTCCTGCTCATGCTCCTGCATCTCGCGCGTCACCTGGACCGGGGCGAATCGAGAGAGACAGCCACAGAGAGATGCATTGACATGATAGTGCATCCTCAAAATTCAGTGAGTGTTACTTTTGTTAGGGATACACAAAAAGTCCTCATAAAATAAAAAAATTTGCAAAATACAATCAATATTTCCCAAAATGAATTTGTTGAAATGGGTGCATACTTTGTCCTACATAAAACAAAACAATATGAGTCAAGCATTTGGTTTGATTAAATTGATTGATAAATTGTAAACAAAAGAAAAAACATTTGCAGCAATTTCACATTTTCACGTCACATTTTTTTAATTAAAATATCAATCATTTCACATACATTTATTTGGTCTAAATCCTTGCTTGATTAATTTATTGTGAATAATAATGGGAATTATTTCATTGAGCATTTTCTCTATTGAAATAAGAATAAACATGAACCACATTGGTAAAATAATTGATACATTTTTGTTTTTATTTCATATGTCCAAAAAGGAGCCTTTTTGGACGTATGTACCGTATTTTCACGACCATAAGGCGCTTCGGGTTAAAGGGCGCAGACTAAATTACAGGGTCTATTTTGTATTTAACCCACACATAGGACGCACCACATTATAGGGCGCATGCATGCCATGACTTATGGTAAACACAAAACAACGTCACGTGAGCAAGAAAGTGAGTTCGGTTGTACTATATTCTACTGTCTAACCATGTACTCTACTGTACTCACATTATTCATACGCAAATCCGTTCAAGTCGTCATCTTCTGCATCCAAATTAAACAGTTGGGCAAGTTCGCAATCTGACATGCCAATTTCCCTCATCATTGTGACGTTGCTTTTCGGCAATGATCCCGGATTTCCAGGAAGCTTGAATTGTGCATCGTAAGCATTTCTCTTTGTCTATGCTATTTTAGAGGGTCCTAATGCTATTTTCTTTGCACAAACGATTGTATTTATCAAAGGCAGTGGAGTTCTGATTGGTTCATCGGGTCTACATATTATGCCTGTATATTACATCTCTGTGTGGCTTCCGCCACACAAAACAACTTTACAGACTTGCACAAACGGTAGTATATATTTATCAATGGCGACGGAGGTACGTACTTTGCACGGACGATGGTATTATTTACCGATGGTGGCGGAGGTACGTATTCCTCTACATGTCACATCCAGTCCTGATTGGTCTACCGCCCCAAACTACGTAAAACGTAGTGTCCTCTGATTGGTTCATCGGGTGCCTGTATATTACGTCTTTGTGTAGCAGAAGCCACACAAAACAACTTTACAGATTTGCACAAACGGTAGTATTTATTTATCAATGGCGGCGGAGGTATGTACTTTGCTCAAACAATAGTATTTATCAGGGCTGTGGACTCGGTCGGATTTTTGCACCGAGTCCGGCCTCTTGGCCATGAGTCCGAGTCCGGCTGTCCATTTTTTCTGTTAATTCATGTGACTGCTTAGTCTTTATTCAAGGCTAATTTAGATCAAAATCTAAATAATTACAACAGTTTTGTGATGGCTTTGTCTTTATTAAACATATAAACAATACAATAAACAGATATTTTCAAGTTTTAATCATTAATTACACCATTATAGCTCAGACATTTATCTAAACACAATTAGTGACGACCCCTTATTTGGAAAGCGAAAAACCCATGTCGTACGGCGTCAGCACTATGTTGTTTTCAATAAAAACATGAAGAACTCACGTTTGAGTCAGTCAATTTTAATTTTTATAAAGGATTATTCTCATTTGATGCTATCCGCGTTCTGCCATTGAAGCGGGGTGCATTCAAAGACGGAACCCTCATTCATTTCACCAAAACGCAACAATATAATTACGTGAGCTCTTTGCATAAACCTCGATGCAAAGAAACTCCTCTTTTTGGGTACAGGCTACAAGGAGTATATATTACAAAGGAGACTTTATACTTAATTGTGATCATCATTCATCCATCCATCCATTTTATTTTATTACTCAGGTATTTTCAAAGCAAATTAATATTGTTGCATTTATTAATTTGCTTTAACATGACAGCGCAATGTAATTAAAAGCTGACACGATAGCAATGTCAAACGTGTTCATTTAAGAAAAAGCCACACACGTTTTGTGATCAAATCTTTCATAACGAGAATGATTTGAGTGAATTGATTTTACAATTTTTATCCCCCCTCCCCACCATCTGTCACTTTGCTTGGGACAAAAGGAGCCTTCAGAACTGAAATTTTGTCTCAATTATTCATTCAAATCAATTCACTCAAATCATTCTCGTTATGAAAGATTTGATCACAAAACGTTTCCGTCTGTACGACTGGTTTTTGAATGCACCCCGCTTCAATGGCAGAACGCGGATGAATTTAAAGACATCCAATGAGAATAATCCTTTATAAAAATTAAAATTGACTGACGCAAACGTGAGTTCTTCATGTTTTTATTGAAAACAACATAGTGTTGACGCCGTACGACGCCGTACGACGCCGTACGACATCGGCTTTTCGCTATAATTCGGTATAATTCAACGTAGTCCACACTCACCCAAAGTTAAGGTTTCATGGGAATATTATTGTATAATTGTCTGGACCATATATGATAATTGTTTAATGGTAGTTATTGATAGATCTTGAAGATGTCAAGTTATAGGTTCATATAGCACGTTCATTGTAAGAGGGGAAGAGATGTTGTGTATTTTGGGATAACTCAAATTCCGTAGTAGAAAAACCCCGGAAGTGGGATGGGCGCATTCTGTGTTGTTGTGGTACGCCCTGTGAACGCACTGTGAGTAAGGAATAAAGCAGTTATCATTCACGTCGTTGGCCGACCTATTCTTGCTATCTAAGAACCTGGAAAATAGTAAGGATATAACATATCACGGGTCATTACGACGAGTTTGGTGGAGTTTTTACTGCTTCTCCCAACTCTTACCGCGCTGACTGTAACCTGACACTCTCTGGCTGCGTCTTGCTTCTTTTTTTTTTATTGTCGGACTCGGTGGACTCTGTCAAAATCAGCACTGAGTCCGAGTCCGGCAAAAATGACCGAGTCCGACCGAGTCCGAGTCCCCGAGTCCGAACCGAGTCCACAGCCCTGGTATTTATCTACCAATGGCGGCGGAGGTAAGTACTCCCGTATGTGTTACATACAGTCGTCTGATTGGGTTACCGGCCTATTAAGCGCACCGGGTTATAAGGCGCACCTTCAATGAACGGCCCATTTTAAAACTTTGTCCATATATAAGGCGCACCGGACTATAAGGCGCATAAAATAGAAGCTTTACTGCAACAAACTGAGGTTGACTAGGGTTGCGGTATGCACCCACTAGCCAATAACCAACGAGCCCTCTGTAAACAATCGCGTTTCTCAAACAATCTCCTATAAAATGATTGGAACTGACTAAAGTTCGATCTAACGCATTGGTACTACTTACCTATGTTTCCCTTCCATATCGATCCGTAGATTTACCCGAAACATTAACGGAGCAGCCTATTTTGAAATGAAATAGCCTCGCGGGTACAACAGCTATCGTTATAGCATTAGCCATCCGCAATTTCCTATGAGCCTCAGCTCGCAATCTCCCATGAGCCTCAGCAAAGTGTAAACAATCGCGTTTCTCAAACGATCTATAAAATGATCAGAACTGACTAAAGTTCGATCTAACGCATTGGTACTACTTACCTATGTTTCCCTTCCATATCGATAGGTAGATTTACTCAAAACATTAACAGAGCAGCCTATTTTGACATGAAATAGCTTCGTGCGTATAGCAGCTATCGTTATAGCATTAGCCATCTGCAATTTCCTATGAGCCTCAGCTCGCAATGTCCCATGAGCCTCAGCAAAGTGTAAACAATCGCGTTTCCCAAACGATCTCCTATAAAATGATCAGAACTGACTAAAGTTCGATCTAACGCATTGGTACTACTTACCTATGTTTTCCTTCCATATCGATCCGTAGATTTACTCGAAACATGAACAGAGCAGCTTATTTTGACATGAAATAGCCTCGCGCGTATAGCAGCTATTGTTATAGCATTAGCCATCCACAATTTCCCATGAGCCTCAGCTCGCAATCTCCCATGAGCCTCAGCAAAGTGTAAACAATCGCGTTTCTCAAACGATCTCCTATAAAATGATCAGAACTGACTAAAGTTCGATCTAACGCATTGGTACTACTTACCTATGTTTCCCTTCCATATCGATCTGTAGATTTACTCGAAACATTAACGGAGCAGCCTATTTTGAAATGAAATAGCCTCGCGGGTACAACAGCTATTCGGTGACGCCCCCTGACTACAGTTACCGTAATGTTGGAAAGCGATGCGACCTTGTAATTTACTAGTCGTACTAAAACATTTTGGCAGAGCACTGTGTACAACCAGCATGGATCAACAAATTCATCAATTGATCCATATATAAGGCGCATCGGACTATAAGGCGCACTGTCGACTTTTGATAAAAATTTAGGTTTTTAGGTGCGCCTTATAGGGCGGAAAATACGGTAAGTATTTATTTTGAAAAGTATAAAAAAAATTGGCGATTCTCTCCCAATTACATCCGTCGGTTCAGGTCAAGACGCTCGTCTCGGTCACGTGACATGTCACCTCAGCGGAGCCCGCGAAGCAAGCAAAAATGAGCAAGAAACAGAGATGTTTGGAAAGCTTCTTCGGAAAGGAAAAAAAAGCCCAATGAGGAGACGGAAGAAGAAGAGGCTACGATTTCTAAGAAAAGGAAAGCTGCATTTAAAAGACTATGACGCGCCAAGCCCACTCTGCATAATATGTGGCGACAGGCTAGCTAACGAGGCAATGAAACCCTCAAAACTGCACATGGAGACCAAGCATCCTGCATTAAAAGACAAACCTTAACCACTTTGGGTGTCATTGTCTCCGATTACGCCTAGATGGGACCGGCTCGTTTCTGAGAAACAAGCTCAGTGTTCCCACTAATTCAATGTAATGGTGAGATTTATTTTAATGTCGTCTATACTTGTTTTTATGCCAGTCGTATCATTTTATTTCATCGTATTCATATATTTATTATAAATGTATTATTTATTTATATAAATGTATTATTTAGTTATATAAATGTATTATTTATTTATATAAAGGCCGGCCCGCGAAAATATTTCTGACACGTAACCAGTCCGTGGCGCAAAAAAGGTTGGGGATCACTGCTCTAATTGGTTCATTGGGTCTTCATATTACGCCTGTATATTATAGAAGCCACACAAAACAACGACAGATTTTTGAATTTGGTCCACACAAAAGGGACACCTTATTAAAAGGCGCGCCTTTGTTTTTTGAGAAAATTAAAGGCGTTTATGTGCGCCTTATTGTCACGAAAATACAGTAATCACAAATGATGCAATTCAAGTAAAATAATGAATCATTGATATTAATGTTGACACCCACACGTTGCCTTGTCAAAGTTGAGGTTTCTTACCAGGGAGGCGGTGCGGATGGTGGCAAAGTGTTCGCGGTTGCGCTGATGCTTCCTGGGAGGCGCCGCCATTGGAGCTGCTCCCGCGATCGCCACTGCAGCCGCCGCCTGGGGCTCCGAAAGTTGACTGCCTGCTGCCTGATCCCCAGAGAAAGCTTCCTCTTCCTGCTGACAACACGCCACAACTTGCAACCAAAATACGCGATTCGGTGCAAAGCTGGCCTTTTGGGGCACCTTGCAAAAATTGCTATTCCTTATTTTCATGCATTTTAGCAGAGTTTGTGCTAGTCCTTGGACAAGAACTTGTGCAAAAAACACACTTTCATTTGCAAAAACAACAACAAGACAACTTCTCTTTTGCACTTTGACTCAAATTCTGTTTCGGATTTTTTCATTTTAAAATGGTGACGAGCTTTGCTTACGGGTTTGAGGTGAATGACAGAGCTGTTGGACATGACTGTGCGGTCGCCGTCCATAAGGTCCAGCTCGCTGCGGCTGCCGTCGTTGAGGCTGTTGACGGAGCTGCTCTGCGAGCTGGCACTGATGGACATGCTGGGGATGGACTGATTGCTGCCTATGCTGTTCACCGTGCCAGCCCGCCCACCGCCTGCCTCCTGAAGCGGGAGACAAACGCACAAGCAAAACCTGCAGTACCAGAAGACCTTCTTGGAACTTTCCTCAGTTCGTTTTGCATGGCGTGTTAGCAGCGAGCTACCGGGGGCAACCGTGTGCCAAATACTCAAGGTCGCAGTTGACGTCTATCTTGTCCCTACCTCGTCTGGGTCGGGCGCTTCCGGAGCCGGTCCGTTGTGGGCCTCCGGCAGGAGGATCTTTTTCATCTTGCGGTACTGCAGGTTGTCCAGCTCTCGCACAGCGTCCTTGGTTCTCACGATCAGTTCGGTCAGGACCGAGTCAGGACGCTCGCGCTGCAGGAATGCGTGCTGCGGGCCAATGCCAAAACAAGCAGTGTCGGCTTTCCCGCGGTCAACGCGTCCATTTGTTTGTCTTCCTTTCACGGTGACGGGACAATAATTGTCCTCATTGTACTTAACACCAAGAAATAAATACACTCTAAAAAATGCAAATGGGACATTTATCATGTCGTTGCTTGACTTGGACATACGGCACATTGTCAATGCAAATGAAGTCGCAAAATGTGTGAAAAGAGCAAGCGTGTGTGCGTTCTTACGCCCAGCATGTCGTCCGAGTGCGGTCGGTCCTGCGGGATCTTCTGAAGGCAAGAGTCGACAAAGTTGCGGAAGTAATCGCTCCTGTGAGGGCAATACAAGGGCTCACTCGTGAGCCGCTGCAGAAATCATCGTTGCAAAAACGTGCCATTGAAAATCATAATGTAAATATGCTAGCAAGCTGAGGAGATAAGACGGAGCCAGTTCAAGACATTGCGAAGATCCGCTTTTATGCGGTGGTGCGTCACCTGCAGATGGTTTCTTTCGAAAGAAAAACATACGTGCGTGCGTGCTCACCATTCGCTGGACTGAAGCACGGGACTTTCATTCTGAGCAATGTGGTACAAGGCACTCATTGCGTTCATGTTGAACAAGGGCGGCTTCCTCTCCGCTGCAACAACGATGATTTGTGATTTGGTATTCTCATTCTCAGACTTTTGCGATTTGGACTGTCCAGAGACATTACCGAGTTCAATGCAGGTGATGCCCAAAGACCAAACGTCTACCTTGCCGTCGTACTGGCCCTCGTCCATGGCCAGGATCACCTCGGGCGCCATCCTGAAGAGGACAAAAAAGACAAAGGATGCAAAACGTACGCTTTGGAATGCCATTTGACCTTGTTGCTGTTGTGGATGTTCACGACACTCAGCTCCGGGCTATGGCTGTCGGTTTTCTCAGGCAGCTCGTAGATTTGAAAAATAGAGCAACATGCAAGCAACCTGAATTGGAAGGAATTGCGTTCTTTTGTTTTGCCCAATGCAGATGTGAAAATGATCATACCGGAAGTTGAGAAGCCATCCAAAGAAAATGTCAAAGTGGCATTTAAGTGGTGACCACTTCGTTAGCGGTGCACTGACCAGTAGGGCGTCCCCACAAAGGAGTTGGCGGGCGAGGCGATGGAGGCGGAGCCAAAGTCAGCCAGTTTGACCTGTCCCGGCTCCGTCAGCAAGATGTTTCCCGCCTTCACGTCTCTGTGGCACCAGATGAACAAAAAGTGTTAAGGTGGCGGGCGGGTGGGCTTGGCGGGTGCGCAGAGGGCGGGTCGCCACCTGTGGATCATGTTGTGCGAGTGCAGGTAGGCCAGCCCCTGCAGGGCGCCGTGCGTAATGGCAGCAATCTCCACTTCCTGCAGAGGCTTCTTGTGCACTGCAAGACACAAGCAACAAGCAGGGTCAGCTCATTGAGCATCTTTGCTCCCGCCTATCCCTGCGGTCAACAACGAGGAGCTCGAGGTGCAAGCTCACCTTCCAGGAGGTCCGAGGCCGAGCCCAGGCAATACTCCATCACCAGCTGTGCGACACACATGTACGCACATATGTAAGCGCCACATAAGCACCGGCAAGGCCATGGTTGAACATTGTTCACATTTGCTTTGACGCCCATTTGTTGCTTCTTAAGCAAAATGAAATGAATCCAGTCCATTTGAGTTCTTGAGGACCTCGACGTCCTTCAAAGCAAACATGTTTTTCACATTTGACAGCCAAGACCAACCCAGGCGATGTGCTCGCGCAGGTAACATCCTTTGTACTCAATGCTGTTGGGGTGTCGGATCCTCCGAAGGAACTTCACTTCTTTGATGATGTCCTGCCACTTCTGAGGACACGACAAAGGAGAAGGTGAAAGAATACCTGCGTGTGGCAAAAATGAATTAAACTGCAAAATGGAACCCATGAGGTTTTGAGCATGGCACTGGACAGTACTTCAAGAGCAGTCAAAACAGAAGAAGGGCTCAAAGACACTCAGCATGCAGGTTCACCTCGTTGGACTGCTTCCCGCTGTACGACATCTTTTTGATGGCCACCACCTCGTTGGTGCGCACGTCGTGCGCCTGCTCGGTCGCATCCGCAACGACAGAAAGGTGACCATCATTAGTACATTCACTTTCTAGAAGCGGGCGCGCACATAGATTACGGGCAAAACTCAGTCGGACGTACAAAGTAGACGGCGCCGAAGCTGCCATGGCCGATCTCGCGCAGGTCCGAGAAGAGTTTCTCCGGATCTTCCTTGAAGAAGAGCTCAGCCACATCGGGGTCCTTCAGGTTCCCCGCTCGCGCCGACGATGGCATGACAAGCGTAGTGGCCGGCCGGATGGCTAGAGGGCTGGTGGGGCGCCTCCCGGAAGGACCCCGCGGGACGCTGAGGCTGCTGAGCTACGCCCGAGCGGCTCCGCGCTCATCGGAGGAGACACGTGGACACGCCCGTGGACGCCTGCCAGGACAAGGAAGGCAAAAACAAGCAAACCCATCAAAATCTCTCCCAAGGATGCGGCACTAGCACTGTCGGCCGTCAGGATGGCCGACATATCGGCACCTCTCGCTTGTGTTTCGTCTCCGTCTTTTTCTTTTTCTACGCTCCAATGCCAGGCTTAGTCCAACCTGACCGTTTCCACAGTCTCAGACTAAGTCGGAAGCACGTTTAAGAGTTGGCCCAGAGTCTCTGCGCGCTGCCAGCGTCTCGATGAAGGGTCATGTTCCGTCCAGTTTTCGATTCCGTCTATCCTTCGTCGTGTGAGCAGATAAGAGATGATCGTTCTCTAAGGGTCTTCTCAGTACAGATAGCAGGGATGACGCTACACCGGGACTAGCCTTGTCAGAAAGTTGTAAAGGCCCAGTTGAGCCTCACAAACATTTGGGGGGGATATTCCGAAACATATCTATTGCTGTTTTTCTCTGTATTGGTCAAAACCCGGGAGAGGAAAAAATCCTTAAGCCATGCGGTTGAGACAGACCAAACCAAATGGAATCGCAACAGCGCCGATCCAAAGCACTCAGCTGTTGACATTTAATCATGAAAAAGGGCCGTTGTGCTTGTCCAGCCTTTAATGGACACGGGGCTACTTGCTCACCGGATAAAAGGGACTAGAGATGGTTTACCTGTGGATGAATAAGCGCGCGCACACGCACACGCGCACACACACACACACACACACACACAATCGTGATGTTGCTGAGCGTTGTGCGGCAGCGTCGAGGGAGTGGCGCGCTCCGTCTCCCTCCCGCCGCCGCCGAACGCTCGGCAGGTTAACGTAGCCGTTAGCACAACAATCCCAATGGCCACATTTTGCCCCCGCGCGCATCGATGTGTTACGCAGATTGTCGCGCAAAGGAATCCGAAATGTCACGTAAGCGGCGCTGGGACTCGTTTGGAACGCTGTCATTGGCGAAGGCGTGAACGACAGCAACTTTGGCTTGTCCGGCTAGCCTAGCGGCTTAACGTCCGTCCTAACTGCTGGACTTGCGAGACCCACCTGGCGGAAGGTGAATCTTCGCAGCTTGGCAAAGACAAGTGGGAGGCGCCGCCAGAGCCCGGAGAAGCTGAAACGAGACGAGCCAGCGTCCTTCCAGGGAATCCGAGCTTGGAGCGCTAGCCGACGGCTAACTAGCGCGGCTGCGGGCAACTGCAGATCAAGTCTTCTCGACTGGGGAGCAAAAGGCCTGGCATTTTGGTGGTGGTGCCGGGTGCTGTCTGTCGGGCAGCCGGTATGGGTCGCGTCGATACTCCGTGGACTCACGCTAGCTCGGCGGCGGCATCGCAACGGTTGCGAAAGGCGACGACTCGGGCCTGCCTGCTGCCACCGACAGGCAATGTTGTGAATGACAAAATCGCGAGAGGACAAACGGACCGACACGGCAGAAACAGACATAGGAAGAAGGAGGCAAGGGAAGATTGGACAGGGAGCACAAAGGACATTGTCACACAACAAAAGTTATACTGATCTCCCTGTGCGTTATGTACTTCGTGTACGTTGTCAACAGTTCATCAGCCAGCCAAACTCATGTATAGAACACTTGAGCCAGGATTCAAAGCGTCTTGCTCCCTTTATTTCTATTCAGTGTTAAACACAACGAGTGAAACTGCAAGTGAAACAACAAACACACTTAGTTTCTTCTGTTAGTATTCTTCTTATCTTATAAACAATAATAAAGTTATCCAATAAAACAATGATAACTTACAGCCGTTGATTCCGTGCGCATAAGGAGAGGAGAAAGATTCGCTGACGCGATTAACGCTAACGTCCCTCAACTCATCAGTTGTCAAGGTGCTTCAACCAAACATGCGCAGCTTCCGGTGCATTTCACAATACATTTCCGGTTTGCTTCCGAACGACAAATAGTAAGTTAAATTCTGCAGAATAAAGGGGAAATATACAGCGCTATTAGGAACGAAATGAAACATAAGTTAAGTAAGACGTGCGTATTTGTCAGTGCATCTGCTCGGATGACAGTTAAAATGACCAAACTGCTCAGCAGCAGTTGGAAAGAAGCAAAATGTGGAAATGGATTCGAATCCCGTTGTATGTCTTCTGTGTCCGTGTGTAATTTTTGTGAACTCTGTCAGCTTAATGTTGTCTGTTTGAGCTTGCGCGCGAAGGGACGCTTGAAGTGTGTGTGTGTGTGCGTGCGTGCTCGTGAGTGCGTGCGTGTGGTTATGCTCATGAGCGCGCATGGGGGTGAGCTTGGGTGTTTGTAAAACCACCAAAAGTAACGGATAGTAGAGTGCGCTCTCGTTGCTCTACTTAGGGGGCCTGCTCTGCCAGCAACGAGAGAAACTATGATAGAATGGTGGAAGACGGAATGCTGAAGGAGCAAAAGAATGCATGACCAACAGGTGAAATAGGAGCATGCGTGTGTTACCCAATACGACACTAATATATATGTGCATGTAAGTTGAGACAACAAGCTGTGGCTTAGGAGGGTAGCCCCCTCGTAAATAATGGGGGACGCTATTAAGGCCAGCTGGCGCCACCTTTGGCATTCTGAGAGGAATGGCAAGGTGGAACTGAATAAGAGCCCAACTTGTCAATTTAAATTGTGAAGGATGACAAATTTAAAACAAATTAGTGATACTGCTCCGTTTCTTTGGGGCTCTCCTCAATACTTCTGATTTTCTGTTTACATAACAAATCTGAGACGGCGGATACATCCGTTTTCTCCATGGCGCCGCATCCAAATTATTAAAGGCAGTGTGATTTATCCACAAACTCTTGCATTTCACTCTCACCCGGGAACAAAGGATTGCATAGCAGACTGACAACAGACTGATCATCATAAAGATTGTGAATAACTGTTTTTCAGACAAATCATTGTCAGGGTTTTCCAAAACTATCTTGATCATATGATTATGTTGGAATGTATGTAACCGGTAATAAATAACCTAGGTAGATTAGTTTTATGCTTATGTTGGTGTGTAACCAGTAATAAATAACCTAGCTTGTCCCATCCTACACAATGTCGTAAAACATCCCCTGCTCTGCTAATCTAGAGGTCAAGGGCTTTAACTTGTCTATTCAGTCCACTGTCACCCCCACCCTTTTTCTCGTAATAAAGATGCTCTTGTGGGAAGCGAGAGTCAGACTTCATTCGACCATCGCTGTAAGCACAGCGACGAGTGAACTCTCCGCCTGCAGGTGCCCAAAACGACTAACTTGTCTCCGTGTGGTTCTTGCAAAATAAGTTAGAGTGAGCACCACTCTAACAATCATCATCTCTGTTAGAAAAATGTAAATATATGTTATCATGCGTTCTCTAATCAATGCTTTACCGCAATATTACTGCAATATATGCTTGCTGTTTGGCCTTGCTGTTTTTATGATGTACCACAGAAGAGAAAAGTTACGGCTGGGTCAGGAGAGAGGTTACAGCTGGGTCAGACAAGACGCAGCTGACAACTCAACTCAGTTCCTTTCTAACAAAGACCACTTTGTTAGACAACATGCCTCATTGCTGTCTGGCACCCCAGATGAACCTCCAAGTGACCATTAAAGTCAGGGTTTTCCAAACTATCTTGATCGTAAGATTATGTTGGTGCGTATCCAGTAATAAATAACTTAGCTTGTCTCATCCTACACAAGGTCGTAAAACATCCCTTGCTATGTTTTGACTAGAGGTCAAAGGTTTTCTTTTCTATCCAGTCCACTTCCCAATGTTCTTATCAGTATGTAAACACTTAGTGATTTTTTGCTTACGAGGCAAAGCCCACGTGCTTTACCTCTTCCTTTAGGGACTTGTCTCACGATTGTGGGTAGGGCAAATCCAAATAAAAAGAGCGGGAGTGTATACAGATATTTAGTGTAGTGAGATTGTTGTAAGCTATCTGTACTGCACTCCTCGCGAGAAAATACTTAATATTCTGTCTCACTTGTGGTTTATTTGCTGTTGCTCTTCTCTTAATAGTTATTCAGTCAACGAATTAAACCTGACAATCTCAAACATAAGTCGAGTACTGGTACAGGAATAGTGCGTCCGGAGTACACCGAATTTAATATCAAGAAAGCGCATGACAATACGGTCCTAAGGGTCGCATCTGAGGTTGGCAAAATCTTATGTCAATTGTTTAATTGACATTCAATTAAAAAAAAAAAAAAATGGGAGAAAGGAGCTTTGCGAGCCCAATGATGACTACCCCCATAGAGGTGGTGTTGAGAAACAACCCGCTTATCAAGGGGGTCAAAAAAATATCCAAGAGATGGAATAAGAGATGGCCGGATATTGAAAGGCCTTGGCCGGTGGAAGGGACTTTTAACAGGGAAGTAATCGAGACTATCCGCGTACTTGTATCGGCATACAAGGCAGGACATAAAAAAGGAAAAAAAGGAGAAAAAAGGAAGGAAAAAAGAGAATGGGAATTGGGATTGTTGAAAATATTTGACGAAGAAGGACTCAAATTGAACCTAGAGTTCAATCAGAAAAAAGAGAAAATGACAGCTGAAATGCTGAAAAATGTGGAAGAAGCTAGGAAACTAATGGAAAAAGCAAACACGCCTTTTTCACATGTGTCCCCTGTTAAGAATCCCCCACCGTATGACGTGAGTGAAAACAACGGCAATGTCTATCCACAACTCCCGATAATCAACCAAGAAGGAAGTTATCAGCTGGAGACGGAGAATAAAGACATTGTAGAAACAGGAAGAGCAAAGACAACCATCATCATGCACCCCATGCCCTACCCACAAAAGAAATAAAACACGATTTGAGAAGCAAGGCACCTTTGACTACACCAGAAAGGAGCTGCAGTATGACAGCCAGAGTGACGCTGAAAGAGCAGCGGGGGGTTATGCCCCCACAATTAAAAGCATTTTGAAAAGAGCGGAGGAAAAAGGACGTACTCCGGGGAAAAAGATTAGGACAAAAACATATTTTACCGACAGTGGAAGTGACAGTAGTGATGACGAGTGGGGCGGCAAGGTTCCAACGCCCACCTCATGCTCCACCCCCACGGCTATAGAGGATTGGAGATGAACTGCTTTAATAAGCATTAAGACCAGGAAAAAGCAATGCCTGGAGGAATTGGACTGGAGTGTGGAACCCAGGGAACAAGAGGAGCTGGAAGAACAATTGCAAAGATTAGAGGTTGCTGAATGCAAGCTGAAGAAAGGAGCATCCAAACTACCGGCGAATCCTTTGATTTATGGGCAAAGATCAAGGCGAGCGAATACAATTCTTCCAGTTTTGGTGAGAGGACAACAGCTGGAATACAAGCCATGGCAGAATTCCGACATGTCAGCTATCCTTGAGAAGCTACCCACCATTCATGATGGAGCACACCCTTGGATATCCAAGTTGGATGAATGCATGGTGGGAACTCAGTTCGCGGTAGGCGACATTAAGAGGCTCCTGGCTAATGTGGTAGGAGTTCATACCATGAAAGACCTTTTGGGAAAAGCAGGGTTACATCGCTTTGCCACAACATCAGCAAATGACTCCGGCCTGTTTGCAGCAGTCGGAGGCCAGATGTGGGGAGCACTGAAGGCAGCTTATCCGACCAATGCAAACCCCGATAGTATTGTGATCGAGCCCCTGGGACTGATAGAGAATGCACGCTCATACGTGGCAAGACTTGGAGACACATTGCCGGAAACGACCCGGACACAACCCAAATGGAGAGCTCTATCTTGTGGGATAAGATCCAGAAGGGCCTGCCCCTGCAAGTGAGGAGCAAACTGGCTGAAGTAGTGGGACTGGGAAGCATGACAACTAATGTCTACACTGATCACATAGCTCACCAAGTTGAGTGGTTCCGCAAGAAGGAGATGGCTCAAAAGGAACAAGACCAAGAAGTGGTGAGGAGGCTGAACCAAGTGCAACTCGCGGACAATAAGAAGGAGAAGAAGCAAACGGTCGTGGTGCAAGCTCCACCGAAACAAATCATATTACAGCCCACGCCCCCGCCTGGACAACCGCCGCAGTCAGCTATGGCAGTGCCCTTCGGCCCAGCCCCTCAATGGGGAAATAGACAGACTCATCTCTGGGAAGCCAAAGCCCGTGGAGACAAAGGACGGGCAGGAAGGCTGAATCTCCCGGGGGGCCTACAACAGAGACCTACTGTGTGTTACAATTGCGGTCATAAAGTGTCCCAAAAGAAATTGCAATACTGTAAAAAACAAGTTGACTATTTGGGTCAGAAAATATCATATGGACAGAGACATATCTCAGATGGCCATTTGGAAGCGATACGGACGGCTCCGAAACCCAGAACTGTCAGGCAAATGTTAACATTTCTGGGAATTGCGGGCTATTCGGCCTCCTGGGTCGAAGAATACGCCAAATTGGTAGGGCCGCTAAGGGCCATGATCAAAGACACGGGCAATAATGATCTCCACGCAGCGCTGGATTGGACACAGGATGGCCATGTGGCGTTTGACACAACCAAAGCAAGGTTGCAAGAGGCCCTGGCATTGGCTTTACCAGACTATTCCAAAAATGTCGTGTTATTCACGTCAACCTCAGCAGGGGGAAGGTTTGCATGTGCGATTCTTTGTCAGCCTACAGGCACCGGGTCTGGACCCCAACCTGTGGCCTATTATTCAACATCCTATTCCGAGGTGGAGATGGGACTGCCGCCTTACTATAGAGCTATGGTGGGAGTCTATTTGATGTACGACAAAGCCTCTGCCATATCCTGTGACAATTCTGACTCACCATAGTCTTCGGACTCTGTTAAACCATGGCAAGTACACATTGACAGAGCCCCGGCTCCGGGACTATTACAGGCTTTTGGAGCAAGAGGATGTCACTCTAGCAAGGTGTACTACTGTAAACCCAGCTGAATTTCTGCCAACTTCAGAGGACGGAGACCCTCACGATTGCTTGCATGAGTCAGAAAAATTCTCGAGATTACGGTCTGATTTGCAAGCCATCCCCCTGGGAGAGGCGGATCTCGAACTCTGGACGGACGGCTCTTGTTATCGAGTCGGAGAAAATTTGTGCGCTGGCTATGCAGTGGTACAAGCGCAAGAAACTGAGTTTGTGACAATCAAAGCCGAAGTGGTGCTACAACCAGCCTCGGCCCAGCTTGCTGAACTGGTGGGGTTAACGGAAGCGTGCTTGCTCGCGGAAGTGAAAAGAGTGACAATCTATACAGATTCAGCATACGCGCACAGTGTGTGCCACCTGTTTGGTGCTGTGTGGAGGAATCGAGGGTTGAAGAAGACTGACGGTTCCCCCATCCAGCATCATGCGCAGATAATAAGACTGCTGATGGCTATGATGAAACCCAGTGAAATAGCCATTGCAAAATGTGCAGCCCAGAAGTCCGATGCGTCCAGAGTTACGCAGGGAAACAAGATGGCAGACGAGGCAGCCAGGGCTGTCACGAAAGGAAGTCAGAAGGGGAGAGTTTTGTTACTTACGCATGAGGTTGACCTCGAGGACAGGGTCACGCTCAGTGATGTACTATTGATGCAAGCGGCCGTTAATCCGATGGACAAGCATTTTTGGGCGCAAAGGGGGGCGAGTCAGGACTCTACCGGCGTATGGAGAAATCACGAGGGTCTGATAGTGGCGCCGCCAGATTTGTTGGGACTGTTAATCCAGGAGGCACATGGGTTAGCCCATGTGTCAAGGGGGGAGGTGAAGCGAAAAATAACCGCAGAATATGGGTTTTGGGCGCCGTATCGACTCGAACAAATCGACCAGGTCATTGGAAGATGTGTAATTTGTTTGAAAAACAATGTGAGGAGAGGGGTAGCCACCCCCACGGGTTACATCCCGACTCCTAATGGCCCCATGAGAGAACTAGTGGTGGATTTCGTCGACATGATACAACCTGTCGAAGGAAAAAGATACATGTTGGTGGTCGTGGACCGATTCTCAAGATGGCCGGAGACCTGTCCAACTAAATGAAAAGATGCTCAGTCTGTGGCCAAGTTTCTGTGCCGTGAAGTCATCAGCAGATGGGGTCTGCCGGATAGGATTTCTTCAGATAACGGGAGAGAGTTTGTGGATAAAACGGTCAAAATCATATTTCAAAAATTGGGAATTAAACAGCGGCTTGGCGCAGTATATCATCCACAAAGGCAAGGCATTTGTGAAAAAATGAACGGCGTTTTAAAAAAATAGAATTCCCAAAATTTGCCAACATACAGGCTTGAATTGGAAAGCTGCCTTACCACAGGCACTGATGGTCTGCAGGTCGAGTCAACTACGCGATTTGCATTTGACCCCACACGAATTGGTAACCGGTAGACGCATGCCTTCACCATGTTTGCGCACCAGTGGGAAAGGCCCAAGCCTGTCAATTTTGGAGGACGAAATGAAAGCCTATGTCAAACACTTAACCACGATACATAGGAATATTTCCACCTATGTTGTTGACAGGCAGAAACAAGAAGAAGCACATGAGAGACTCGAGGCAAATACTAAAGACACTGTTCAGCCAGGAGACAAGGTGTATGTGAAAGTGTTCCGTCGCAAGTGGTTCAACGAAAGGCG
This sequence comes from Syngnathus typhle, assembly GCF_033458585.1. Lineage (NCBI taxonomy): Eukaryota > Metazoa > Chordata > Actinopteri > Syngnathiformes > Syngnathidae > Syngnathus > Syngnathus typhle. Next base: position 10,372,299 of record NC_083752.1, read on the forward strand.
GCAAGGGCCATTCAAAGTTGTCCGCTGTACTGGAACAGCGGTGCAAGTAAAAGGGTCGCCAACTTGGTACCATTTGACACACTGCGTCAAGGTGCCCAAAGATGAAGATCCCCAAAGAGGGAGTCGCGACTGCGAAACCTCAGAACCACTGCCAGAACAAGAGTCGCCAGGGGGCCCGGATCGGGACAAAGATGGGCAGGATCAAGCTGTGGTGGATAATGTGTCTGCTGCACCTGTCCCTGAGGACATCGTGGGCAGCACAGCCGACGACAGAGGACGCTCATGTCAAAGGTAGAGGCTGTAGAGCCGACGCCTGACGTTCCAGAAAATGTCAACAAAGCGCTTGCATAATCAAACTGGTCCCCGCCGGAGGTGCAAGCCAATCTGCATGCTATGGCGAGACGGGAGGCTGCATGGAAGGTTTATGGGTTCGATGCCTCGGCATTACCTGGGGTTGATGAATGGGCAGGAAGGAACATGTGGTATCAACTGATGGTGCATTCAATTAAATCGTCTAAGGCAGTGAGTGGGCCGTGTTTAGTAAGGGTAAAATCACCAAGTACGCTAAAGGCTGTCTTCCAGACCATACCGGTGCCGGTATCCGACAATTGCCAGCTTAGATTACTGCTTTGGTTGGTGTACGAACAGTCGTGGAAGGCACCTGAAACCGACACGCAGGTCAGGAAGATTTTCGAGCCCACAGGGGAGTGCGCCTGGATAAGCGAACTTCCCTACTTGGATTTGCTCGCCGTGCATGAGGACACCCAAGTCGCGGTGCCGGAATCCATAGATGTGCCATCTGTAAAGGTGCCCGCCTGTTTTTGCTCTAATGTCACACATGGAGGGCCGGGGGTGCCTATGGGGGTGGCAGACTGCGACTATTACTCCATGCAATTCCCAGGAGAAGCATGGGGGGGAGAGGGGAGCCGTCCATCCGGTGACCTTTGCTCTACCAGACTCCTATCAGGCGATTACTGTGATGGTGGAGAATCGCACGGTGCCTGGGAACACGACTGTAGGGAATCTTAGAGACATCTGGTGCGTTTGTGGAACTAAAGCTTATTTGTTTTTGCCATATGGATGGATGGGTTGCTGCTATTCTGGTACCCTGAAGCTTCCGTTTGAGGTAATGGCGATTAGGAAGGGCCACAAGCCTGAGGAGAAGGGTTTTAAGGAGGTCCCTAGTAGGGCTAAGAGGGAGATGGCGGAGTTTCATACTACAGACGCGTATCATTGGTGTTAGGGTGGTGCTCACTCTAACTTATTTTGCAAGAACCACACAGGAGTCAAGCAAGTCATTTTAGACACCTGCAGGCGGAGAGCTCACTCGTCGCTGTGCTTACAGCGATGGTCGAATGAAGTCTGACTCAGGCCTCGTCAGGTGCTTATTTATTGAGAGAAACAGAGTGGGGTTGAAAGTGGGGGTGTGGGAACACACAGGATATGGTGAAGACGCTCCCCTGCTGATCAAAGCATAGCAGGGGGGCTTTTACGACTTTCTGTAAACAAAGCAACTTTGATTGCTTCCTCTGCATCTGGTCAATCAGTTGAAAAGATCTTAGCACTTTGGTCAACTACTTTTGTCTAGACAGGACAAGCTAGTTAAATTATTACAGGTTATATTCCAACATAATCATACGATGAAGATATTCTGCAAACCCTAACAATTGCAGAATTAGCTTGGGAGAAAAATGGGGCCTTGGGATTTTTCCCTGGTATGGGGTCACATTTTTGGCAGATCACATTGATAACATCACGTATACCCTTCAGGGGTTCGCGAACGAGACGATCAAGGGTTTCAGACAGTTGTCGCTTACCCAAAAGAGCCATCGGCTGACTCTGCTTAAACACGACATCGCTTTGGATTATATCTTGGCAAGGCAAGGGGGGTTGTGCGTAGCCCTAAATTTGACGGACGACGCTTGCTACACTTTGATCCCAGATAACACTGACAACATCACCAGTATCATCGACGCGCTTAGAGTCATTCGGGATTCTTTTGGGCCGTCCGAGGGCGCTGGTTGGTCAGCGACGGGCTGGATATAGGATAGACTGGGACTTGTGAGAACGATAGTGGCGGAGGTGTTGGGGGCACTCGGGATATCGCTGTGTGTAATGTTTTGTTTTTGCACTGTGATATTGACTTGCACAAAGGCCATGATATTACGGTGGATAGGTGTGGTAATGCCAAGGGACCAGACCCAGATGCCGTTACTCCCGTTCGACTGCGATGCAGATCTGCAATGCGCGGATGCAATGATAGTGAATGATAGGTACTCGGATTAAAATTAACAAATTGGCGACGTGAGTGGGAAGACCCATAGTAGCGATAGAAGAAACTAAAAATAAATACAAAAACGGAGATAGGACAGTGATGAGAGCAGAAAACCAGGTGTAGGGAACAAAAACACAGCACCAATGTCTTGGTATTCCGGTTTTCAATTTTCTTTTTGTGTGCTGTGTTGCATGATTCCATTGTGATGTGGTACAGTGTTGCCTGGCCCTTGACAGACTTTACCACCTTCGTTATGTCAAAGTTGCATGTGTGCTTTGTGTTTCGTGCCGTTGCCATCACGCAATACTGGCAGAAGTTCTCATTCGTTGCAGAACCCCTGGATGTGGACCGGGGCCATGCAAGGGACTCTATGGACAGTGAGCTGGACATAAGGACTTTGTATGGACAGCAGGCCCTTGGCAGGGGTACCCGACACGACCCACCACTGGAGATTCAGTGGACTGGACTCTGCTTCAGCACGCACTCACACATGCGAAGGGGGGCTACATTTCGGGGTCTTGAGTCGATAAGCATGTTTTGATACCTCATTATTGTATACCTCATTGTTTTATTCCATTGTTTTATACCTCATTTTGTTAAATCATGGCATGTTGATTATGTGACGATGCAACTTGACTGTTTGGCAGTCGTTGAACGTGTCATTTCTTTTCCTTACTGTTTTGTGAGCTCATACTGTTTTATGGATTGTGATGTGTGCCAGGACTCCTTGTACCTGGCTGACGCCAGGTGGAGGGAATCACTGGGGATGTTAGAAGGGACCTCCCACTTTTTAGACTGGGGGTTTTCTCGAGGGAGGGTCGGCAGCTTTTGGGGGTTTCTAACGGACCACGCCAAATTCATTACTTCCCAAATTATCGGCGGTGTTACGGTATTACCTAAGGGGGGTGGTTATCGTCATTTGGAGGAGGTGGACTTCAATTTTCTTTATTTGTGGTTCCTGAGAGGCCTCAGATTGCTGTCAGGGAGCAATTGGATACCTAAATAGTTTGAGCTTTCCTAGACAAAGTAACCTTACGAAGCATGCCTTGAGCGTGATTTAGGCTGAGAATTTCTAGGCCAAATTGTAGACGTGACTGTAAAATTTGGTTGGGTGAAGAATTTTGGATGTTTACCGATGTCATCTCTTTTTGGACCGTTTTTGGGGCAATTATAAAGCCCGGAAGGGGGGAATGAGGTAAATTTTAGATTCTAGGCGTCGCTGTATGTCACCTTAAATTGTGACTTAGCTGCAGTGAGGAGACCATAAGCTATTTTTGCTGGCCAGAGATGCCTCAGTTTCTGCAAGGTATAGCAACTTAGAATATGGAATGTCGCAGCTGTTGTTATGCAGGGGAAAGAGTCTTCTACATGTCCTTCTTAGGACATTTGGGAGCAACGAATAGACTAAAATACAAACAGCAGCTGCACTCCAAGTCATGACATCAACGGTTTGGGCAGATATAAGATAGGCTTGTCTGTCAGAGGGGGGAGCTTTTTTGGGGCGAACATCTGTGCCGTCGAGAGCTGAAACATCTTTGCTTTTGGGGCCACTCAAACCTTTGGAGAGACTTCCCTCTGACATCGGTTGAATAAAAATCTTTTCCCAATCAGCCGTGTGTCACTGGAGTGCTTGGCCGGGACAGCCATTGTCCACCAAGTGTTTTTTTGGAGACCAGCGAAACAACAAAGACCATTCACCACAATATTTTCCCATTACAAATAATGGGGAAAAAAATCCGTTTCAAGCCATAAAAAAAAAAAAAAAAAAAGCCTTTTTTAAGCATTTTTTCATTTGCGCATTTTTGTCCAATCGCGCAACTGCATTCCCCACCACACCATTCACCACATGGGCAAAAGCATAACAGTGATATGGTCAGAAAGTCCAAGATGGGGTAGGGGGGCGCACCACATGGGCAAAACCATAACAGTGATATGGTCAGAAAGTCCAAGATGGGGTAGGGGGGCGGCTTTGAAAGCTCCTTTATGTGAAGAGTAGACCAGGTCCAGGAAGCTGTCGCCACGTGTTGGAAAATAAACATATATATATATATATAATATATATATTATATAATATAATCAACATGTAGTATGAGTGCAAAAGACTCCTTCAAGCTTCAAGACTGTTCAATGCTTGTTCAATGCGTGTCAAATCAAAATCAAATGTTCAATGCAACAATTCAATTTTAAGAGGAAAAAGTTTCTTTTTTTATCCCAAAAAAGGTAAAGCTGATTATTTTTTATGAGCAAATCTTTATTTATTATTAAGTTATCAATTTATTATGTAAATAAGATATTATTTATTTATAATTAAGTTACCGTTTTTTTCCGTGTATAATGCGCCCCCATGTATAATACGCACCCTAAAAATGGCATGTTGCACCCAATTTTTATGATTTTTTTTTAATTGTTTTTTTTTTTTTTAAGTCCCAATGATCGTCACACACGCAGGGAGGCAATGGGTCCCATTTTTATAGAAGGCGGCTCTGTATGGGAGAGACGTTGAAGAGGAATAAAAACCAAAACTTGCCCCTTGTCGCGACTCGGAGCCGCAACAAATGTTTCGGATTTGTGTAGGGTACATTGTGACAGCAAACGAGCAGGTGATCAAGCAAGCGTCTGATACGAGAGCATTGCGGTCGTATGGAGCGTGTTTGAAGTGAACAGCAGAGACGAAAGGAACAAGGCAAAGTGTTGTGAAATAAAATATTACCTGTAATACGCATTTTGTTATTTGCTGATTGAAACTGCTAATTAAACTGTGAATTGAAACTAATAGGAAGAAAACAACTCTCACTCTTTATATAGCTGACGTGTCTTGCGCATCCGTTCTGCGCATCGGATCCATAGTGCGCATGCGCAGTCATACTGCCTCCGTATGACGTCCGGTCGGCGATGGAGATTAAAAAACAAACAATATTTGACAATAACACACCATCAAGATTGCACCATCGCATCAAACGACGTGTCGTCAATTATGAATTTTACTGAGTAAGTGTGTTGGGCAGGATGGCTGAATGCGATGCGCGATTGACAACAAACAAGAAGAAAGGTGATTTCAAGTTTTATTTCGAGGGAGATTTGTCATGTCTCGTCCCCAGTTTTGCTATGTGTCTAGGTTGCCAGTTTCTGTTCGCATCGCCCCTCCCTTCCTGTGTCACCTCAATCAATGTAACGTGTTTTGTATTTAAGTCCTGTCTGCCCCTCGCTCACCGTCAGATCATTGCATGTGTTACTGTCATGATGTCTGTTTGGTTTCTGTTCCTGTCTTTGGTAATGTCACCCTGTCTTTTTGTTCCACGTCTTTGTCGGTCAGTCCTGTTGTTGGTTTTGTTGTACCATGTTTTCTTAAAAAAAAAATAATAATAATAATTAAAAAAAAAAATTTTTTTTTTAAATTGTACCCATGTATAATGCGCACCCCAGATTTTAGGACAATAAATTAGTTAAATTTCGCGCATTATACACGGGAAAAAAACGGTAATTTATTTTTGTGAACACATTTTCAGTTATGTATATTTTTATTTCCTTGCAAGAGATTATTACAAGAAAGATTGATATAAATTAGCAGTGTTCTGCATACAGTATTTGAGTTTTGAAAGGGTTAATGCCTTCTTGGTGGTCACTGTTTACCGTTTATCGTTTTTGTTTCTATATGCAATGTTTGAAACATAAATGTGTCTGTCAGGTACATTGCTACAAGTTGTTTAACTTTAATAAAACACTGATGGGACAATCCTGTACCTCTTTCTTTTCGACCAGAAATGTGTTGCGCTGGTCAGGGGGTACTTGGCTGAAAAAATATTTCAAAGAAGTTTGAGAACCACTGTACTAGACAACTATTCTAAGTTAAGCCTGATTTTAGACGTCTATAATTGGTCTGTGTGTAGCCCAAATATACACGACAAAATTAAATCCATCAAATATGAAATACTAAAATCTAAACCAGCCGTAAATTGTATAAATAATGTAGAGATGTTGTATTGCTTCGTTTTAAACAATGATTGATCCGTATAAAGTTATTTTAACCCGATTTAGACCACTATTAGTAGTAATGTGTAGCCGAAATATAGACGACGAAATCAAATCCAGCAAATATGAAATATTAAAATCTAAACCAGCCGTAAGTTGTATAAATAATGTAAGTTGTGTAAATAATGTAGAGATGTTGTATCTTCTTAAATCTTAAATAAAATGCATGGACGGAGATCAATTTATCTAGAATAAAAACAACTCAATGGAGGAAACCCATGCAGGCATGGTGAGAAGATGCAACATGCAAACTCCACAGAGGGTGGGTTGGAGGTGGAACCGAACCCGCAACCTCCTAACTCCTAGGCCAGGGGTGGCCAACCCGCGGCTCGCGAGCCGCATGCGGCTCTTTTACGTTCTAAAGGGAAATGTACTTTCGGCAGTTTGCAAACACATTTGATTAACGCTCCGTTAGACACATATAACCATATCAATATAATTTCTAGTAGTAGTGTGGTCGCTTAATAAGTGGAAAGGAATGTGCAGGCTACATGAATTTGTTTTCTTCAAAGTATTGTGGAACAGGAGGTCCAGAAAGGGAGCATATCTCAAGGCCGATGGGAACGCGAAAAACAACTCGTCTTTGTGGTCCAGACACCTGTGCAGGGGAAAACCCAAACGAGGAGGAGATGACCACAGACCATCGACCAATCACCACACAATATTTTGCATGTTTGAATATTCATATTGTGTTTCTTTAAAACTGGGCAACCCGGAAGAATGTGTCGTCTTTTCTGGTCACGAAGGCACACGAGTTTTTGTGTTAAGGACCCAAGACCCAGGCGCCTGTATTAGCTTGCTTTGTCAGGATTAAACAATTGGTAAATTCGGTCTGATTGATCTACTGGTCTTCTCTTTGACAGAACGAACTCGCAAAATTGTTAGGTGCGCCAGTGTGTGTGGATTAGAACATAGCAATTCTTGTGTTAAGTGTTGATCACAATTTGGAGTCAGATCAATAGCTAAAATCCGTATCCTAACAGTTCATATCAACATTTGTGTTTATTTTTCGTACGTATTTGCTTCGTTTGAGTTCAATATGGTATTTTGGTCAAACGCGCATGCTGGCTTGGAACATTGCACGGGCTAAAAAGGCATACAATGAAGTGGAGTTCGTTAAAATATGCCTCAGTGACGTTATTGAAATCTTGTCTCCTGAAAACGACAAACTAAAACGAATGGTATGTCCCGCCACACATAGTAAGTGAAAAAACATATGGTTTTTTTTGTGGAATTTGTTGAACTGAGAGTTTGTCTGTGTGAGACAATTCACACAATGTTCATTGTTGAAAATGTGGTCTTTGGTCTGTGCTTTTAGTACTGTAGGAGTCAATTTGTCATCATGTTGGTGCATGACATAATAATGTCACACAATAAATTTGGCTGATCAGAGGCGTGTGTGTGTGTGTGTGTGTGTGTGTGTGGGAGGGGGGGGTGTCATTTGTGCCCATGTGTATGATGTGGCTCTTTGCGATGACACAGTAAAAAATGTGGCTCTTAGTCTCTGACTGGTTGGCCACCCCTGTCCTAGGCGGACGTGCTAACCAGTGTACCACCGAGCCGCCCAACTTATTACATCTAATAAAAAATTCATTCAACTTTCATAAAATTGTAATTAATTTTAATCTTTAACTTTTAATTGAGGTGGCTCGGTGGTGCACTGGGTAGCACGTCCGCCTCACAGTTAGGAGGGTGTGGGTTCGATTCCACCTCCGGCCCTCCCTGTGTGGAGTTTGCATGTTCTCGCCGGGCCCGCGTGGGTTTTCTCCGGGCACTCCGGTTTCCTCCCAAAAACATGCTTGGTAGGCCGATTGAAGACTCCAAATTGTCCCTAGGTATGAGTGTGAGTGCAAATGGTTGTTTGTCTCTGTGTGCCCTGCGATTGGCTGGCAACCGGTTCAGGGTGTCCCCCGCCTGCTGCCCGATGACGGCTGGGATAGGCTCCAGCACGCCCGCGACCCCCGTGGGGACTTCAGAAAATGGATGGATTAACTTTTAATTGACAACAGATTCTCATTTGCATATCAGCAGACAGCAAGATATAGTTACATATTTACAAGTTCATTTACAATGGTAACGGTCTGAGGAGGGGCGGCTCAATGGCGCACTGGCTAGCTAGCATGTCCGCCTCATAGGAGGCTGTGGGTTCGATTCCACCTCCGACCCTCCCTGGGTGGCAACCGGTTCAGGGTGTCCCCCGCCTACTGCCCGATTGATTGCTGGGATAGGCTCCAGCGACCCCCGTGGGGACAAGCAGTATAGAAAATAGATGGATGGATGGTTTCTCAAAAACCCAAAATCTCAATGTCTGCGTGGTCGATGGCTGGTATCAATTGAAATTAATCCCCGCGTTTTCGTTATCCATTTTACCCTTCTCACTTTCCGTACTTGAAGGGGAAGTCGCAGTGCAAACAAGCTTTTCCGCGGGAAATATTTTAGCTGACTACAGGAAACGCAGCCGTTAAAGTCACACCAAAATGAGTTTGTGGGTGGACAAATACCGACCCACGTCGCTCGGCAAACTCGATTACCACAAAGAGCAAGCATCCCAACTCAAGAACCTGGTGAGGATGGCACGAAGACAGCCACGAGTTCGGCCTTGGCGGCGCTGCCCTCCTTCGGTGGCTTAGCTTCTAAGCTAATACCATGTGGAGAACAATAGTTTATTTATTATTATCATTATTATTATTAAATGTCTTTATTTACACAGCGCATTTCACAACAGCTGCAATAAACCGCTTCACACATAGTTTCCGTTTTTCGACTTTTGAAACCGATTTCTTTATTTCATCTCTGTGGGAGTTGCGTATCGTACCGTACTAGGTACGTCAAATAATAAAGTAGTGCTTTGCCGCGGCATTGTGGCATCTATAAGCTGTTACAAACCATTTTAGGCAGGAGTCCGTGACCGTGTGTTTTTTATTGAATTTTGCCATTTGCTGCAGGTCTCAATCCCTATCAGCACTAGCAATCATGGGCGATTACTGTAGTACTTTGCTTATTAGTATCGTTCAACTTGTAAAAGACACAACTTAATTGAGCTGTTTTCCCCTTCACCTACAGAAAAAGCAAATGACAACGAGATTATTCTAGGTGAAACTGCAAGCATATTCCATCGTATGGGCATGTCCTAGGTGCCAAGATGATATGAGTGATTTAGCAACATGTAAAATGTATGTATGTGTGTGTGTTTGAGGTTCAATGCGGCGACTTCCCGCACTTGCTGGTGTATGGTCCTTCAGGTGCGGGCAAAAAGACCCGTATCATGTGTCTGCTGAGGGAGCTCTATGGCGCCGGCGTGGAGAAGCTTCGCATCGAGCACCAGACCATTGTGGTGAGAACATCAATTGGGGCAACGGTGTCTGTGACAGGAGAAAATGTCCAAGACAGCGCGCTCACCACTACAGGCACTTCTGGTGTGTAGGCTCCCTCCAAGAAGAAGATTGAGATCAACACCATAGCCAGCAACTACCACTTGGAGGTCAACCCCAGGTAACGCATTAGCTCTTACAGTGAGAGCAGCCTTCTTTTCCTGACTTGGCTGAAAGTACCACGTTGACCATTGTTCAGTGATGCAGGCAACCAGGACCGCGTGGTGATCCAGGAACTGATCAAGACCATGGCCCGGTCCCAGCAGATCCAGTCCGGCACGCAGCGAGAGTTCAAAGGTGAGGTACACGGGCCCCACCTGACTCGAGGAGCACGCGTGATGTGACGCCGCCACCCTTTTCTTCGCCAGTGGTTCTGCTCAGTGAGGCGGACCGCCTGACCAAGGACGCCCAGCACGCTCTGCGCCGCACCATGGAGAAGTACATGACCACCTGCCGCCTGGTGCTCTATGCTAACTCCACCTCCAGGCTCATCGGGCCCATACGGAGCCGCTGCCTGGCCGTCCGCGTCCCTCTGCCTAGCACGGAGGAGGTAACGTCACGGAAATGGCCCGTGTCAGCGGCTGGGTTGGGGATGCCAAGAGGAAAAAGACTCGGGAGTAACAGACGTCGTTGCAAAGTCATCTTGTGTGCATTTTCCCCCCTCGTACCCTAGGTGTGTCACGTCCTCACGTCGACGTGTAAGAAGGAGGGTCTCCTCCTGCTGCCCGAGCTGGCCAAGCGGATCAGCGACAAGTCGGGGCGCAACCTCCGCAAGGCCCTGTTAATGTGTGAGGCCTGCAGGGCGCAGCGGTGAGCCTTACAAACGCTTGCCGGGATGCCATTCCGCTTCCTTGTCTGGCTAGAACATTTCCTTTGTATCCTTCACCTGCCTGCACGTCCATAACACGTCTTTGCCACGGCGCTATCGAGCTCCGACGCGTTGTTTGTCGCTCGATGATTTGACGGCCGCCTCTTACAGGTACCCCTTCTCGTCGGACCAGGAAATCACAGAACCCGACTGGGAAGTGTTCCTCCGGGAAACAGCCAACTACATCGTGAGCCAGCAGACCCCACAGAGGTAAGAGGGTCCACGGGTGGCAGCCATTTTGCTCACGCATGCAACATGCCGCCCCCAAATTGAAATCCTAGCTAATCCGGCCGGCTAGGATCTAGTACGGCTCAGTTGTTAAGGCCTAGCCACCCACTCCTGCTAAGTTGCAAGCAACTACAACTAAAGGCCACTGGGGGGCAGTGGAAATACTTGAAGTTCAGCTCATCCTGTTTGGAGCAGATTGTTGGAAGTGCGAGGTCGGTTGTACGAGCTGCTGACTCACTGCATCCCTGCTGACATCATCATGAAGGTTAGTGGACATGCATGAAAAAAAAATCTCTGCTGGAATAATTGTCACCAAATTTCTGGCCTGACTCCAAATTGTAGCTCACTTGTCTGGCCACCATTTGACCTAGACAATTTAGGTGGGACTCTTCTTAACAAGCTCTTCCTGGCAGGGTTTGGTCAGGGAGCTTCTGAACAACTGCGACGGGCACCTAAAGCCGGAGGTGGCACACTTGGCGGCGTACTACGAGCACCGGCTACAGCTGGGTAGCAAAGCCATCTACCACTTGGAGGCCTTCACCGCTAAGTTCATGGCCGTCTACAAGAAGTTCATGGAGGACGGGCTGGACGCCATGATATTCTGATGCTGGACGCCGCCATGCGCTCAGATTAAAAGTGGCTTGTTGTTAATGAAATTGTTTGGACATTTATTGACACAAATGCACCGCATCGCCGATGCGCATTAGCCATGGTGCACTAGCCAGGCTACGCGAATGAGATTCCCACCTTTACAATACCATGCCAAGTGTAGCACTAGCTGAGAACAGGGCGATCCAAGCGCAACGACACACAAGTGCACAAGATTACTGCAATAAACTTTGGGTCCCGATAAATTAGAAAAAGTCACACAAGCGAGCACTCCTCCATACAAGGCTGACAGTAAGCACCTTAGCGCCTCCTGTAGGCGTAGTAGACGATGAGAGCCAAGGCGACGAGCGCGGCCGAGCCTACCAGAGTCAGGAAGCCCACCACGGGTCGCTTGGCCAGAGCCCGACAGGCAGCGCAGCGTCGGGCGGCGCGGGGGCATCTCTGCGCGGGAGCCCCCTGCGCGGGGAAACCGTGATGGCGGATTATGTTGCGGTAGTTGGCCAGCGACGCCTTGGCCAGCGCCTCTCCATGCACATAGCCGTACAGACCGAAGCCCGGGTCGCGCTGGTCATTCAGGGCGTATGCAAAGTAGCCCTTCAGATTCACCCCGTCCAAGGTGATCGCTGCCAGAAAAATTATTAATCCATATCAATTCCACATGCTGGGTTTTGCCCCAAGAACCACTTTTTCAGTTGGCTGTCTTAAGAAACCAGTGGCGAGTACCACACTCGACCACAGTTGAGTGACTTTACCCTCCCGTGTCCACGACCCTGCCAGTGCCCTCGGACCAGCGTAATCAGACGGACGGGCGCTTACCTTTGAGTGCTTCGTTGATGTAGTTGTACAGGTAGAAGACCCTCAGGCTGTCCTTGAAGCGGGCCGTGTCCTCCTGCACGCCGTTGGCCATCACGTAGATGCCCACGTGTGGGTAGTGCTCCTTGACCTGCAATTTCAATCACCAGGACAGTTGTTGTCAGCACGCTTAACCCTACACACTACGAGCAAACTTGACGACGGAGGGCCACGTTTCAATTCAACTTTATAGCCGACACTTTAACTCATAAATTTGGCCTGAATACACTGCCCGATATTTCAAATCATCAATCCACTTATTCTGATCAAGCCCTTTCAGGGGGTAAACAAAAGCCTGACTGAATGCACTGCCAGGTCCTGAATGTGTACATCCGCCTCACCCAATTGAGTGCCTTCCTCAGGCCCCACGGAACCACGGGCCGGGGCGACTTGATCCACGTGGTGTCCACCATGTGCTGCACCTCCAACTCCGAAGTGTACGTGTACCTACGGACGCGCCGCACGCTCAACAGGTGGCGCAGCGGCGGCACAGCGGTGGTGCACATTCACTCTTACGGGTCCTCCTTGGCGCGCGTCACCAGTTCGGCGCTGAAGTGGCTGATGGCAAAGAAGTCGTACGTGCCCTTCACTAGCTGCCGATCGTCGTCATTGAACACCGGGAGTCTGCAGCAGGACCGTCCAAAGTCACTTACGAGCCTTTTCAAATTGGGTCACTAGGAGTGTGTACAGCTTAACTTCCAAATGCTCGCTTCAAATCAAAATGGCCGACTTGCTATGTCTGAATGGGGTGGGTCTACTCCTGACTGAGTGTGGATTACCGTTTTTTTCCATGTATAATGCGCAAAATTTAACTAATTTATTGTCCTAAAATCTGGGGTGCGCATTATACATGGGTCCAAAAAAATATATATATTTTTTTTTTATCCGGATATGATCCGGAGGCCGCCATTACAGATGCGCTTTCTTCTCTGCTGTTCGCTTCAAACACAATGCTCTCGTATCAGACGCTTGCTCGATCACCTGCTCGTTTGCTGTCACAATGTACCCTACACAAATCCGAAACATTTCTTCGCTATCGAGTTTGCGAGCGCATGCCCAGCGGCAGAATAACATCCGGTTGTTCCCAAAGATGATCTTTTTTCTGAAATAATTTTACGTTTACGGACTTAAGTAGGAGTCAAAATTTGGGCGCGTATTGTACATGGGTACAGGCTTTTTTCCAGCATCAACATGCCATTTTTAGGGTGCGTATTATACATGGGGGCGCATTATACATGGAAAAAAACGGTAATTTGCACGGACGGCCTACACACTCAAGTGAGTTGAGTTGACGCAGCCAGCTTCTCATTCCAGGAGGATAGTCTCCGCTGCCCAAGATTGGCTCGGCGAACCACCCCACTCGGAAGTCCATAACCCTCTTGGCCGGTTCCACGTCCTCGCGGCTGTAGGAGAAAGCCGGCTCCACCCAGTCCATGTGCAGGGCCAGAGAGACCTGAGATCAATGCGCGCATGAAGAGCAGGATGTTCCACGCACGCACGGAGCCGCACGCACGAAGCCGCATGCACGGGGTTGCACCCACCTGACCCCCCTGGACGGGCCTGAAGTCTTGGTCATAGGCGCGCCAAGCAAGTGCATGGGCGAGCAGCATCCGATGAGCTTCCTGGTAGCTCACCGTCTCATCGTTGGGCTCGTTGAGCGTGATCCACATCTTCACATGCTCACCCAGCTCGCGGAAGCACAGACGGGCGTACTCGGTGAAACGCTGCGGGGTCTCCCTGGACACAAGCCCGGATCCACACCGACACCTTCAGATGCTATCTGGGCCTGTTGCGTCGCCAGAAGTTGGCTACCTGTTGAGCCACCCGAGTGGCGGCGGCAGGCTGCTGCCTTGACGCGTGTGGTGCCACAGGGTGACCACGGGCGTGACATTGGCACACAGCAGCTGGTGGCTGAAGCAGCGGTAGTAAGCCAGCAGGGTGGCGTTGGGCCGTGCCGCGTCGCCTGTCGGCACCAGCGCTGACCAGTTGAGGGAGAAGTGGAAGTGGCTCACGCCCACCGCCTGGATTTCAGCCACCTGATACCACCAACATTGACAGTACAACGGCAGCAGCTGTTACTTTTGGCAGCACGCCCTTCTCACAGACACATGGCGTTGCGGTTGCAGGTCACCTGCTGTCTGATGCTAATGTAGGCGGCGCAGTGTGCGTCGCGCTGTGCGGGTAGCGCCAGCAAGCCTTCCAGTTGGGTCAGCTCACCATTGGCCTTGTTCCACACGTACACATTGGGGTCCGCAAACTGACTGGGAGAGCTTTCCACCTGAAGAATATGTGTGTTTGGGACGGAGCCCTGAATCTCTGCGAGTACCTAGATGGCGGCCAAGCATTTTGTTCCACTAGACAGGCCCAACGGTTGAGTTTGAAGCCTGAAGTTAGTGGTGCCATCAGCCATCATCATGATGTTGTAAATGTTGTGTGCATTTGTGGTTCATGAGTCAGTTTCTTTTCAAAAATGGAAAATCTGGATTGTTTGCATGAGAATCAGTCTGTCTCAGCCAATAAAAGCAACAAAAGTGAACGTTTCGCAAAATGTTTGTTGATGAAGCTTTCAGTTGCCCACTAACCTGGATGGAATTGGCGGAGACCCCCCAAGCAAAGTCACACGGGAAAACTCCTTGAGCAGGACGGTTCTCTGGAAGCTCCGGAAAGCCGTTTCTCTGGATCACGTTTCTGTTGGCAACGGACAACAGCGCTACAGACAACAACTCGGCACTCGGCAAATGCAACACCCCAGCCGAAACACAAGATTGGTCACATGAATGGACAATCGCTGCTAACCATGGAATTGAGCAGTGAGAGGTGCCCGTGTCGTTGCTAAAACAGCAATCTTGGCTAGCGGTGATGTTTGGCCATCAGTCCGTGACCCCAAGAGAAGGGGGCATCCAAAGTAAAAAATAAAAAGTCAATCATCAACTAGAGCTGAATGTTTCACGAGCCACGACGGCAACTTCCTCTTTGCTGAATCGGCACATGTGGAGCGTCAAGGTCACACGGGCTTACTTGTAGAAGGTAGCCGAAATCTTCGGCTCTCTCTTCATGTCGGGCGTGTTGAAGTCCACGTAGTAAAGTCCCCGCCGGATGCCGCACTCACGGTGCCACTCAAAGCCGTCCATCAGGGACCACGCTGTGTAGCCCAGTACCTTGACGCCATCCACTGCGATGGCTGCGCGCAGGTCGCATACGTGATCAGCCACAGGCGGGGCGCCGAGGCAGCGGCGTCACTCACATTTTAGAGCTTCAGCGATGAACCTCTTCAAGTAATACATGTGCTTGGGATCCTGAGTTTTGGTGCTGCTCGACACATACCTGAAAGAGTACGCACTGCTTTTATTCCCACTTCATTACCGGGGTGCTAGGTGTCCTAGCTAATCACCGCTGACGGTGCTGGCCATGACGGGTTCTTCACAATTACAACTTAATAGGTGTCGGTGAGCAATGTCTGCCATCCTGCCATGACATCTTTCAGTGCGATTTCCTTTTTACACAATAAATGGAGTACGGCCACTCCGAGGAGAGTGCCTGAGTCGACCTAAGTGAAAGCCTCTGCAACAAGAGCAGCGACATAAAAAGATGCCAGAGGGGAAAACGGCGGAGCGCGGTTACCAGCCACTCTGCACCACGAAGATGTCGGGCCAGTCGTACTCGGCGCTGACCCAGTAGAGGAGCATGCGCAGGTCCAAGTCCTCCCTTTGGCCAAACTTGAGACTGTCATTGACGAGCTGGAAGCTGAGGGTGGCGCCGTGAGAAAGTGCGAAGAAGTCTGCGGTGCCCTGCAGCTGACGGCGCTCCTCCTCGCCCAGGGCAGGCAGCCGGTGGCCCAGGCGGGCCTTCATGCAGGCCGGGTAGTCGCCGTCACCAAACAGTGGCCCGGCGAACCAGCCCAGCACGTGCTCCAGAGAGCACTGGCACTCGCGCAGGCTCTCCACGCGTGTCCGCCTCGGGCGTACCCAGTGGGACGCCAGCGCCATGGACACGCGCCCGCCTTGCCGCCGCCGGTAGTCGCGGTCGTACGTGTGCCAGGCCGCCGCGTGAGCCTCCAAAGCAACGAGACAGCAGTGCTTTCAAACCCTCAGAACTGGGGAGAGTCTTACGTTTCTGTTCGGATCAGATTACGGTTTGGAGTCGGGTGGGTTCCAAATGAGGTTTTCAAATCTGGGTTCGGATTTCCAATTCGAACTTGGGGTTGGGGTTTAAAAGCCAGGTAAGGGTTTCATGAACAAGGGCTTAACATTTCAAATGGACAGCAAAAGCTAAAATGGTAAAATGACATTGTCCCTTTCAAAAGAGAATGATGACAAAATAAGGGTCTGACCTGTAAGAGCACGTGGCCAACCTTGAAGGGCAGGTCGGGGTCGCCCTTGACGCCCGGGGCCACCACCCCGGTCCCATAGCCATGTCGGGCCACCACAAAAGGGTTGTCGATGGTGATCCACCAGCGCACATCGTGGCCGAATGTCCGGAAGCAGAAGTCGGCGTAGTCCCGGAACACCTCCACCATGTCTGGGTTGCTCCAGCCACCCAACCGCTGCTGCAGCGCCTCGGGCAGGTCCCAGTGGTACAGCGTCACCACGGGCTCCACACGGGCCTCTTTGAGCCGGGTCAGCAGGCCGCGGTAGTAGCGCACGCCCGCTTGATTCAGGCTCCCGTGGGTACCGTTGGGGAAGAGTCGTGGCCACGACAGCGAGAAGCGGTAGTGGCTGACGCCCAGCTGGCGGATGGCGCGCATGTCTGCTGCCGTGTTGTGGTAGCTGTCGCTGCCCACGTCACCCGTGGCCCTGCGGTTGCCATCCCGCGTGAACGTGTCCCAGATGGACGGGCCTTTGCCATCCTTGTCGAAGGCGCCCTCCACCTGGTAAGCGGCCGTGCCCACCGCCCACATGAAGCCCGGAGGGAAGGTGCCGTACAGGAAGGCCTTGTCTCCCGGGTAGGGCAGCTTGCTGAAGCGCGCCCACGTCCGCAGGCCAGCCCCCGGCTTGCCGGAGGCGCACGCCAGCCAGGCGCAGACCAGCCAGGCGGCTAGCCAGGTGCCGGCTCTCGAGGCCGAGCTGCAGTGCACCATGTTCTGGCGCAGTTTGATGTTTGACAAGCGCAGGAGGAGGAAGCCAGGCCAAGGGGGCCCCGCTCGGTCAATCATTTGCAGAGCAGCTGATGAGGAGACAGTGTCCGGCAGCACGGCAAGTGCTGAAGTCACATTATTTGTTACGATGAAGCCATTATAATGTCTGGAAGAGCGCCACAGGTGGCTTGCGTGAGGCTCTGTCCGGGCGAATGTTTGGCGTTGACAAGATTAGAGCTTCCCTTCCCTTTCGGGAGCCACGCAACGAGCACATTTAAATTGATGCCAGCTGGCCGGTCAGTGGCCAAACTGCCAAACAGAGTTGTTTCGTGTAGACCTCAACCCAACGGGCCTTATTTAGATCAGCATGCATTACACCACGGGTGGCAAAATAAAAATACCGTTTTTTTCCATGTATAACGTGTCTTGCGCATCCGTTCTGCACATACTGTCATGGCGGCCTCCGTATGATATCCGGTCTGCGATAGAGATTAAAAAACAAACAATATTTGACAATAACACACCATCAAGGATTGCATCATCGCATCAAACGATGTGTTGTCAATTATGAATACAGTTTTTTTCCTTGTATAATGCGCGAAATTGAACTAATTTATTGTCCTAAAATCTGGGGTGCGCATTATGCATGGGTACAATTTAAAAAAAAGTTTTTTTTTTTTTTTAATTTTCTTTTTTTTTTTAAGAAAATCATGGTACAACAAAACCAACAACAGGACTGACCGACAAAGACGTGGAACAAAAAGACAGGGTGACATTACCAAAGACAGGAACAGAAACCAAACAGACATCATGACAGTAACACAGGTGAGCGAGGGGCAGACAGGACTTAAATACAAAACACGTTACATTGATTGAGGTGACACAGGAAAGGAGGGGCGACGCGAACAGAAACTATGGCAACCTAGGCACATAGCAAAACTGGGGACGAGACATGACAAATCTCCCTCGAAATAAAACTTGAAATCACCTTTCTTCTTGTTTATTGTCAATCGCGCAACGCATTCAGCCATCCTTCCAACACACTTAGTCCGTAAAATTCATAATTGACGACACATCGTTTGATGCGATGGTGCAATCCTTGATGGTGTGTTATTGTCAAATATTGTTTGTTTTTTAATCTCCATCGCGGACCGGACGTCGTACGGAGGCAGTATGACTGCGCATGCGCACTATGGATCCGATGCGCAGAACGGATGCGCAAGACACGTCAGCTATATAAAGAGCGAGAGTTGTTTTCTTCCTATTAGTTTCAATTCACAGTTTAATTAGCAGTTTCAATCAGCAAATAACAAAATGCGTATTACAGGTAATATTTTATTTCACAACACTTTGCCTTGTTCCTTTCGTCTCTGCTGTTCACTTCAAACACGCTCCATACGACCGCAATGCTCTCGTATCAGACGCTTGCTCGATCACCTGCTCGTTTGCTGTCACAATGTACCCTACACAAATCCGAAACGATTGTTGCGGCTCCGAGTCACGACGAGGGGCAAGTTTTGGTTTCCAAGGGTGTTTTTATTCCTCTTCAACGTCTCTCCCATACAGAGCCGCCTTTTTCACGTCTGCACGCCTTTGTCACATGTGCGCACGGTGGTGCCTTTACGGGCAGTCGGAGAAATCAACGCCAACAAAAAAAATTACATCCAGCCTAGTTAAGACCATACCAGAGACTATAAAAATGGGACCCATTGCCTCCCTGCGTGTGTGACGATCATTGGGACTTAAAAAAATGAAAAAATAAAAAAATAAACCATCAAAATTGGGTGCGTATTATACATGGGTACAGGCTTTTTTCCAGCATCAACATGCCATTTTTAGGGTGCGTATTATACATGGGGGCGCATTATACACGAAAAAAACGGTAATTAATAATTTCACGTTTACGGAGTTAAGTAGGAGTCAAAATTTGGGTGCGTATTATACATGGGTACAGGCTTTTTCCCAGCATCAACATGCCATTTCTAGGGCGCGTATTATACATGGAAAAAAACAGTTAAATTTTGCGCATTATACATGGAAAAAAACGGTATGGAAGACTGAACGCAACCACCGTGTCCATTCGTACCACAGTGGATTCAGGTTTGAATTACTATAGACCTGTCGCCCTGACATCAGTGGTCATGAAATCTCTTGAGAGTTTAGTGTTGAACCACCTGAAGGACAGCACGGGCCCCCTGCTCGACACCCTGCAGTTTGCCTACCGGCCAAACAGGTCGGTGGACGATGCGGTCAACATGGGACTGCACTACATCCTGCACCACCTGGACACCCCAGGGACGTACGCCACGATCCTGTTTGTGGACTTTAGCTAGGTGTTAAATACCATCGCTCCTGACATCCTCCACTAGAAGCTCATCCAGCTCGCGGTGCCTGCCTCCACCGGTCAGTGGATCACCAGCTTCCTGATCAACAGGAGACAGCATGTGAGGCTGGGCACCATCACATCCGACACCCGGACCACCAATACTGGCGCCCCCCAGGGGTGCGTAATCTCCCCACTGCTCTTCTCTCTCTACACCAGTGCTTCTCAAATAGTGGGGCGCTCTCATTGTTACTTCTGTGACGTTTGCGACAGTGCAACATTTTACGACTTACAAGACAAGTTAGGATAGTCACGGTGGGGAGGGGGGGCGCGAATAGTTTTCTTCTTGCTAGGGGGGGGGCGTAACAGAAAATAATTGAGAAGCACTGCTCTACACTAACGATTGCTCCTCAGGCGACTCTTCTGCAAAGCTCCTGAAGTATGCACCACTTTCATCGGACTGATTCGGGACAGTGATGAGACTGCATACAGACAGGAGGTGGAGTGGATGGTCCACTGGTGCAGCCAAAACCTCCTGGAGCTGAACCCACTCAAGACTGTGGTGATGACAGTAGACTTCAGGAGAGACCCTTCACCACTTTCACCCCTCACTATCCACAGTAATACTATTCTTTCCACAGACACCTTCAAGTTCCTGGGATCCAGAATCTCTCAGGACCTTAAATGGCCCAGCCACATAGACTCTGTCCGGAAGAAGGCCCAGCAGAGGCTCTACTTTCTGAGACAGCTCAGAAAGTTCAACCTGCCACAGGAGCTGCTGAAGACCTTCTATACTGCCATCATCCAGTCTATCCTCTGCACCTCCATCACTGTCTGGTTTGGATCGGCCACCAAACAAGACATGCACAGAGTGCAACTGACAATCAAGACTGCAAAAAAGATAATCGGAACCAACCTCCCATCTATCCAGGACTTGTACCAGTCCAGGACCAGGGAACATGCAAGTAACATCTCTACAGACCCTTCTCACCCAGGTTGCAGTCTGTTCGAACTACTCCCCTCCGGACGGCCTTACAGAGCACTGTACGGCATAACCAGCAGACACAGCTTCTTCCCCCAGGTTGTCACTCTGATGAACTCACACCACTCTTAGATTCTCAGAGACATTGCTGTACAATAACATCCTGCTCTCGACGCTTTATCTTTGAATTGTCTGTATTGTGTACTGTGTGTCCACTCTGCATCCATTGTAGCCTGGTCATCCTGAAAGAGGGATCCTCCCATCTGTGGTCTATTGGTAGAGTGTCTGCCCTGAGACTGGAAGGTTGTGGGTTCAAACCCTGGCCGGGTCATACCGAAGACTATAAAAATGGGACCCATTGCCTCCCTGCTTGGCACTCAGCATCAAGGGTTGGAATTGGGGGGGGGTTAGATCATCAAATGATTACAGAGCACGGCATCGCTGCTGCTCACTGCTCCCCTCTCCCCCAGGGGATGGATCAAAATCATACGGGGATAGGTTAAATGCAGAGGACAAATTTCACCACACCTATATGTGTGACAATCATTGGGACTTTAACTTTTAACTTCTCAAGGTTTCTCATTTCCCCTAGTAGGAGTTTTGAGTTTTTCCTTGCCCTCCTGGGAGTTTAAGATCAGGGGATGTTTGAAAATATTTGTCAATTTTCACACATGTCCTGAGTGTTGTTAGTCACCTAAATGTTGAACAGAGGCTGAGATGTACTGAAGTCAAATCCCTTGTTTGGCATGCGCAAACATGGCCAATAAATATTCTTGAATCTCTGCTTCCATGTTTTTAGGGAAACAGCCCTGTGGCTTTACATTTTGCGTGGATGTTTGTAATGTGACACAGGTGGTGGAGAGGCCTTAATGCATCAAATTTACAGCCGGGGCGCCGACGCTGCTGCCGCCCTGCGTCCGGTTCCCAAGTAACAGCAGCCTCTTGCTGGCCATTAAACACAGACGTGTTTACCCCGGGGCAATAAAGGACCATTAACACTTTATTACTACTCAGCACACAGGCCCAATGGTTGACGAGAGAAGATCGTTCTGACCTCATCCAAGGGACCCTGCACCAAAATACAAATTTTCAAAAATGTCATGACAACCGTTCCAAGCATTCGAGTTGTGTGCAGAAGGCCTGGTGGAAGTCATTCGCTCGACTGTTACAGTCAATGACAATTAAGTAATTTGATTACAATCGAAATTTGCACAAATTGTAATAGAAAAAAAGTGACATGTTTTCCAGACACAAAGCAAGACTTCAAATAAACTAATGATCTTTTTTACATTTTTTAATCCACGGTAAAAAAAGTCTTGTTAATGTACAGGTTGTAAACAAAACAAAACAAAACATGTTTGAAAGGGGGCCGCACGAAAACAGGTGATCCATTTCAGAACAGGTGGAGGAAAGCCATGGGGGAAGCTTTGCTTTTTTCCTAGTAACAACAATAAGGCAAGCGTCCCCTGCAGTCAGCATCGAACACGACAAACACCAACACATGAATCACACAGAAAGAAACTACGTATTTACAAGCACATTGATTGTATCGTTGTGCTAAAAATGAACATCTAACTAACTCACATCAGGCCAACAACGACGCAGCCGGGGCGGGAACACAACGAGTAGGAAGTGGGACGCAGCAACTACCGAGGTGCGCATGCGTACAAGCCCGTGCGGCAGTGGCCATAAAGCACGTATGAAAAGTTCGTGTGGTTTGTCCATATTTCAGATTTCGTTCCTTAGCCCTCAGCCGCCGGCTAACTCATCTTCTTCGGCCCGCCGCCTTTTTGCGACCCTGAGAAAAAAGCAGCTTGTAAGGAGCCTGAACGGAGCCACAAACTATGTCCAATAAACGTCGCAAACAACCTCGATGCGTCTTAAAGGGACACTTTTTAAAAAGCCACTTCTCGTTTGAAAAGGATGACACCAAACCTCATATGGCGTCAACCTTCGCACATTTCTTTCCCATCTGGTCATGGCGAGTCATAGGACGTAGGTTGCCATATATGATGACGGAGACAATGGGATCATTGTCTCAAATGTCTCAAAAACGCAAAGTGCTTATGCTGTCACTTGCGCAAGTCTTTTGTGATGTCACACAGCTCACAAACTGCGATCGTTTCTAAATGCACGCACTTGCAACTGACCACACAATGGCAAAAAAAATCCTACACGCTGTCCCTTTGAGTTGAGTCAATACTTGGGCTGACGACGCAATCGCGTTTTAATGCTGAACTGCCAAACATATAGGAAACTGCCGTCCTAAACAATGGAAACATGTCAGACATTAACATCGTAAACATGTCGACCGTTGCACGTTAGCGCTTAAGGTGAGCAGTGGTATTTTTTGCCAACCTTAGGTGTGGGCTCCTCCTGCACTTCGTCATCCTCCTGGTCTTCCTCGTCCTCAGAGTCGTCTTTAGCGGCTCCCCCCTTTGACCGTCCTCCCCGCCTTAATTCAAACAAAGAAACATTTCTAGCAATCAAACAAATTCAGTTAGTAAGCCATTGTCCACATCAGGTAAGATTTTGTTTTTGGTTACTAAAGAATTCAGTTCATCAGCCCTGTAAAGTCTCATGCTGTCCAAAGCATGGGCTTACGTGGGTTTCTTGGGGGGAGGTTGCGCCGACTTGGGCGGTCGTCCTCTCCTCTTCTGCGGCGTCAACTCCGCCACGTCGGAGCTGGCGCGCCAACGAACAACAAAAATATGTCATAGCAACTTCAAATGTTGGCCAAGCTGAATGCTAACGTAGAACAGAAAACCCTCTCAGCAGATATCGCATCAATGTCGGCAATTGAACACAACTTATGCAGCGAACAATAAACAACACTCACAGGCCTCGGGCAAATGGATATGTTCTGTCGTGGTAAAAGGGACTAAGGGAAACCATGTATTTTACTGGCCGCTGGTGGCCAAGACACTACAGGAAACGGCACTTCATTGGCGTTTTCACCTTTGCGATCGTCTGGGAGTCCTGGCCTGTCGTCCAGTCCGGGTCTTGACTTCCACATTCTCAGCGCCGCCACCACCGTCCTCCTCGTCGTCGTCGTCCTCGTCGGGCCTCTCCTCGTCGTCCTCTTTGTCATCGTCGTCCTCTGGGGGCGGCGCTGCCTTCTTGCGCTCTCTCTTCCCTTTGGCGGGCAATGCATCCTGATTGCCCGATGCGGCCGCCTTGGGGGGCCGCCCCCTGCGTCCCTTCTTGGGAGGATTGTTTTGCTCGTCCTCGGGCCTGTTGTCCTCATCTCCCCACATGTCCTCAGCCTCCGTCACGGTCGTGGCCTTCTTGCGTCCGCGTTTGATGTCGGCGGCGTCGCCAGCAGTCAGGCCGCGCTTGCGACCACGAGGCTTCTCACTCTCCTGGAAAGACACCAAGAGTTGGACAAAACCTAACTCTTATTCCTCGTCAGCTCCCGCCAATGTTGTTGGCTATGTTGAGGTCATTTTGTTTTTGGTGTTACCTTGTCGGCGCTGTCCGCTCGCTTTCTGCTCAAGTCCTCATTTTCACTGTGGTCCATTTCAGCGCTGTCGTGCCTGAGAGGACAACAAATGACAAAAGCTGACAAATGAGAATGTCCAAATGAGGCTGCAGTTCACGGGGCCGCCGCCGGGCATGGCCTCTACCTGCTCTTGCCGCGTTGTGGCGAGCCCGGACTGGAGGAGGAGTCGTCATTGCTGGCTGTCTCCATGCGGGACGCTTTGCTCTGGATCTGTTTGCCGGCCGACGACAGCGGTTTGTTGACAGCGCCCAGGACATTGGCAGACTTGGGCTGCGCAGAATGACGCGTCAGAATGATGAGGACGACGACGACAGCAAAACTCACCTTTTCTGGACAATGACTGCAAAGGCGCACTCACCTTTCCTGGCGCAAAGAACGACTTCATCTCAGGCGGAAGATAATATTTTGTGTTGCTGATATTCTGAAATGAGAAGCGCACTTTAATTGCAACAAGTATGAGCCAACTGTCGCTCATGCTTAGTGGGTCATGCCCACACTTTGATGGAGCTTTACGAACTTTGCCCAGCAACAAGAAAACTATTTCTATTCAACTTTGAAATGTGATGTTAGGAGATGATTTAATGATGTTTGGATAGCGGTGGCAACCTTATCGGGCTTTGTGAACAAGGTGCTGGGCAGAATGGGGTCTTTGGGCGACTCCAGGCTGTAGGTGGTGCTCTTGGACATGATGATGTGCATGGCCACGTCGCACACCGTGTACAGTTTCTGCCGGGGGAGGGAGGTGGTCGGCGCGTTGTCAGCTTCAGACAGGAGTGAGGGAGGACGCGGCAACAGCTACCTCGTTGGTTTTGGAGTCAGCGGGCGACTGTGCGTCTTTTGTTTGCTTGATGTTCTCCACCATCTTCCTGATGAAGGCGTGGCTATTGTTCTCGTTCTTGGCCATGATGATCTCCAGCACAAACCACAACGCTCTGGCGTAGAAGGGCACAGGAGAGTCAAAAGCGAAAAGGGCGCTGCCCGCCCGCTGCAAAGGAAAAGCAACAGCCGGCTGAACTCACTCTTTGATGTCTTTGAGCTGCTCGATGTCCTGCACTTTGACGTAGTCTGGGTCGTGCGCCAGCAAGTGGACGGCGTACGGCACCACATACTCGGGCAGCAGCGAGAAAAGCTTGTCTGTTTGGATCCCAAATCATCAGAGCGTTACGGCCAGGCCATTCGTTCCAAAGGCCGGGACAGTCCGCTTGCCGGCGCTCACCGCTGATGGCAGCATGCTGCTTGAGGTACTCGCGCCGAATGTTGACGTTCTTGACCAGGCACTGGCGCGCGTGAGCTCGCCGCTCCTTGACTGGGTCCTTGGCACACAAGGCGAACACGGCCATGTACTCCAGAGGGAGGCGCAGGCGGCACAGGCCCCGGTGCAGTTTTTGCGCAAAGCCCTGACGCACCTGGTAGCACTCATCCTAAAAGTCACAAAAAAAGACTGTCGCTCGGGAAGCCCGGACACAGTTTGTCGGTGGAGCCCACGTACGTTAATGACCAGCGCACACAGCTGGTACTGCTCCAGCGTGATAATCTTGTGGTAACACGGCTCCTGGGCCAGCTTCAGCAGGGCACAGGCGGCGGCCAGGCGGAGCCTCGACATGTCGGGTTTGCTGACAATAAGCAAATGAGGATTGAAATCAAGTACCGTTTTTTTCCATGTATAATGCGCCCCCATGTATAATACGCACCCTAAAAATGGAATGTTGATACTGGAAAAAGCCTGTACCCATGTATAATACGCACCCAAATTTTGACTCCTACTTAAGTCTGTTAACGTAAAATTATTTCAGAAAAAAGATCTTTGGGAACAACCGGATGTTATTCTGCCGGTCAGTATCACTGCGCATGCGCTAGCAAACTCGATAGCGAAGAAATGTTTCGGATTTGTGTAGGGTACATTGTGACAGCAAACAAGCAGATGATCGAGCAAGCATCTGATGCGAGAGCATTGTGTTCGTATGGAGTGTGTTTGACGTGAACAGCAGAGAAGAAAGCGCATCTGTAATGGCGGCCTCCGTATCATACCCGGATTTAAAAAAAAAAAAAAATTTTTTTTTTTTTTTGTACCCATGTATAATGCGCACCCCAGATTTTAGGACAATAAATGTGTTAAATTTTGCGCATTATACATGGAAAAAAACGGTAAACAAATTTAAAGATACATTAGGCGTGCGTTCGTACCCCATCTTCCCTTGCTCTGTGAGGTCTCCGTCGCTGTGCAAGATGGCCGTCAACATGCGCAGCGTGGAGTTGCCAGACTTGCTCTGGTTGTTTTTCACGCCCAGCAGCCAGCGCACCATCAGCTTGATGCCCTGGATCTGAAACATCACAGCGTTCACATAATCAGACGGATTCGCCACAAGTGGGAACTGCTTGGTTATTGTTTCTTTTTTGTTTGTTTGTTTGTTTGTTTGCGTGTGGGTTTCCACATTTAGGGACCTGCTGAGTCACCAACCTTGGCCATGGTCTCGGGAGAAACCTCATCGTCGGGAACCCAAAGCTTGGTGGTCTTCTTGCCTGGAATCTACAAACAAAATCATGGTGGCCCATCCTTTTGGCAGTCCTTGCTTCAAATTTACAGGCAGGTGGTGTGCTGTGCCTCCAAAAAGGCACCTTGACGCGTACGTACCCTGTCGTTCATGAGCAAATCCTTCACAATGAAGTTGGCCACCAGAGACTTGAGGGGGGCGGCAAACTGCTCGGGGGCCAGCTGGGCCAGGTGACCGAGCGTGGTCAGAGGGGTGATGAGCTGCTCCAGGTCGGCTGGGTCCAGACCTTTGTGCAACGGCTACGCACCAGAGACGCGCAAGCGCTGAGTCGAGTTCTCCGTGCGGAAGCAAGCTTGCCACAATGTGAACTGACCTCAAAGATCTGCGCAAAGTGAGTGTCTCTGTTGGCAAACATGGCATTGATGCAGTAGATGGCGTATTTGGCCTGACGAGGCGGGCCCCGCTTGGCTTTGGACTGCAGCACCGGCAGCAAGACACTAAAGGGAGGCAGCCGAGAATCAGAGGAAACTCTGACGGCCGACAGGAACATTTGCGCACAAGCAAGAACAAGCAGCATTCGTCAAAGGCTGCAGAGCGAGCGCGGCACATACAACTTGATGTGCGGGAAGCTCTCCTCCATCTTGCCGCCTGTATTCTTGAAGATCTGCAGCGCCGCCTCGGCCACCTTCTCATCGTCCATCTTCAGGCAGCCCAGCAGGGACTCGAAGGTCTCGGCCGAGTGGAAGGACACTGGGTGCGTGAAGGACAGCACCTGGGAGCCGCCGGAAGGACATCTCAAATTATCCAGGCACGCTACTCGGGTTACCGATTCGATTCTGACTTGGGGCAAAGGTGTGTATCTGGAAAGGTCAACGAATGGGTGGCGAGTGAGACCTCCTTGACTGACTTTTTACCTTAAGCAGTTCCAGGCCGGCTCTGATGGCGCTGTCTGTGAGAACACCCTCCTCGTCATCGTCAGCCGTTCCTTCTATGGATTTGTTGACCTGTTTGATCAAAGCGCTGCCAAGACAGCGGGATTTATTTCGCCTTTTTGGCTAACGGGTGCCCACAGCTCGCTCTGCGACTACCTGATGGACTCTGTGTCGATGTGCACGGGAGCAATTCTCTCCAAAAGGAACTTAACCATCTCCAGGAAAGGATTACTGGGCTGCTTGGGACTGCCGAGTTTCTTTGTGATGTCTCGCTGAATTGGCAAAAACAAAGAAAAAGAAAACGTTTTTTTTCCCGTGCCGTCTGCTCGGAGCTGCCGACGAGGCGAGAAAGCTGGACTTGTGTGCTAACGTGCCCTAGAACTCACCACACACAACTCAGCCTGCTTGCAGGAGCATGAAGGGCCGACCAGCGTCTCCAGCTGGTCTCGGATCCGCTCGTCGTCCTCCAGCACCTGGGCCAGCTTCTTGACAAAATCTTGAGCCTTGCCTGGATCTGGAAGATTTCCTGACACACATGCGCACACACAACGGGCACCTTAGGGAACTTTGAAGACGGCTCCCTCAGAAAAAGTACTCAAGAAGTGCCTCCTTACTGGTGATAACCATGACTTTGGCGAAAACAGCTTTGCTGGAAGTTTCAGACTACAAGAAGCAAGACAAATAAACACACTCGCTTGCCTCAAGTGTGAGGATCCAGGCTTGTGGCACCCACCTTGGGCTTCTTGACCAGGTCCAGCAGGTCTTTGACGTTGTGCCTCAGTAGATTCTGACACTTCCACATCTCATTCAGGGCTCTGTGGGGAGAGAATTCATGCAGCGTTGGTCAATGTGTAACAAGGAAGGGCGTCCGTCAGTCTGTCTGTGGGTACAACTCACTTGACAGCATTAGTGTCCAAAGTGGCGTATAGGTAGTAAAGACACTTCATCCTCTCTGCCGTCTCCAGGCTGTGAGGGACCATGTACTGGGCAAAGATGCGTTCCACCAGTAACCTGTATTTGAGGAGGAGGGAGGGTGTCAGGAAAGCCCACGTCAGCTCGTTGCCGACCACTGTTGCACCTGTCGTCGATGCTGTTCTGGTAATAGATGTGAAGCAGCTTGTCTTTGATCCAGGAGATCTGCTTGGACGCCTCACGCCCACCCTCACCCTGCAGCGAGTACTTCCTGTAGATTGACGCCAAGCCCATCATGGCCTCCTTGCGTACACGCCACTGAGAGGGGAGGCACGCAGTAAATAAAATCCTTTGTTCAAAAGTCAAGCCTCAGCTGACGCTTCTTTACCCTCTTGTCCAAGGTACGCTCTTTGACAAAGTTGAGCAGGGCGTCGTTCACCAGAGAGAGGTCCTTCTTGGCGGCGGTGACGATGGAGACGATGACGTCGTGGCGGATGGCCTCCTCCGGGTCGTGCGAACGTACCCTTAAGAATTCTGCCGACACATGCAAAAACAAAAGGAGCCGCGCGTACAAAGTCTGCAATTTTGGCAAGCTGACCCATCTCGGTGAACGCTGATGAATTTGAAAACGAGCCACGATTGGATTGCGTTGTGCTCAAAAGACAGGCCCGCCTTTTTAGGGAGACCACATCCAAAGTGGGTGGAGCGCACGACATGCTCTTTTCATATTTCGAGGCTGTTTGTATACGCGCACATTTTTTTGCTGGCGGACGTGTCGGATACCTGTGAGGTCTTTAGCTAGGTCAGGGTGGTTCATTAGACAATGGCTGGCAAACTTGACGCACTCCAGTCGGATGGGCACGTGGATGTCATTGAACCTTAGCGAGAGGACACCGGTGTTGGAGTCGGACGGCGGCCACCGCATTGATTTGGCTTTCTGAGATCTACCTGCCCAAGTAGCACTGCCACAACGGCTTGTTCTGCGCCGCCAACTCAGAGTCCTTGGCGCCAAACATCTTGGCCAGCAGCTTGACCACCTGCAGCCTCTCGTCGTTGTCATTACTCTGCACAGAGAGACAGAGAAAGTCCTTCACCGAAATGGAAATTGAAGGAAAGCGAGAGAGGGAGGGGGACAGCGCTGAATGAGCTTTCTCCGTCTGCCGTTGAGACGCTGCTGGCAACATTACACAGACTGAAATCTCTCCCACTAATAGCGCTCAACAGGCAAGTGAGTGTGGCCCCATTGCGCCTGTGACAAAAACATCCCTTTCAAAAGGCCTTTTGCTCAATTCTACCTTGAGTTTGAACTCCAGCTGGGGCAGCACGGAGAGCAGGAGGTGGCCGTCAATGTTGTAGAGCTCCAGGATCAAGTCGAAGACGTGCTCGGACAAGTCGCTCACGGATGTCTTGCCCAGCATCAGCACCTGGTTGAAGAACTGAACGAGGCGCAGACGTTAGGCGCCTATCGATGACACGCGGGAGAAAAGATTCTGAGCGGAACCGATCTCACGTTAGTGATGTATGGCTCGATGGCCTGAGCCGTCCTCTTCAGCAGCGCTTTGGCCAGGTCGTACGCTTGCTTGTTCAAATTCTGCGTGCAAAGACCACATATAAATAATGGGTCATATTTAGGTGTGAGTGTATATTAATGATCTATATATATATATATATATTTTTTTTTTCTTATTCTTCAATAACCCTAAGATTCAAGGAACAGAGTACTCAGCTGCAGGTGGCTCAGTGAATGGGAGAATGGGGGGGGGGTACTGAACACAAGCATGCGTGTGCGCCCGTCCCGTGCGTCTGAGTATGTTCGACACACCTTGTGGGCTGGCACCAGGTTGACCAAGACTGTGTCCAGCAGCTCCTGGGATACGGTGTCCCCCTCGCAGATGATGGAGCTCATCAGGTCAACCATGTGCATATGCACCTTCTGGTTGTGGCCGTTGCTATGGAAACAAAGGGGCGAGTGGGGAGTCATTTATGAAAAGGTGCTCGGGCGGAAGCGGCGGGAAGGACTCACTTGATGACCTGGAAGAGCGTGCGGTAGAGTTGGGTGAAGATCTCGTTGCTGTCTTCCAGCTCGAAGCAGATATTGTACGACTTGACCCAGGCAATGTTCTGCGCAGAAAAAATGTTGCGCATGAGGAACAAAGCAATCATAAGATTTCAGTCGATGACAGCGACTGACGCAGAGGACAAATGTGTTGGAAGAGAACGGTGAAAGTGGTGTGCTCGGCGCGCACCTCCAGCAGGTAGAAGTATCTATTGAACTGAGGGCTTTTTGTGTCCTCCAGACCTTTGAGCTGCCTGGTGATGAACATGAAAATGTCCTGCGGGAAAAGAGAACCCATGAAGCAGAGGTAGCGGAAACTGGACCCCGGTAGCCGGATGCAGCGGCACCTTAAGCTTGTCGGGGGAGGTGTAAGGTGCCTCAGGAGCATAGATTCGGAAAATGTCAGCGAGGCAGCACGCCACCAGCAGCCGCACATCCTTGTCGGGGTGTTTGAGGAAAAAGTCAGAGGCCAGGTGCAGGGCCAGGTTCAGGTAGAGCTCCTTCTGCTCTTCCGAGTCCTGGTCCATGTCCATGAAGGTCTTCACCACCATCTGAAGGAAGATGACGAAGGACGTCACCGCAGACTCAATCGAAAGAAGCGCAAGGGAGGGCTCACCTTGAGGCGGCGGACCATCTCCTCCTTGGAGATCTTGTCAGAGATCTCCTTCACCCCCGGGGGGTAGGCCACCTTCCCGTCTGCGGCTCGAGCTTTAGAGTGAGCCATCCTTTGGATGCCCTTTGCTGCCTGAACACAGAAACGGAAACAAACAGCAGAATAATAACCAAAACAATTAATCCAACAATAACTGGTCGAGCAGGTCATCCGAGGACCGAAGGCGCTGACCGTCAACTGACCAAGTGTCCTTGTCCTGGCACCTTAACTGGTGGCCAGCGGGTCCTTGTGCATAAAGACACGTGAACGCGAGGCTTTGTCCCGAAAGCACTTTGGCCACTAGGGGTAGGTCAAGCAGTAGGGGAAGATAGCGCGCTCCATTTACCCAACCACTAACTGTCAATTGCACAGCTGTGTCAGTTAACTACGCAGACTTTGATTATTGCTAGATAAAAACAAACATTTTCAGGGAGCCCCTGTCCCACAAATGAGCATTTGTTTCTATGCCGCTCCTTCCAAAAATATTCTGAGGTCTCACAAAAATGTTCACGGACTGCTGTACTGTGCTAAAAAGGTATTAATTACTGCATCAAGAAATTATATTTGATATAGGAATAACAATAATATCCTTTGCAGGAATAACAGTAGCGTCAAATTATTATTGATTTGCATTCATGAATGTTAAACATCTTGATTTATTTTCTGATGTAGACTAAATTTACATTGTAATACCTCTCAAATTGTGCCGTTGATATGCGCTCTTCTCTGCTTACTTCTAAATTATTAAATCAAGAATACATGCGTGAATATTGCTGCGATGAAAAAAGTCAAAAATAAGCAGAACAAATTAGCCTCGTGTTCTGTTCAGAGGGTTAAATTGAACATTAGCAAAGCTTTAAATTCGAGAGAATCGATAGAATTCAAATGTAAAATAAAGAAAAGAAAGCTTTCTTTTTTAATTTACGTGAGGAACCGAGCAGCCTCGGGGAGCTTTTAAAACCCTAACCTTGAATCTAAGAGAGGAAATGCAGCTAGCCGATCTCAGCTAGCAGCTAGGTGGCTAACCGTCACTAGCAGTGGAGCTAACGCAGCTAGCGGCACGAAGCTCTGTGGTGACAGAGAGGGCGAACGGACGGCCACTAACAAAAACATCCCCGCGGGTAGCCGCTGCCTCCTCGCCAAACACCCCACGACCGCCGCCGGTTCAACACCCGGGAGACTCGGCGATACTCGCGCGCGACGGAATCAATGTGATCCAAGAGGGATGAGGACCAACCACCGCTCTCAGCCGCGAGGCTTGCACAAGGCTGCGGACCCAGGCGGGCTGCGCTCCGGCTCAAGCGGGGCGTCTTAGCAGAGTCTTGCCCCCCTCCCACCTCCCCACCCCCCCCAGGTATCTCCAGTGCGCGCCGGCGAGCCACGGTGGTGTTTATGTATTAGACTGCAATGCAGGCGGCGATGGCGGCGTTTCGCTACGCTACCTGTTTGTGTTGAATTGAGCTCGGCCGCCGTCCTCTGCTGCAATTTTACCCCTCCTGGCTCCAAAATGGCGCCAATATGCGAGCGAGCGTTCACTGCATCGTCTAGCATCCCCGGCCGGGCGTGGAGCGTCCCCCGCAGGCGCTCCGGGGAAGCTCGCGATTCAATCAAAAGTCTTACTGGGAGAGTTGCAGCGAATGACTTTTGAAGTTCCCGTAAAAAAAATAAAAAATACAAGGAAACCTGCCTGAAAATAAAGTGAATCGATGTTTGATTTTGTCTCAAGCCAAACGTAGTAATGTGATGGGGGCGCTCCAACACAACATTTTGAAGCCCATCGCACGCGCTGCAGAAAACAGAGATTTAAAAATTATAATAGTGACAAAAGAGTTCACAAATGAGAAACCGTATGTACTTTAGTATCCAGGAAATAATATAGATTAAACTGTATTAAGATAAGCATTTGATTCAGCGATTCTAACCTAAGAATGGCCAATTTCTAAAAATCCAGAGTCTTCTGAGGTAAATTTTGGATTCTATGCGTCACTGTATGTCACCTTAAATGGCGACCTTGCAGCAGTGAGAAGACCCTAAGCTATTTTTGCGGTACAGAGAAGATCTAGTTTCAGCAATGTGTAGGTACTTAGAATATGGAAGGGCCATTCGTCCGTGACCTTTGTCCATGCCCTTTTAAGGGCATTGGTAGTAACCAGTAGAGTGAGACTCGGACCGCAGCTGTGGTCTTACGAGGTACAAATGATGGGGGAGAACAGATAGAGAGAAAGGAAAGAGCGCGAAGGGCAAGGAGCGCGGAAGGCGCGAAGGACAAGAGCAGGCGCGCAAGGGCGCAAGGGGCGCAAGAGCAAGAAGCGCGAAGAGCTGAAACATCTTTGCTCTTGGGGCCACCCTAACTTTTGGAGAGACATCACTTTGACATTGGTTGAATAAATCTTTTCCCAATCAGCCGTGTGTCACCGAAGTGCTTCCTTACCTGGACCAGCCATCGTCCACTGAGTGTTTTTTTGGAGACCAGCGAAACAACAAAGACCATTCACCACACTTCCATTCCACTTAAAGGAACTTTGGAACACTGGCCCAGTCCCCAATCAGCTAATTGGCGTCCGCTCCGTCTAATCACGTGGTATAAACCCAAACGGGCACGCCTTTCTCAGTTTTCACTCCGTGGCTCCAGGATGGAGGGCTTCCCGACCACCTTCCCTCCGCCCTACGGCGTGGTGTGCGCACCCGCCGCGAGCCCGATCCCGACCCCGGGGAGTGTCTGCTGGCCCAAGCGGGAGGCGCGCTTCGTGACGCCGCACGGTGTCAACTACCTGGAGCTGTGCAAGGCCATCCTGGGCCAGGCTTGGCCGGCCCCCGCAGCCCGAACCCGAGACTGCGGCGTGCAAGTGAACGCCAAAGTGGACAAGACAGTGCAGTGCTCCCTGGGGCCCAAGACGCTGCTTGGCTCGGGGGAGCGGGGGGAGGAAGAGGAGGACAGGGACAGCAGCGACAAGACTCCTTCAGTGAGCCAGCTGCGCTTCTTCACCCGACCGGTGTCTATCTACTCGCCCGTGCTCGAGCGCGGCTTTCACACGGAGCTCGCAGAGGAAGAGGCGCGTGACGAAGAAAAGGAGCACGAGCAGGAGGGGAGCAAACATCCGGAACAGGTCCACAAGGCCACTGTTCATCGGGCCAACAGGGGCTCCAATTTACAGGTTTTTGTCGTTCTCCCAAAATGTCCATTTGATATTAGTGATAGGATCTGGAAAAAAATGCACCGGCGACATTCTAGGTTTAAAACAAAAACTACATTCACGTACAGTGCATACTTCTTGTATAACAGAAGGGCTGAAGAAATGTGCATGTGGGTGCAATTTACACAGCTAAACTAATTTATATTGGTGTGGTGTTAAATATTCAGTGGGTCAACTCATTTACGATGTGAATGTGTGTGTCTGTGCTGTGTAGTTTCTGGACCAGAGGTACGGCTTCTTCCACTGCAAAAAGTGTAACATCCGGTGGGAGAGTGCTTACGTGTGGTGCATCTCGGGAACCAACAAGGTTAAGTCACCGACTGAGGACACTAAAAGTCTGCACACCCCTGTTCAAATGCAAGGTTCTTGCAACTTGCAGAAAAAGAGTGAGATAAATTACCCTGAAAAGTGTAACTGATTTGAAACCTGGCTTGTTTGAATGTTAATTATTCCATGAGTATTAACCATGTGATGCATCACCACAGGTGTACTACAAGCAGCTCTGCCGGAAGTGTCAGGTGGGCTTCAACCCCTACAGAGTGGAGTCCATCATATGCAAGGTAGGCAGAGCTGCATGATTGAGGAAGGCGTGTCATTCCTGTGTTGCATTTTTGACACTTGCATGTGGTGTCAATATGAAAGAAGTGCGCACCTTCACCGTGTGGTGTTCCAGGGCTGCTCCGAGACGTGCTGCAGCTGCGAGAAGAAGCAGAGACACATCAACATGACCAGGCCTCACCGACAGGATCTGTGCTGCCGATGCCGGGGCACCAAGCTCTCCTGCGACGCCACCTACAGCTTCAAATACATTGTCTGATGTTGTGACGGCCATGACGTGTTGGGCGGGCGCTCTCCACCTCTCCTTGTCGTTTTTCCACAGAATAAACTAAGTGCATCTCAAGGATGGACTCTGAATTGTTGTCTTGTTACTTGATAAAGCACTGGAGAAAAAAAATTTGGGTTTTTTTGCTGCTCACCTGCGACCCAAATGAGGGTTAGCTTTGTGAGAAAACTAATGCTTTGTTTCAACTTTTACTCTAAACGGAAAAGGCTGTCACACAACGGCTGTAAAAGTATTTACAAAGTGGAGAAAACCAACTTGTATCGAACAAGCTTGTTTTCTATTTTGAAAAATGTGCAACTTCCTGTTCGTCGGCATGCTCCAAACATACTTCAGCAGCGCAGTCAAACAAATCAAGTTTCATATTTCTCACTAATAAATATTTGCAACACACCCTCTGGGACGCATGCAGGTCACATGACTGATGCGGGACGCGGGGGAGTGATCAGCAGTCGCACACTTTGTCAGTGCTGAATGTCAGCAGCCGCACGTACAATTATTAATCTATACAAAGATGCACCGAAATTGCTACAGTTTTGACATCCAGGTTAAGCGTGGAATGGGAGGGGAGGGCTGGAGGTGTGACAGTATTAAGGTGCTACAGGGTTTAGGGTGGCGGTAACGCAGAAAGTCTGTCGTTTTTGTCACCTCGCGTCAAGTTTTTCCAGTGTGCTGTTTATTACAGTAGACTAACGCTTCCTCTTGTGGGTCTGCTTATTGCAGGGGTCACCAACCTTTCTTAAACCTAGAGGTACTTCCTGGGTACTGATTAAGGCAAAGGGCTACCAGTTTGACACACACTTCTGAAATAGCCAATTTGCTCAATTTGACTTTCACTACGTGTTATTGTCGTTTCAAATTCACTTGTAACTGTGATTTTAACAAGAATAGCAAAAATACAGTCAAACCTTGGTTTTTGACCACAATCCGTTCCAGAAGGCGGTTCGAGAAGCGAATCGGTCGAATTCCGAATCTATTTTTCCCATGACAAATAATGGAAAAAAAATTATTCCTTTTCAAGACTGGTCGCATTATTGTAACAAAGCCGTCGCTAAAATTTAGAAAATAATTTTAAAGTACTGATGTACTTTCCAAAATTTAAGTGGACCTCAGTGCGCAGGGAGCTTAATTTGGTCCGATCGCGCAACCGCAGCGCGCCGGGCGCTCACTGTCGCAGTGCTTTAAGAGCGTCTTTGTGTTTTAGGATGGCTTTACTGCTCCCACTTGCTTTCTTTGGAGGCATGATTAGGGGTTAATACAATCCTCAAAGTAACGAAAATACAATAACAACGGAGTCAGCGCGGTCGGGTTTTCTCGGGTTCTCCCGGCTCCTCTCGCGAGGTTCGACCGCCAAATTTTGTTCGACCACCGAAGCAAAAGAAATCTAGAATTTTTTGTTCGAATGCCGTTTTGTTCGAGAACCGGGACGTTCGAAAACTGAGGTTTGACTGTAAAATCAATAGATGCAGATCACTGACAAGTGCCGCTATTTTAGCTAATTTTAGAACAGTCGACTCATGCGGTCCTCACGTGCGACCTGGTTCCCGCGGGCACCATGTTGGTGACCCCTGGTTTAGTGCAATGGGGAAAATCTGGGACGGGGGCCTTGACGGCCGTCCTCGTCTTGGCGTCGCAGTTAGCGCTAGCATCAGGTCTGTATGTCGGGCTTTGGGCAGATTTCATTGCAACGTTACTGTGGGCGGGCAAACAAAGAACAACCGGGGGAAAGTCTAGAAGCGCTTAGAGAAGGCGCCGGGAAGCGTCGCTGGGAGGTGGCTGGCTCCACTGTCAGAGGCTGGTGCCGGAGGCGCTGGAGTCGGGGAGGTAGGTGGTGACCACGCGGTAGCCCTGAGCGCGGCGGATCATGTCACGGATCTCGCCGTTGAGCTCCAGCAGCTTGGAGCAGATCAGGCCAAGGTCCTGACGAGAGCCCACCAGGGCGATGGTGCCCGTCTGGCCCAAAGTCTGGTGCCGGAAGTACACATTGAGCAGAGTCTGGACTTCCTTCTCGGCGCCACCACCGAACACGCTGTGAGGCCACCGCCGCCTGGAACGAGCATAGACCTCGAATGTGGCTCTAATTCCCCATTTGCTCCCTTTTTTGCCTACCTGCACTCTTGAATGTAGCGGACGGCCTTGGTGAACTCGTGGTTCCTGAGACACTCCAGGATGGCCTTGACCGCCGCCTCCGACGATGGGAAAGTGGGCACGGCCATCGCAGCCACGTGGGCGTGAAGTGAGTGGGCCGGGTGTTCGCGCTCCAGGTCGCTGGCCACCGCTGCCTCCGCCGCCTGAAGGCAGCAGTGGAGCTCGCTCAGCTCCCGGGACATGTTGAGCAGCTAAAATGACAAGGATACAAACGGAATTTCTTTGCAGGAAGGACACGCACCAGCTACTCCCGTGGAATTATGTTCACCTCGGGCACGGAACTGATGGCGTGAACTTGGCAGATGAGCGAGCAGTAGGACTGGAAGAGCAGCAGAAGCTGGAAGTGCAGCTTGTACAGCCTCTGGCACAACTCCAGTTGCTGCAAAAGTCAAGCGGAACACCGGTTGGGACGTGAAGGGCACCACCGCGGCGGCGGCGACAACGGCATCAACGCGATTGCAGCGCGCATGCTGAAATCACAAGCGCCATAGCAAGCAGAAGAAGAACTTACGGCCAGAGACTCCATTTGCTAGAGTGTGAGAGCGTGTTAGAGGAAGACATTAGCATCAGTCAGACACAGACTCCCCCAGACTAGCGTTAGCTTCCGCTCAATGACGGGGGCCGGGGTATATTTCTGTTTGCTACTTTTGGTGGCTTGGTGATCAAACAAAATGCAATTGAACACGTTTATCATTCTTTGACAAACAGACACGATTGAGACATCCGGTGACTTGGACTAAAGGGCAGACTCAAGACTTTGTCAAGACTAAAAGCAGACCGAATCTGGCTATTTATGTATTTATTTTTATGTTCAATGTTTTGAATGAGTGAACGATTTGCTCAAAAAGAATGAATCTTTTCAGTGAACAAATCACTTCCGAAAGAAATTAGTTTTGTTTTTTTTCTCTCTCAATGTTTTACCAGGTAAGCCAATTGAGAACACTTTCTCATTTACAATGGTGACCTGGAGGCAAGGTGTGTTAAGTGTCTTGCCCAAGGGCACAATGACACGTGACTGTGACAAAGTTAGGGTAGAACCGTCAACCCTCCGGTTACTAATCGACCCGCTCTACTGCCTGAGCCACGACCGCCACAAATAATTCAGATTGTTGACAAAGCCCGATGTAACCCAGGTTAACATAGTCTTGTAAAATAAGAGCCTGTTAATAAAAACAGTCATAAAGAAAGTACATTGTAAATATCTTCTAAACAGACCAACACAGATTAAAAGCATGTAAATTATTAAAACAATACAAATTCATTATTTTATTAATGTTTTGTATTTGTTAAAATGACAAAAGTGTGAACATTCACTTTTATTTTGAAGGAGACATGATGACGTAATAAAAAGACCCATGTGACCAAAAATGCGAACTCTACTTTTTTTTTTTCCCGCCGTTTTTTTTTTTTTTTGGGATGACGACAAAGGTGCACTAAATACGGGAGTAAGTCCGTTAAACTAAAGGGAAGAGAGAAAGTGACACAGGATTATATAAAGTTTTTGTATTTGATGGACTTATTTTTTTGTTTTCAAACTTTTTTTCACCTTGGTGATGCACTAAGTGCGGAACGGGACTTGATTCACAAGGGTTGGTTCAGAAACATTTGAATTAATAACGAAGCTGATTTCTTGTGCGAGTCGCAAGATGGCGAGCCACCAAAGAGGCCTTTGAATTGTCTCTCACGCAGGAGCGGAGAGCACTTGCTGGACGTTGTTCATCGAACCTGGTAGGATCTATCCATTTTTTTCCACTGCTACACCGAAGTGGATTCGGAAAGGATTGATTGACTATTCAGGAAAATGAGGAGAAGCCAACTGAAGGGATATAGAGACATTTGGATATCAAAAGTCGTTCAGTCTTTTGCTGAATTGTTTTGAGTTTTGTACATTTTGTCACTTTTGTTTTTGTGAACTATATATGTGATGATGCTGTAATGGTGTTATTGAAATATTGATTAGTTTGAACAAAATCAGTGAAATGGTGGGAATTTAAAAGTGGCTTTAACTGAACTCAAATTAGATTTACTATTACTTTCGAATTACTTACCTGTATTGAATATTATTCAAACAACATACAGTGAGGTAACTAAACAGATTGAACCTTAGAATTAATAAAACAACCCGGGTTGAAATTGAAATTCCTTAAACTGAAAAGTTTAACTGAGAGGGAAATTATTTTCTTCAACTAACGTTGAGTTTAAATGTAAATTGTATGTCTATTGTTTGTAAACTGTAAGTCAACTATTTTCTCTACTAAAATAAGCCGGCAGTTCAATTCAAACCTTGGTCTGTGGTCATTTATCTTGCTTATTCTATCACCACTACAAATATAGCCGAACTTAGAACTGGTCCATTATCTAAATTACTGTAAGCACTGTCAAAACAAAAAGGTGTTAAACCAGCACAAACAGGAACCGAGTATGAAGAGACAGAGTTGCCTACTTTCTCTTCAGAGTCTCCAGGCTGGCACGTGACCACACCGTCGCCGGGGCACCTGGGAAATGTGTCCTTACAGCTGCGCAGCCACTGAAGAACACAACAAAGGACAGGGTTAGGGTCATCTTGCCATCGCGGTTAACATTCTGTGTGCTGGCCCTTGCGTGGATTTTCAGTTGATACTTTTTGATAGTTTCAAGAACATTTGCACCCCTTTGGTTCCTGTTTAATTCTCGCCAATTTCCGTTCCAGGAACCTTTCGTTCTTGGGTGCAGAAGCTGTACCATAATTGCTGTGCTACAAGGTGGCAACCGGATCTGTTCGTTCCAGAAGTCCCGTACAAGGTCTGCTCTGGGCCATCGGCCCGGAGTACATTTCAACAGCGGTTCCACACACAATGCCGCTCTAAAAGTTTTACCGTGACTGCCGCGTCTTCTTTTGTGTTGTAGGTGTCCAGGTACTCCTGAAGCTCCAGCGCGCTGAACTTCATCTTCTCCAGGAGGCCATAAGACATGATCTAAAAAGCAGGAGATGTGAACCCAATGTCGGCAGCAAGCGCCTCACGGCAAGCACGTAGAACTCACGGTGTCTGCATCAATGTATATGGTCGGGCAGTCCGAGCAGGAGGTCAGCATCTGAGAGGACTTGAGGAACTTGGAACCAATTCCCCTCAAGCCCTCGCCAAGGTAGGAAGCCACGTCCGTGGTCAAAGTGCAGAACTTCCCTTGGAGGTTCTTAAAAAGGTGAGATGACAAGAAGGCGGGAAAGCAGATCGGGAGCCATGCTTTTCCAAATCGACCTCCATTTGAGCCAGGAAAAATATTTGGGGGGCCTCACCCTGAAGAGTGACGAGAAGACCTGGAAGGTGTAGACGGCGCAGGAGCCGTCCGAGTCGGTCACCAACTGGTTGACATGACAGCGCCACGCCTCCTCTGCCTCGTCGCATACAGCCGGCTGGAAGGCGGCCAAGATGGCGGAGAAAAACGGG
This sequence comes from Syngnathus typhle, assembly GCF_033458585.1. Classification (NCBI taxonomy): domain Eukaryota; kingdom Metazoa; phylum Chordata; class Actinopteri; order Syngnathiformes; family Syngnathidae; genus Syngnathus; species Syngnathus typhle. Next base: position 10,413,064 of record NC_083752.1, read on the forward strand.
GACGGCGGCGGCGGGAAGCCCAGGTCCTCCAAGTCATCCACGTTGTCACGTAGACTGTCACCGCGGTTGACTGGGTTAGCATCCTCTTAGATCGGTCACTAGCAAGTTCATTTGAACTTGCGCCAAAATATGGTGTTCACCTGGGCAGACTGTTGGGGTCTAGAAAGTCCAGCGGCGGTTGGCAATAGTCAGGCCGACGCTCCAGAGGAGATGTGCAGACCCGCGCTTGCCCCGTCAGCTCCAAGGTGAAGCTCTCCCCGCAGTCGGAGCCAGCGGCGAGCTCGTTGGTGCTCAGGGACAGCTCGTCGTCCTGAGCCTGAGTGTCGTTGTCGTCACCGCCGCACGATCTCGCCTGCCGAGGACACAGTGCACACCGTCAGCGCACACAAACAAACTGTCCCAGCCATTGCAAAGTGCTGCACGGACTCCTACATGGAGGCCACTGAGGTGGTCATGCAGCAGTACCCCCGGGCCCGGTGCGGCGACGCCCAAGGACTGCGGCTCGGCAGACGTATTGTATGACGTGGACAGAGAGTCCGTGCGGTTGGTCTCGTCCGATGGAGACGGATTGGTCTGCAAGCGAAAATCGGCAGTGTGGGACGACAAACACAGCATATGACGCCTTGAAAAATTCGGGGAAAGTCAGTCATTGTTTTGGATATACATTTTCGTGAAATATTTCTTTCTGGATTTGTCGCACATTCTCTGGAGGGGCTGCAAACTATGTTTGTAACTATGGAGAGTAGGTTCTTTTAGACACAAGTTGAGCTTTGTTGCCACCTTGGTGCAAAAGAGCCATGTTGAAGCGTTGTGATCTGGGTCAGCATTTAACACCATTGACTCCATTACGTGGCGCTAGCGGGTCCTACGCACCAGCTGCGAATGCGACAGGCTCCGGCTGGCGGAAGACTCCTCTTCCTCGGAGGACTCCTCGGAATCATGGGGATCTTCGTGTCCCAGGCTAGGCGTGCTCCCCGAATGCTGGCTCTCCTCCAGCAGGTCGCCTAGCTCGGTGCTGTCCAGGGATCGGCGCCGCACACCCCAGTTGAAGTTGTCCACCGTCTCGCCCTTGAGGGAACGCACACAAGAACAGCATCCAGCGGGGAGGGGAAGTGAAGAAAGAGGGAGAAGTGGTGACGGCGCCCAATGTTGACTCATTAAGATTCGTGTCGATGAGGCCTACGCCTCGGTTTGTTCCACCGCCGAGCGCAAACGTCGAGTCACAAATATGCCGGTCGACAGATTCACATAGAGGTGTGCTCACTTTTGTTGCCTGCGCTTTCGACATTGATAAAGTGGCTTCGTACGTAGGGTGCAGGAAATTCACACCGCTATAGTAATTGTGCACTGACAACTTTACAATGTGCTCATTTCTCCAGTGTAGTCCCAGGAAGAGACATCATCAAATGTTTATCAAGGTGTGTTCACTTTTGTGAGCTTACGTCCTGTTGTTTTGCAACTTTTACACGAGCAATGGGATGTATGTGCCCCACGTGCTTGTTTGAATCATTGGCAAAAGAGCCCAAGGACCACCACAGCTGTGAGAGTAAAAGCTCATGTCAATGCTGAATGTGAGCAAAACGTACCTGGAGTTCCTGGGCACCGCGGGGGAGGGGTGGGGGGTGGGGTGGGGGAGAGACACTCGGTTAGACAGAGACAGACAGCGAGAGCCATAAAGCCAACATTTCTAATATATGGTGTACTTGTGTTGTAGGGGGGGATGAAGTCATATTACCTTGATGAGAAAATGAGAGGTTAACATAAAAGAAGCCCGGGCTGGTTGAGCTCACCTCTCCGTCCTCCAGCTCCACATCCAGGAAGTCAAAGTCTCTGAAAACTCTGAACTGCTGCTCGCTGGCCGTGTCCTCCAGCGTATCCTCCCTGGTGCCGCCCTCCTCCGACGACACGCCGCTCTCACGCACTTCCATCATCATGTCCAGGTCGCCGCAGGATGAAAAGATCACCTAATGGTGGAAAAGAAAAGGCAGAGATATTGCCCACAAAAATGCACTCCGCCGTTGCCCACAAAAAGCACTCCACCGTCGCCCCAGAGGAAAGTGAGGCAGATTACTGAAGGGTTTTTGGTCAGTCCAACTTCTTGTCCACACAGTGAAAGAACGTTCACCAGCTTCTCTCTGGTCCGCTTCTGAGGAAGAGATGGAAACAAAATCATCAAAGTCAAACCCTTGCAAAGGGCACAAAGACAAAAACAGCTTTTAAAAACACATTTTAGATTGGGTAGCGACCTGAGAATACTGAGGTTGTCTCCAGCTGACAGGAACCAGGATGGTATTGGAGTTTGACCCCGAAGAGGTGGACGAGGTGCTGCAGGTGACGGCCATGGCTCGGGCCTTGCCCTCCCTGACGCCGGAGCCCTGGAGCGTGTCGAAGCGCCGCCCAATCACTGGCGTCTGCAAAGAGAAGCGGCGTCAGCTACAGTGGCCTCAAAATCCTACGGGAGCCGTCCTCACCTCGGAGATGTCGAAGGTGAAGTCCAGGGTTTTCCCAGGCAGCGCCTTGGCCGAGCCGTCCCACACTCTGCTCACCTCCAGGTTGGAGATGTCGCCGTGGGCCTGGCCATACACCGGGTGCACCAGGCTGGCCGAGCGCGACACCACCAACTTCAGAATGTTCAGGGCGTCCTTCCAGTGCACCGTCTGTGGGGACGTGCACTTTTCAGCTCAAACTGTCTGTTGGCTAGCTGGCTTGCTTTTTCTTCTTGTGGTTCTTTTCTCCCAATTGACGGACACTGACTTGCACAAACTTCTCGATGGTCTTGGTGACGTCGGCATTGAACTGCTTGACGTGCACGGCGCTTAGGTCCATGTGGCTGAGCAAGCAGTAGATGATCTGCAGGAGCGACTGCTGCATGGGGGGAAGGCCTTTATCCAGTAGCTGCAAGGACAGGCCAGCAACGGATGGACGGTTACACGGGCGCGCCGCCGCCACAGCACATGCCAACTGAGAGCCCGCACCTCCGCCATGTAGGTGACCATGTTGAGCGTGATGTCGGAGAAGGCCTCGTGGAGGTAGCGGCACACTACGCTGACCCAGGAGAAGGGGTCCCGCGTGTACGAACGCGTCTTGTACAGCGTCATCACGTGGGCCAGGTGGGACAGCTTGGTGTTTTTCTCCACCAAACACACCTGCCGGCCGGGAAGGAGCAGATGATGGATGTGCTCCAGCCAAAAGCTAACATGAGGTTGCGTATCCTTCACCTGTGCAATTCTCTCCGCACTCTCCTTGCAGAACTGCGTGGGGTGCCCAAAGTGCTGCACCAGGTGCGGCAACAGACACAGCACGTTGAGCGGGAAACCTATGGCAGGGCCAGCTCCAGTCAGTGCTGCCATGCGGAAAGAAGGCGACGTAGACGGACTGTCCTACCCAGAGACTGCGAGCTGTCCACCACCGGCACGCGGGAGACGGGCGTGAGCTGGCAGAAGAGCTGCAGGGTGAGGTCGGATGTGGCCTGGGAGGTGAAGCCCTTCAGCAGGAGCTGTTGGATGCCCGAGAAGCCACTCCACCTCAGCTGAGCCTGAAGCTTCTCCAAACGCTCACGGTTCTCTGGCCGGTCCAAAGGCACCTGGCAAATAGAGTCCAGAAGGATGCAGAGTCCGAAGTGCGTCTTCGTCGATTCAGAAGCCACGGCACGCTGCGCTCAGCCTCCTCTGATGCTTGAGCGGGCAGCCCGTACCTTGGACAGGAGCTTGTGCACCAGGCGCAGTGACATCTGGTACTCAAATTCAAAGTCCGACTCCATGAGAGAGACTGCCACCCAGAAGACAGTGGCCAGTATGGAAGACGGGTGCGACACGTGGGCAGGGTCTGACAGGACGCTGGGATCAATGCGATTGGTGGAGGAGGCACAGGAGCCCGGGCCCCTGGCCGCCCGTGCCAGGCCATGACTGGTGCAGGCCTGGCAAAACATGCGCAAGACCACGTGACGCAAATGGGCGTGCCAAATGTGCAAAACCAGCAAATCCTTGCCTGAATACGGTCCAGAGTGGCACTGCGAGGGGGTTCGCCGGACTGGTAGCCGCACTCGCCAAACTTTTTAGGTACCGAGTAGGAGCGTTGGTGGCGCTGAGACGACAGGGCCGCCAGCCCCGGGCTGGGGAAGTTGAGCTGTCCCGTGCTCTTCCGGTTCATCAGCTTGTCGCTCAGTGCAAAGTCGGGAGACGACGTCCTGTGAGTGAGCATGACAGCGTGTTAGCTTTGATAGAGTTTTCCCACTCTATCTTTTATGCTAGAACCACACGTGAGACAGTTTGTCCATTTTACGCTTGCAAGTCGATAAATCCATCAGCACCCTGTGTACAGTGGTGCTTGAAAGCAGTCTAACTTTTGCCTCTTGCAAGAGAATATTTATTGAGAGAAAGCAGGCTGGGGGTGAGAGTGAACATGTTTCGGTGGTCACCCCGCAAACCGGTTAATCAGTGCAGAGGGTCTTACCTCTTTGTTTTACAAGGTTGTGGAAACAGATACTAGAGGAGCATTTTAGATAACTAAGCAAGAATGTTCCCACATCATTAAGTTAATGATTCTAGTCAACATTCCAAGATAATCATACGTTCAAAATAATTTGTCAACCCTAACAAGCGTGACTGTAGGAGAAAAATATCCTCCATCAATCTTGCACGTGTTGTATCGGCAGACCGCCTGTTAGCAGCGTCAGCAGTCCCGGAGCGCTAGGTTAGCACTGTCGGGGGCGCACTCGAGCCTACTTGCAATCGTTTGCATTTGATGAACGTGTGTAAGTGCAGATGGTAACCTGGTGAGCGCCGCCATTAGGTCGCTGTTCTTCAGACACTCGGCCAGGTTGACCACCACCGATTCCAACGTGAGCAGCACTTCCATCACGTAGCCCTGGCACACACAAAGAGGCTAGCTGGAGTGGAGGAAGTGGTCCCAGCCCCTTTCTTGGCGGTGAGCCCCTCACCTGCACCTCGTCCCCGTGCTCACCCACCACCTCTACGAGGCGAGACACCAGGTCGGACACGGCATGGTTGTTGATGGGCTGCCCCAGCGCCCGGAACACCTGGAAGGAGCGACCGGCGTAGTGACGAGACGAGCTGCACAGCGCAGTCTGCAGCGCCACGTCGCTCAGCTGCTGCTCCAGGTGGAAGTCTGTGCCGCAATCAGAAGTCGGCACTCTTACGGTGGGAGTCTTAGATGTCTTTGCTTGGATCCAAGTTTGTACCTTTCCTTTTGGCAAATTTGTATCCACGCTCACCTGACTTAGACTCCTTGAAGACGGAGATGACATGGCGCAGGAAGTTGGAGAGCTGCTCGGTGCTCTTGGAGTTTGGGTTTTTGGGTGTGATGTCCTCGTGCACCCATAGTGGCCCCACGGCTCTGAGCAACAAAAACACTTTACTCCAGGCACTAGGCATCTGGCACCGATAACACTACGCAGCACGTTAGAACGTGTACACTTTTAGAACGCCCCCACCCCCAGTGTGTTGTGTTAAGTGGCCGCTCGGAATGAATCATTCCCAAAAGCATTTTTGATCTGCACTTGTCAAGAAAATCAACAAGACAGATTACTTTTGCCGCTGTCATAGCAAAGGGTGATGCGCGCGTACCTGGTGGAGAGGAACTCGATGAGTTTGTTGGTCTTCTCGTCCGTTTCGTGGCCTTCGTCTTCCAGGTCTTCCAGGTCGTCTGGCGTGACAACGGGAAGGTTGGCCACGCTGCCCGCTGCGCTGACACCACCCAGGCTGGCCGAGGATGAGTCGGACGCCGAGCCCAGGCCCGAATCGGCCGCGGGCGACACCCGGCACTCCCGCAGGAAGTCAGGCACGTCTGAAACCGACGTGGGCTGTTTGTCCCAAGCGCTCGGAGGACGGACAGCAAGGGTCTTACTGGAGCGCCGGCGGTTGCTGTGGTGGCCGGACTTGACGGTCAGGGTCTTGTTGTCGCTGCTCTCTCTGGTTAACATCAAGACCGAGGCGATCACCTGAAATGAGAAGAGAGGAAGCCCAAGTCAGGTGCTGGAGGAAGGTGGGGAGGAGAGGAAGCTGAAATCGGGTACATGAGGAAGGTGGGGAGGAGAGAAAGCTGAAATCGGGTGCTGGAGGGAGGTGGAAAGTTGGGTGCTGAAGAAAGAAGAGCCCTCCGAGCCTCACCTGAAAGTTGTTGTTACACGACAGCGCTATGAGGAGGTGCAGAAGGAGGCGCTTGCTGTGCTCGTAGACTTCCGGTCTGTAGTGGTCCAGGCCTGACAATGACACAATCATGACGCTCAACAATTCGCAGCCTCAAACCAAAAAGGCAGACCCATTTTTTGAGAGCTAAGATGGACTCGGTTGATTCATAGCAGTGTTTTGCGGGGAGTTGTCTGCAGCCGCACAACACCACGTGTGCTTTTCTCTGGGTGCTGCCATGCGAGCGGTAGACCTCACTGTCAAACACCAACGCCATCATTTCATGTCTCATCTTATTAGTGAGTCTTGTGTAATACAAGACTTGGATGCAATCTATGTGCGTGTGTGCATGTGTGAGTTTGTTGGCACCCAAGAAGAGCGCGTGCAGCAGCAGGGGAAGGTGCAAAGCCCAGTCTTCTCTCACGCTGTGATCCACCACCATTTCTGTCATGAAAATGACGGCCACATTACACCTAAAAACACGCCCACACACCAAAACACACACACACACACACATGCACGCACACTTCAAAATCAAAAATGTAATCGTGGGGCACAATTTTCACGGACAAAGCATTTTGCTAGCATGATATTTTGATGACGTCCCTGCCTAATGACATTTTCACTTTCAGCAGCTTTCCAACCCGAGTGATCCTTGCTCCCGTCTTAAGTTCTCTGCGTGACCTTCCTTCAGCACGTGAGCCAGTTTTGTCAGGCGCACCTGTGCAGGGGTCCCCTGGGCGTGACGGTCTCGGGCAGATAGTCCACCAGCGGTGCCCAGCAGCCACCATTTACGGGCATGGGCAGCGGCTGAGGGCGATTCGTCTCCAGGACGCTCAGCAGCCAGGCAGCGTATGGCGGGAGAGGGTCAGCTGGGGGGTGAAACGTTAAAACCGCTCAAATCCCAATGCGTATACGATACAAGAGCATTTCGGCAAACTGGCTACTTTTCTCGTCCTCGTAGGAACCTCCTGAGCTGTTGCTGTAGCGGGACTCTAGCCTGTTGTGCGTTCTCGCCCTCCTGTAACAGCTCCACACACACACACACACACACACACACACGCGCACACACACACACACACGCACACACACGCACACGCACGCACACACACACACACACACACACACACACACGCACACGCACACGCACACGCAAACACATATGCTGAGTCCATATGAGGTATATAGAAATAGTACAATGCGGACTGACCGCTCGTCACTCTCCCTGAGCAGTTTGCTTTCGTCTGTGTCCAGCAGGTTCTCCTGTCCGACCACAACGGTGTTGCTGCTGGAGGCAGTGCCTACACAAGCGCATGTGCGCGTCAAGTCCAAGTATCGGGAGGAGGATGGCGCGCGGGGTGGGGGCTCACCCGTCTGCGAGGTGGGTGCCTTGTTGCTGGCAGCAAATCGGTAGAAAGGCGGGTTGTCGCAGTGCAGTACCACGGGGTTAACAGGGTCGGTCTGCTGAAGCTCAAACAGGAGCTCCTCCATGGTCTGGATGGTGTTGTTCCGACACAGGTAGATCACCACCTTCTTGATCTACAAACACACACGTTTAGCATTGAATGCGAAATGCCAGCACAAGGTGGCAAATGGTGGCACCGATGACTGACATAAGGTAAGAGTGTGGTGTCACTGCTGACTCCACACAAGCTGATGAGAAACTGCAGGGTGATCCTCAGGTTGTTGCTCCAGCGTTCATTCGACACCAAAGCGTTCCAAGCACTCTCCATCTCCGGCCCGGGCACCTCATCGCCGTACTGCAGAAAACAAAAGAGTACGGACGGAGACATATCATGGAACATCCACTTTTTTGCTTTTATATTTCATTTTATTGTGCACTTGGAGTCTTCAAGATTGTAAAAAAGTGTAATCTATCCCTCCAGGTGTTACAGATACTTTTATGGTCTGTTTGGGGGCTATATTTTACTCCACTTTTTTATTTTTAGTATTTTTATCTATTACGTCACATTCTTTGAGGCGGGACTACCAAACAAGGTAATGGGTGTGGCCAAACGGTTTTGCAAATCCGCCATCTTTATTACTCTGAGAGACGTTTGTAGTCCAAACAACTCAAGGATGCCAAAGTGGAGAGATCAAAATGTGTCACATCTCGTCCTGTCTGCCCCTCACGCCCCGTCGGATCATTAATCTTCATGTTTCACGTCTTTGTCGGTCAGTCCTGTTGTCGGTTTTGTTAGTAAGTCATGTCAGTTTGCAGAGTCTTTTGAGTTTGCTTCAATAAACCCTGGTCCAAGCTGCACTTGGTCGCCCTGCTCCATTCCTTCCGTGACAGAATGATCCGACCACTACAGCGACCAGCGCTTGGACCCTCCTCCACCACCAGCTCCCGTCTGCGACGCCCGATCCACGTCTGCCGTCCGAGCTTGTTCCAGCGCCATGGGCTCCGCGGCCGCCATCGGACTTCGCTCCCGCGACGGCATGCGGCATGAGACTTGCGGCCGCCATCGGGCTCCACCCCAGCGTCGCAGGACCCGCGGGCGTCGCCAGACTTCAAGCCAGCTGCGCCGGACCTGCGATTGTTCCTGGCCCCGCTCCCAGTGCTGCGGCGCGCGGTGGCTCTTGCCGCTGCGGCGCGCGGTGGCTCTTGCCGCTGCGCACTGCTCCGCCTTCCGAATGCTGCTGATCGCAGTCCGGACTCCCAAACGCCGCCGATTGCGGCTCTGACTTCTCGAATGCCGCTGATTGCGGTAATGACTCTCAGAGTGCCGGCGATTGCGGCAATGACTCCGCAAATGCCGCGATTGCGGTCCTGACTCCCCGGAATGCTGCCGATTGCGGTTCTCACTCTCCCGAATGCCGCCGATTGCGGTTCTGACTCCCCAGAATGCCGCCGATTGCGGTTCTGACTCCCCCGAACGCCGCCGATTGCGGTTCTGACTCCCCGACTGCCGCCGATTGCGGTTCTGAGTCCCCCAAATGCCGCCGATTGCGGTTCTGAGTCCTTGAATGCCGCCGATTGCGGTTCTGACTCCCCCGAATGCCGCCGATTGCGGTTCATGTCCCCAGAGTCGCCGCCGAGCGCGGTTAGGACTTTGCCATTTGGACTGGTGCGCTTCCCCCCCATCCTCCCGCCAGTGCGCTTCCCCCCCGTCCCCCCGCCAGTGCGCTGCGTGGGGCTTTCGGTTTTTGGGACGTCGGGAGCCGTCCCTTTTGGGGCGGATACTGTTACGTCTCGTCCCCAGCCGTTCCACAACGTGTCTGTTGTCATGGTTTCTGTCTGTGTGCTCGCCCCTCCGCTCCTGTGTGCCCATGATTAGTTTGATTATTCTCACCTGCCTCTTGTTACCTGTCGTGTATACAAGTCCTGTCTGCCCCTCACGCCCCGTCGGCTTATTAATGTCCTCATGTCTTTTTGTTTCACGTCTTTGTCGGTCAGTCCTGTTGTTGGTTTTGTTAGTAAGTCATGTCAGTTTGCCGAGTCTTTTGAGTTTGTTTCAATAAACCCTGGTCCAAGCTGCACACTGTTGCCCTGCTCCACTCCTTCCGTGACAAAATGTTTCATTGTTGGATGCATAAATCCACACAACTCATTGCACCATCCCCCAGTATCAGAACCTCAAAGAAGTGCCTGGTCTAATTTTTATTTTTTAAAGCAGTGTTGCCACGTCTGTGGGCGAAGTCCTGCTTGTTCAAGGATGAGTGTTCCAGAAATCTTTTGTCAGTATAGAGAAGGATTCGCCTGAAAGACTTTGTTTTGTTGATGGTTCAATTCCTTCAATCTATGGAAACAACGGACACACTAAGTTTGAGATGACACAAAAATAGTAAACTCTATTTCACTTTAATAATATTGCGTGTTTATGATGCCCATAGCAATAGTGTCGGTCTTTCTACTGATTTTAGAGCTGTACGCTCTGTTTTCACTTCTTGTGGGTGTATTTTGAGTTGTTGTATCAGACGAATTGCATCGAAGGTGCTGTATTGTTCTTGGGTAACACAATGTGTTATACGCATTTGTTAGCTTTTCGCTAATGCTAGCATTAGTTTCCTGGTTAAGTTGACCGCAGTGCTTGTTTCCAAGAGGTGTTCATAAATAATGTGAGGGGATTTATTTTGTTACGTGCTATGTATGGTTGTATGGACAAGTCTTCTGCCGTTGACATCTTTTAATCAATCAAAAAGTTTGCGGCGCAAGTAAACTCTACCTCGGCTAAAAAACTACAAATATGTCCAACCGGAAAGGGAGGCGCACATCTTGCGGCCAGGAGGGACTGGGGTGTGAAGTATCTCATTTGCATTTAAAGAGAGCGCACCAAAATGGCTTGCTCTGAGTCGCACCTCAGAAAAAGTATAAGAGGGACCCGTGATGCTATCAAAATGAGAAATTCAGACAAAAGCATGGCTGTTCCACTTTATATAGACCACAACTGAATGAGTAAAATGGAAGAAATTATTAACGTGATATGTAAACTTTAAGAGGCCAGCGAGTTGGGACACTGCCCTCGCTTTGTGTTCCCGGCAAAATCGTCCGTGAACGGGACTTGTTGGTGAGCGTGTGTACATCTAGGGAAAGGAGAGTGATGTCATAGAGCATATGTCGACATAGGGCGGCATATGGTGGCGACGTGTCCCACCTTGGCTGTCATGAACATGAGGTTGTTGAGAACCAGCGAGGTGGCCTGCAGGCTGCCCCAGCCGTTGCCCCTGAGGAAGAGCGACACGCCCGCCAGACTGGCTTGGGGCCCACGAGAGACCTCCTCGTCGGGCGTGCAGGGGCTGGTGGCCGGCGGTAGGAGGCCCGTGTCCACCAGCTCCATGTTGCCCAGCCAGGGCAGCAGGTAAGACAGCATGATCTGACGCCCGTTGGAGTGGGTGCTCGGGAAACGCTGGCTCACCTCTGCGCACCAACACAGACAAACGCACACGCACGCACACAAGTGCGACAAAGACGCTACTGCAGAACATAACCCAAACTACTTCCTCGAGCACCACCACGTCATGTGACTGACCCGAGAAGAGAGGCAGTGTGAGTTCTGGGTACATGCTGGCCAGTTGGTTGGAGAGCTGCGATAGGTTGACACTGTAGAGAGGCGGCATAGGCCCATGTGTGCCGTACAAGATGTTACCAGGCTTTTGGTCCACCATGCGCTTGGAGTACGCACGTAGTTTGGATTCCAGCACCTGAACACGTATGGCAGCATTCCGGATCATCGATATCGTTTATGTCAAGCAGCCAACTCAAGGACTGGACCAGACCTGCATCAGCTGCATGGAGATCTCATAGATTTCCCTGCTGGTGTCTGACGCCTTGAACAGCACCAGATTGAGCAGCGTCACCAGGTCACACGGGTAGTTCCTAGCCAGTCGTGGGGTTACAACACAGTTGAAGGAATGGTGCAATGATCAAAAGAAGTTCAAGAATTTCAAGAGGATATTTTGTGTCAAGATGATTTTGTTCAGCTTCTACCTGTTCCCGCACACGGCGGCGATGGCCTTGAAGCATCCGGACGCCAGCTGGTACGATCCGGTGAAGCAACGATCCACGGCCCAGTTGAACAGGTTGCTCTGCTCCGGGTTCAGCTCCAGCAGCAGAATCACCACCTCACAGCCCAGACGGTGAACCTGCGGCAGGAGAACACGCACAGTTGGGAACAACCCGGAGTGTATGCGGCATGACCACGACGACGACTTCTTGCACAACTACTGCTGCCAGCTCTTTTTAATAATCGCCATCGCACGGCACTCCTAGTGTACAAGTTGGACGAACCCGCTTGTCTTGGCAGGCCAAGATGTTGTCCAGCCATTTGTAGAGGTAGCCATCGGTGGACAGACCGACGTTGTCGAACACGGGACCGCAGCACAGGACGGCCGACATGGCCTGGGCGGGAAGAGAGCAAAACGTCAGGAACGTCCAAAGCCAAAAACCATCAAAGCTTACCTTCAGAGCGCAGTACTGGTAGCGAGTGATCTGATGGTTGCGGTCGCTGTAGCGGTCCAGGGGCGTAAACATGACGCTGTAGGGCCCGGCCCATTGGCTGAAGAGGATGAAGAGGTTATGGCGGAGAGACTGCTGGGGGAACAGGAGGCGACGGTGCTGAACTACATACACACGCACACACGCAGAGAGAACATGACAAAAGTCAGTCCTCCTCTGTCCTCTTCCTTCCGCTTGTGTCTAAGTGCTCACCACTGCCCTCTCTGAATCAAGGGGGGGAAATAAAGCCAATGTCCATCTTCCATCACGTCTCAGGTGTGACTCACCAGGCACGCACTGGATGAGGTTGGCCACCATGCTGCTAAAGTGAGCTCTGATGTCTTTGAGCACGTCCATCTCCTTCTCGTTCTCCGCCTCCAGGAGCATTCGGGTCAGGTCCACATACTCCAGGAACAAGGCCCCCAGCACCAGCGAGTCGCGCTCCAGCGCTCCGTTGGTGCTGCCAACCGGCGGTCAGAAAGGTGCCGTGAATACAGCTGCGCCACGGCTGAACCATTACATTTCACATGGCCTTGCTTGCTGTTGTTTTATTGCACCTGTCACTGATGACACCGGCGTTGGCCAACAGTTCAAAGATTCTCAGCAGCTGCAGCCTAAGAAGATCCCTCCTCTCTCGTCGCTTCTTGTTCTGACAGTCAGACGCACATTTGTGAAGTCAGCTGAGGCCGACAGTGACAAGAACTCCCTCATCTTCGTATACCTCAGGTCGACGTTCTAGAGCCTCCTTCATGAGTGGATGGAGTTCTTCCATCAGCTCCCTAGAGTAACATAGATGGCAAAATGACATCAACTCCCCACCCCAAAAAATTCACTCCCGATTTGAAACTACAACGTGCCAGCTCAGCTGGACATCACACCTGAAGACGAGGGCATTGGTGCAGCCAAAGCCCAACACCAGAGACTCAGTGATCTCCAGACTCTCGGTTCTCATCAGCGGAACGAGCTGCTTGAGAAGCCAGGCAACTGACGGCGTGCCGATCACCTGCGTGCGCACGCAAGTGACAACGTCAGTCCATTCACGGGAGTGAAAAACAGCATAGGCGGGTTGGCACCACCTTATTGTCGTAGGTGACGCTGCCGTCGGGTGTGGTGGCCGTGATCTCGGGCGTGGACGCCCGGAGGTGTCCGGGCGACATGATGCTGGGCTTAGCCACCCCAAGGCACAGGATGAGGTAGTTCCGCCACAGAGACATGGAGTTGTCGCAGGAGCCGGCCGTGCTGGTCTTCTTTGTGTTGACCGGGCTGCTGTGTGAGCGAGAGAACTCGCCTGTACTAACTTACTTACAAACTCTCTGCCTACCTGCTTGTAGCATCTCTTTTGTCTCCTTTCCTTACTCCTTGTAACCCTGGCAAAGTAAGCTTACTTGGGGTCGATGAGAGGCAGCAGCAGCTGCACCCGTGTGAAGGCGTAGGGCCAGGCATAGCTCAGGGCCACCGGGCAGTGCTTTGGCAGGTGTTCCTGGCGCAGGAAAATGTGCAGGCACAGCACCCAGGGGTCCTTCAGGCACTGGGCGAAGATCCACACGTGGCTGGGGCTCTTCACGTCGTAAGAGCTGCTCACCAGTCGTGCCGTCCACTCCACCAGGAACTGGAGGTCCACGTGGTGGCTCATGGGTAGCGTGGACTATGGATGAGAAGAGCGGCGTTCCCAGTGAGAGGCTACGAGCACGGGCGAATGACGCCTCTCTGACAGTTACACACCGAGTCGGAGACGGCCGCGTGGACGAAGCTGTCCAGAACAGCCGGACTCAGCTGGTCCATGACTTCGATCATGGGTTTGTCTTCATCCTGCGGGACGGATTTTGTCACTTGGATTGGGAGTGAAGTCGTAAAACAAAATGTGGATTGAGATGGTGTACCTCGGCGTGCCCGAGCGCGGCGAACAGGCATCGAATCTCTCTGAGCACGCCCACCGCTAGCTTCCTGGTGCTTATCTGGCACGAGCAGAGTAGCAGCAAAGCCAGACCTTCCACGGCGTGAAGAACCGAGCAGTGCGGGCTCCGCTCAGACATTCTGGGGCTCGCCTAAGTGATAAAATTCCACATTGCCTCTTTTCCATGGAGTTGTAGTGTCGTGAGTGCTGTGAGATATGCTGCCCCAAAATCGCTCTGTAATATTGTGCTTCCTAAGAACCATAAACTGTCAGAAGATATTTTTTGTCTGTCTGTCTACGTGCAGTGTGCAAAGAAGAAGTAGAAGCCAACCTCCACCCCGCCTCGCATCTTCCCCTGTAGTTGCAGCGCCAGCCTCCACTGAGTGAGAAGCTGCAGCAAGAGCTTCACAGACGCGTCTTGAAGACCCTGCTGGGTCTCTTGCACCTCGCGCAGCAGGAAATGCGTGTAGCCGAAGAGCACGTCTTCCCTCCAGTCGGCGAAATCCAGCAAGAGGCTCTGAAGGGAATTCTGGGAAATAAGACGTAGCTCGTCGTCCATGTGCACCGTAAGTCTGAGGAAAGGCGACACGAGGAGGAAAAGTGAAGAAGAGCGGGGGCTCCACATCGTCGTTGCCCGCTCGCTTGCATGCCTGGCGATTTGCAGAGGCGGTCAAACAGAAAAAAATCAGGCACCGTGAAAGGAGGTCAATGAGCTCGGGCTTGGACATTCCGTCGGGAAGGATCCGAGGAACGGCAGCAACACACGTCCGGAACAGGTCGATCTTGGGCTTCCTTTCACCCCTGCTCCCAGATGACAACAAAGCCACATGAAGTATGCCACATAAAATGGCCAGCATTCGGATTGGAAGCAGACAGGGATATTGCGCCAGAGAGCGACACCTACGTGATCATGTCCTCGGGTTCTTTGTTGAGCATCTGCGCGCTGGTGAGCATCATGCAGCGGCCTACCTCCTTGTCCAGGTGCCTGAGGACACTATCCAGCGCCCTGCGCACCTGCGAGTAGTACAAGGACATGCCAATGAGCTTGGCCTCCTCCTCTGTGAGGGTTTTGCTCAGGTAGGTCTTCTTCTTCTTCAGAGAGTTGCCCGAGGGCAGCGTGGCCCCCGTGTTGGGCATGGGAGGCTCGCCGTCTTTCTGCTGCAGGGCGTCAGCGATGACCAGGAAGGCTCGTAGGCCGATGTTCATACGCTGGGACCAAAGCCGGAGCGAGTAAGGCGTGACTTTCCCGGACAGTCTCTTCAACAAGGAAAGCGGTGGTAGGAATCGCATACCTCTGGATTAAGGCTGAAGGCCTTGGTGGGCTTCCCCACACTCAGAAGATCAAAGATGATCTCCTTCATGGCAAAGTCCAGCCTCTCCTAAGCACAAGCGGACATCAAACGTGAAAGGCATGCTCGCTTGCTAGCGTCCAAATAGCTTTGAGAACACCCTCCGAACCTGCGCGATAAACTGGATGATCTTGACAAAGATATTGAGTGGCATGTCTCGTGGGACCACGCTGCGGCTCCCCTTGGGGAAGAGCGTGGAGGTGATGGACATAAGGCGGCTGCGGGGGAAGGCACAAGGAACCAACTAGACAAAGTGTCGCCTGCGGTGAGGTGGAAACCCGTTGACGCTTGACGTGCAACACGCCGTGAGCGGCTTGTTGAAAAATACCTTACGCGTCTCCATGTGCGTACCTTTGTGTGGCAGTGTTGCTCTCGCACTTGATTCGGATCATGTAAACCCACAACAGGCGGTAGAGCGACTCCAGGGCCACGCGGGCCATCTTGGGGTCTTTATTCTGGATTCAACAGTGACTTGATACACAAACCCACGTAATTGCTTTTGTTTGCTTTTTACCTTGAGGTTAGACAGGCAGTTGTTGAGGAAAATGTGCCAGCGGCTGAGGAACAACTGCTTCTGACTCACGCACAGCAGACACGTCACCAGAGGATACAGCGCCTGGTACACGAGAGAGAGGAGAAGGGAGGGAGAGAGAAAGAGAGAATGAGAGAAAGACAGAAAGAGAGAAAGAGAATGAGAGAGAGAGATTATTGGACCCTTTCATCTCTTTCAACAATAACAATGACGGCACATGTTGACGGGCAGGTTGCCCAAACAAAGATGGGCAGTAAAGATGATAATAATCGCACGCCGCGCTTTCGGAATCATACATGAAGCGGGCGGGGCCAGTGTTTCAAACGAGCTTTTAAGCAAGGCTTAAGGTTGTAAAGTCAGCCTTCAGACTGCGCTCTTGGCACACACATTGAGTGCAAAGACTGCAAGTCAACGTGGAGGCAAACAAACATCTGTTCCAATCGCTCTCAGACTGGGCCCCTCCGCGCTCATGTGGAGGCAGCGACAGGCACTCACCAGGGAGTGTTTCTTCCTGGAGGACAGGTCCAGCGTGGTGTCGTACAAGCTCTCCACAAAGTTGCGCAGGCACGGCACGTTCACTTCATTCTTCACCGTCTGCCAGAAGATGGAAAGAGAGGGACTCGAGGGTTGGACATATGTCGGTGTCTGACTATGGCTTTGGAGCTACAAATATATTTCTTTCCCACTCCTGGGCCAATTGAACTTTCCATACATGGATGAGCTGAAAAGGGCAAGCATCATTTGCATGGGTACTCACAGCAGCGACGGGCACGAGAATCTCCACAAAGAGTCCGGCCAGAGAGTGTTTAACATCCTTGTCCTTCACCTCCAGGAAATACTGCGCACACTCCTAAGTGAGCAGCAGCAGCAGTAGAGGTTAGTTCCACCAGCCAGAGGGCCCCCTGGAGCAATTTCAGAGCGCTACCTGCATGAACTGGAAGGAGGCCTCAAAGTCCTCCACGGGGTACATTTTGATGCGGAAGAACTTGAGGCCCATGATGAGGCTGATAGTAGACTGCAGGACGTAGGAGCTCTGCTCCTTCTGTCGCAGTTCCTTCAGCTCCGAGATGAACTTCTTCCTAACGGCCGAGAATCTGGCCGCAAAGAAACAAAGGTCCAAAACCACGTGCAGCAGACATTGTACAAAACATTGGAAGGCATGCGGAGGGTGGCCGGAGGTGCGCAAAACGGAAACATTTGACTGCACACCAAGACGGCAGGGCGGGTCAAACAAGGGGCAACAGAGTCAAGCACCTGGACTGGGCCACCACTCCCACAACTTCCGCGTAGAGGTCGGCCACGATGTGCATGTTGGCCGTGTTGGGTCCCAGATACCTGAGACACACTTTGGATCAGCAAAGGATGGACAAAAGTATCGGGACGCACCAACATCAACATCACGGAACAGGTGGCAGCGGCCCCGATTCTTTTATCCACGATGTGTATTTAAGATGGTGCCGAGCTGGCGTTTGACACATGCAGCGCCTCGTCTGCCGCTTCCTTACCCTTCCTTGTATTTGAAGTGCTTGAAGGCCAAGTTGATCACTTCCTGGATGAGTCCATCGAGGAGGGGATGCAATGGGATCTGAAGCGGGAGGAACAAAGATGAGCCCGACGGTAACGCCACACGGCGGCGGTGCGACACAAACTCACCTGCTTCAACACTTCGATGAGCACCAGTGAGAAGATGAAGTCAATGGCCAAATCCCTCCGCTCCAGCAAGTAGTCCTTCTGCTGCTCATCACTGAGAGGTCAACAAAACACTCTTTAACTCTTACTATTTCCGAGTGAGCGGCGGTTTTGCTAACTTTTTCGACTTGGTGTTGGCGCGGGGTCGATACTCATGCGACTCGTCCTCGAGGCCGTTCTGCCGCTTGTACCAGTCGAAGAGTGTCCTAAGGATGGAGGGCAGGCAGTACTCTGCCAGGGAGCTCATGCTGGTGATCAGCTGCAAACACAAACATGGAGCAAGTGGGAAGGTGATTGACAGGTTCCATGTTTGCTGTCATCATCGCGTGTGGCCAAAAACCTGGTCAAACTGTGGATCCTCTCCTCTCTGCAGAGACTTGTTGAGCGGCTTCTCCTACAAAAACAACACAAGAAATTTAATTGCACAAAAAATAGCGTTGAAAACATTTTGTAATTTTATATTAGGCTAAATTGATGACGCCCATTTTGCATGATTCAAATGAGACAAACAGAGGGAGCTTCATATTAGAGTACAATGAGCCACACTTGCCGCGCACACACACACTGCAGCTCACCAGCGGCTCGGCCATGATGATGCGAATCTTGCGCTCAGACAGCAGTGTGAAGTTGGCAAAGAGGCTCTTGAGGACAAACTCGCCGGGCTTGCTCTCCGGGTCCACGTTGACGGGCGCCATGACGACGGGAGCTTTTCTCTCTCCCTGGCTTGCTGTGACAGATGGGACGGGCGTCTTCAGTCCCACCGGCAAAGCTGGATAAAGGGACAAATTGAACATCGACTACCAACTGTGTTCTTTCTTTCTTTATTTGGCACGAACCCATGTTTGTGTCACAGTGACCTTTGCTTCCGGAGCTCGTGCAGATGTGAGCAAAGACTAATTGCTAAAGAGGTCACCCCCATCCCCCCAGGCTGGCCCCTGTTTTCATGAAACATTGTCTCACTGGCCAGCGGGACAGCGTGCGCTCGCGCAATCCCGGCCCGCCCGAGGGCTTACCGAGACCCTTGATGAAGCTAATGACACTAGCCCTGCTCCACCTTGCCGAGACTTCCATGGTGGTACGATGCTCCGTGTTTTTGCGGGGGAACACCACGGTGGAAGACTGGGAGAGGTCTGCAGCGTACAGCCTTCGTAACGGCGCAAAAATACAAGATCCTGGCTGCTGAGAAGCGAGTCAAAAAGATTTACCCGGCTTGTTTGGCATGGCTACCCAAATCTTAGTGTGAGAAGCTCCATCATCTTGCGGGGAAGTTCCTAAAACTCCAGAGAGTCTGCTGACGCCGCATTTCTACCCCATTCCGAGGCCAAGGTGAGCTCAGCTCGGAGGAAAAGGACCCGTCAACAAACGATCGCCAAACTTGGCGCAGCACTTGTGAGCCCTCGGAGCAGTTGTCGCGTTTGGGCTTTCAGTTCGCCACCTCAGCTTTGAAATGCACGGTTTCCACCTGGAAAGTCAACTGGAAACGTCGCTGTGAGTTTTCAAACTGTCCTCAGGTCGCGTTCCGAGTCCCCCTGTATGCTGTCATCAGCACTTGGAACATCAGCAGGACTTTGAGGCCTCCTTCCACAAATCTTAGTGTGAGAAGCTCCATCATCTTGCTGTGAGTTTTCAAACTGTCCTCAGGTCGCGTTCCGAGTCCCCCTGTATGCTGTCATCAGCACATGGAACATCAGCAGGACTTTGAGGCCTCCTTCCACAAATCTTAGTGTGAGAAGCTCCATCATCTTGCGGGGAAGTTCCTAAAACTCCAGAGAGTCTGCTGACGCCGCATTTCTACCCCATTCCGAGGCCAAGGTGAGCTCAGCTCGGAGGAAAAGGACCCGTCAACAAACGATCGCCAAACTTGGCGCAGCACTTGTGAGCCCTCGGAGCAGTTGTCGCGTTTGGGCTTTCAGTTCGCCACCTCAACTTGCGTGTTTGAAGTGAACAGCAGAGAAGAAAGGAACAAGGCAACGTGTTGTGAAACAAAATATTACCGTTTTTTTCCGTGTATAGTGCGCCCCCATGTATAGTACGCACCCCTAACAATGGCATGCTGATGCTGGAAAAAAGCTTGTACCCATGTATAATACGCACCCAATTTTTATGAGTTTTTTTTAATTTTTTTTTTTAATTTTTTATTTTTTTATTTTTTTTAAGTCCCAAAGATCGTCACACACGCAGGGAGGCAATGGGTCCCATTTTTAAAGTCTTTGGTATGGTCTTAACTAGGCTGGATGTCATTTTTTTTGTTGGCGTTGATTTCTCCGACTGCCCCTAAACGCACCACCGCGCTCCGTGCGCACACGGCGGCTCTGTATGGGAGAGACGTTGAAGAGGAATAAAAACACCCTTGGAAACCAAAACTTGCCCCTCGTCGTGACTCGGAGCCGCAACAAATGTTTCGGATTTGTGTAGGGTACATTGTGACAGACGGCAAACTAGCAGGTGATCGAGCGAGCGTCTGATACAAGAGCATTGCGGTCGTATGGAGCGTGTTTGAAATGAACAGCAGAGACGAAAGGAACAAGGCAAAGTGTTGTGAAATAAAATATTACCTGTAATACGCATTTTGTTATTTGCTGATTGAAACTGCTAATTAAACTGTGAATTGAAACTAATAGGTGGAGAACTGAACTCTCGCTCTTTATATAGCTGACGTGTCTTGCGCAACCGTTCTGCGCATCTGTAATGGCGGCCTCCGTATGACGTCCGGTCCGCGATGGAGATTAAAAAACAAACAATATTTGACAATAACACACCATCGAGGATTGCACGCACCATCGCATCAAACGATGTGTCGTCAATTATGAATTTTACTAAGTGTGTTGGGCAGGATGGCTGAATGCGATGCGCGATTGACAACAAACAAGAAGAAAGGTGAGTTTTATTTCGGGGGAGATTTGTCATGTCTCGTCCCCAGTTTTGCTATGTGTCTAGGTTGCCATAGTTTCTGTTCGTGTCACCCCGCTCTTCCTGTGTCACCTCAATCGATGTAACGTGTTTTGTATTTAAGTCCTGTCTGCCCCTCGCTCACCGTTGGATCATTGCATGTGTTACTGTCATTCTGTTCCTGTCTTTGGTAATGTCACCCTGTCTTTTTGTTCCACGACTTTGTCGGTCAGTCCTGTTGTTGGTTTTGTTGTACCATGACTTTATTTAAAAAAAAAAAAAAAAAAAATTAAAAAAAAAAAATTAAAAAATTTTTTCTTTGTACCCATGTATAATACGCACCCCAGATTTTAGGACAATAAATTACTAAAATATTGCGCACTATACACGGAAAAAAACGGTACCTGTAATACGCATTTTGTTATTTACTGATTGAAACTGCTAATTAAACTGTGAATTGAAACTAATAGGTAGAGAACTGAACTCTCGCTCTTTATATAGCTGACGTGTCTTGCGCATCCGTTCTGCGCATACTGTCATGGCGGCCTCCGTATGATATCCGGTCTGCGATGGAGATTAAAAAACAAAAAATATTTGACAATAACACACCATCAAGGATTGCACCATCGCATCAAACGATGTGTCGTCAATTATGAATTTTACTAAGTGTGTTGGGCAGGATGGCTGAATGCGATGCGCGATTGACAACAAACAAGAAGAAAGGTGTGATTTCAAGTTTTATTTCGAGGGAGATTTTCTTTAAAAATTGTTGTACCCATGCATAATGCGCACCCCAGATTTTAGGACAATAAATTACCGTTTTTTTCCGTGTATAGTGCGCCCCCATGTATAGTACGCACCCCTAAAAATGGCATGCTGATGCTGGAAAAAAGCTTGTACCCATGTATAATACGCACCCAATTTTTATGAATTTTTTTTAAAAAAAAAAAAAATTTTTTTTTTTTTTTTTTTTTTTTTTTAAAGTCCCAATGATCGTCACACACGCAGGGAGGCAATGGGTCCCATTTTTATAGTCTTTGGTATAGTCTTAACTAGGCTGGATGTAATTTTTTTTGTTGGCGTTGATTTCTCCGACTGCCCATAAACGCACCACCGCGCTCCGTGCGCATGGAGCGTGTTTGAAGTGAACAGCAGAGAAGAAAGGAACAAGGCAAAGTGTTGTGAAATAAAATATTACCTGTAATACGGATTTAGGTAGAGAACTGAACTCTCGCTCTTTATATAGCTGACGTGTCTTGCTCATCCGTTCTGCGCATCTGTAATGGCGGCCTCCGTATGATATCCGGTTTGCGTGTGTGCGAGAGCGAGAGAGAGCGAGAGAGAGAGCGCGCGAGAGAACGCTCAACCGTAGCGCGCCGCCGACCGCCCAACTGCACCGGGCTGGTCGATTATTGTGACAGAGCCGTCGCTGAAATTTAGAAGATATTTTTAAAGTCCTGATGTACTTTCTAAAATTTAAGTGGACCTCAGTGCGCACTGCGCAGGGAGCTTAATTTGGTGCGGTCGCGCAACCGCAGCGCGCCGGGCGCTCACTGTCGCATTGCTTAAAGAGCGCCTTTGTGTTTTAGGATGAACAGCAGAGACCAAAGGAACAAGGCAAAGTGTTGTGAAATAAAATATTACCTGTAATACGCATTTTGTTATTTGCTGATTGAAACTGCTAATTAAACTGTGAATTGAAACTAATAGGAAGAAAACAACTCTCGCTCTTTATATAGCTGACGTGTCTTGCGCATCCGTTCTGTGCATTTTATTTCACAACACTTTGCCTTTCTTCTCTGCTGTTCACTTCAAACACGCTCCATGCGACCGCAATGCTCTCGTATCAGACAAGGCTTGCTCGATCACCTGCTCGTTTGCTGTCCCGTGTGCGCACGAAGCGCGGTGGTGCGTTTACGGGCAGTCGGAGAAATCAACGCCAACAAAAAAAATTACATCCAGCCTAGTTAAGACCATACCAAAGACTATAAAAATGGGACCCACTGCCTCCCTGCGTGTGTGACGATCATTGGGACTTAAAAAAAAAAAAAAAAAAAAAAAAAACAATTTTTTTTTTTTTTTTTTTTTTGTACCCATGTATAATGCGCACCCCGGATTTTAGGACAATAAATTAGTAAAATTTTGCGCACTATACACGGAAAAAAACGGTAGTTAAATTTTGCGTATTATCCATGGAAAAACACGGTAAGCATAATAGAGACAACGGGGCCCCCCCAAGTTCACCCCCCCCCCTCGAAAGTGCCAAGACAGAGCCGTGCAATTGCCAAAATGGAGATTCTTGGGTTATGAAAATGTTACCTTTATGTTATTTGAAAAATAAAAAAGTTTAGGCTTACAACTACAGGCGTAACTTTGGTAGTAACATACTGTGTGCAAAGGGAAAATAAGAATTAGCACACCAAAAGTAATAATCGTTCATGGGTTTTCCCAGTCCTAAAAATTAATTTTCCTACTGTTTTCTACCCTATAAAAAATATGTTGCCGAGTATATTAGTAAAGAAATTTTCTTTGCAACTTTCTTAGAATTTATTAGATTGGGCACCCAAAATAATATCAGTATATATGTCTCGTCCCCAGCCGTTCCACTACGTGTCTGTTGTCATGGTTTCTGTCTGTGTGCTCGCTCCTCCCCTCCTGTGTGCCCATGATTAGTTTGATTATTCTCCCCTGCCTCTTGTTACCTGTCATGTATATAAGTCCTGTCTGCCCCTCACACCCCGTCGTATCATTGTTGTCTTGATGTCTTTTTGGTTCCTGTTGTCTTAATGTCTTCACGTCCTTTGTTTCGCGTCCCTGTCGGTTTGTTAAGTCATGTCAGTTTGCCGAGTCTTTTGAGTTTGCTTCAATAAACCCTGGTCCAAGCTCCATTTAGTCACCCTGCTCCATTCCGATCCATGACAACAGAGCCATTGATTTTCTCCGGCTGTACCTTCCGCACCTTTCTTCTGCTTCAGTCGCTGGGGTACTTCTCACTGGTTCAAATTGGTAGCCTTGTACCCCAAGAAAGAAATCATTCTTCTTCGTTTTCGTCAGAAGGTGAAGAATCATCTGAGGGAGATTCATCAGACGACATCGCTTCCATTGATGCATCCGCCATTATGCTTACATGGGCTAAGTAACTCGTCAAATGGGACGTGCTAATGGGACGTCAAACGCTTTGTGTGGCGGGCTCTATCTATCTAATGTGGAAACTGAGAAGTGCAACAGAGTTGAGCTCAAGCTTCTTGTGCGGGCCATATTCAATTATGTTTTCAGAATTTGCTGCGGGCCAAGGAAAACTGGACCGCGGGCCGCAGTTGGCCCGCGGGCCGTAGTTTGGACACCCCTACTCTAATCCAAAACTGAAGAACTGAATTCAAACATTTGCGGGTCCTAAAATTGACACTTCAAACTAAAATGGCAGATTTTGGTCAATGAATTTCATACGGTGAGAAATTGGGGCAAATGGAGAGCAGAAATGCTGACCCAAGCTTCTCGTGGGTGTAAGTAACAACCCATTCTGCTGCGTTCATCATCTGCTCCGCCCATAAAATACACTTGCCTTGCGGGCCAACATTTGCGGCACCTGATCAGCCACGTTAGGACATGCAGTGGATTCCGAGGAATGTGCACGTGTGCGCGCGCAGAATTGCCCAGGAGAAAAACCACATCGGAAAAAACGGTGGCTGTGCGCTGCCAAGTGGTACCCAGGGCAACAAGGATGACAATGAATAAAGATGGGCACGAGTTCACAACACGGTGGTGAGGGTGTTTTGTTTTATGTCAAGTCTGCTCCTGAACCCACCAGCCGGTGGCGCTCAATCTCTTAAGGCCCGCAAAACAATCTGAAGGGACACACTCAGTAAAATGTTGAATGCTGTTTGTATATACAAGTTTTGCTCCTCTTATTTATTGTGTTATCTGTTTATTTATTATTTATTAATCACTCTTATTATTTATTGTTTGTGTCTTCTTGTTTTTATATTGTGTTGTTTACTTGTATGTCTATTGTGTTATATGTCTCGTCACCGTGGGATAGAGAAAACGTAATTTGGGTTTCTTTGTGTGTCTGACATGTGAAGAGATTGACAATAAAGCTGACTTTGACTTTGAAATTTACCAACCAAGTCATGTGAGATCATCTGCCTGTTTCTGAAAACTGCACGAGACAGCCGCCCCTACGGTGAAAGAAAATGTACAACCTGGATTTTTGCAAGCAACAAAGAGCGACCACCAACAACATCAAAAACACAAACTCAGCAACATCAGTGCCACCCGGCGGAGGGAGCAAACTGACAAAAAAATAGAGCAAGAGTCGACCTCAGCGGGAAGAAGTGCACAAAATGGTCTCTTTGCCCACATTGCCGTCGTCATCATGGACGGCCGAGCCGCTTCTATGCCGCCTGCCACGTGCATGGGTGATGCGTGTGGCAATATCAAAAAATCAAAACCAAGACATGATCCATGTCACATCTGGTAGCAGCTCTGCACACTTGCCGGGAGAGATATAAGACCGCAAGCTCGCAGCGGGTGAACTCGATGTCTGAGAAAGCCATGCCTGAAAGCGCAAAGGACATGTGCCATTTTGGTTTGCAGCGCCCATTATAGGGTCATTTTGGCCATGTCGAGACAAGATTTTGCTCTTATTGCTACAGATTTGATTTTTTGAATTCAGCCCCTTTCATTTCATCACATGGAACTGACAGCAAAGTTGGATGACTGGCCTTCATTTTTAGAAAATGCAGCCCCTGAAGCCAGTTTCACTTAACAGCCTGACAGTTGGGTGATATGTCGAGTACACGCCTACAAGTTTGAAGGCCTGCGTGACAATACACAGGAGGTCTGCCATTTTGCTTTGAAGCAGCCATTTTAGGGTCACTTTGGCCATTTCCAGGTGTCCCTCAAAGACAAGAGATATTGTCCAATTCTTACTAATTCTTACCAAATTTCTAGACAAACGGTATCACTAATTTGTGAAACTTTTGAGTTTATTTCATGACATGACTTGGCAAGCTGTACTGTCACTCATTTTACACCAATTTAACCCCCCCCCCCCACACACACACACCAATAAAATCACTGCACTTGCCGCACAATGCAATCACTTAATTATTTTGGCAACACTTAGCTACCAATTCTTACAAGCCTGGCCCGTTGACACTCATTTATCATTGGTGTTGTCTCCATTCCGCTCACATACTAGGAATAGGCAATGCTAATTTGGTCCCTTTTTGGTGACGGGGACCGTTATCATGAAATGTGCGATTCGCGTAGCTCTTCAACTCGCAGCCGGCCGGCATTATTCACCGTCAATGTAACAAAGGGCTTTCGTTTTCGACCATTCGTGGTCGAAGCTACGTCGTTAGCCACCGAGCTAGCCCAGAGCCCCGGTGGTCGACACATCTACCAAAACATCGCCCGCCTCAGCCTTTTTGTGGGCAGTGCCAAGGCACACTGGCACGCTAAACAGCCCCGACGTGACACGAAATTACAACTTACCTTCTCGACGTCGACGTGTGCGGTCACTGGGCCATCTTGCGACATCTATTCAGCCTGCTTTTGTGTGGTTCGTCTGGCCTGTTTTCACCCGTCCGTCCGTCTTTGCGGTTGTTTCGCCTCCTCGCTCCGGCTGACAGCACAACAGCAACGACGGAGCAAAGACAGCGAGATGGCCCGACCGTGCCCCTAGCAACCAATCAAGGGTTTCTGTTCGGGAAACTGGCACCAGGAACGTGTCCTATTGGCTGGTGTCAGGTGCTCGTCAACGTGTCGCTAGGGGCGCACCTCGGTCCAAGGGCAGGAC
The DNA here is from genome assembly GCF_033458585.1 of Syngnathus typhle. Classification (NCBI taxonomy): domain Eukaryota; kingdom Metazoa; phylum Chordata; class Actinopteri; order Syngnathiformes; family Syngnathidae; genus Syngnathus; species Syngnathus typhle. The sequence continues at coordinate 10,439,304 of NC_083752.1, forward strand.
ACCTGCTATGGAAGATGCTGAGCGAGGCGGCGAAAAGATGGAAGAAAGCCCCGCGGACAAAAAGGAAATACGGAATGTGTTTCTGGATTTAAAGCAAAGCAGCTGTGCAAACAAATGATATGGCTGACTTGTATTTAGGCAGTACGATGGCAGACAAAATCTCTGCCGGGCGTTTCGTTTTCAATGACCAAAGGAAATGCCCAGGGGCGCACTTTACACTTTACGCTCCTCGCGGAAGTGCGCATCTAGTGGAAGTGCACCAATTGTGTGAGTGCACATGGTGCAAGCGTGCGAAAACTACGGAATTTGGACAGTAAATATTTTTTTTTCGAATAGGGGTTATACCACAGTGCGGTGTGTGTTACGTCATCGATTTGCCGCCATTTTGGGTCTGTGTCGTCTAACATGCAGCAACCGGTCTTTGTTTAGGCTGTTTTGCTGCTTAAAACAATGTTAAAACCAGGGCCGGGTCTAGGAATGCACGTAAGAGGGGGCAGTCAGAAATGTGAAGGGGGCATGTTCTTCTTCTTTTTTTTTTTTTTTACACATTTTTAACACGTTAGTGTTTTCTTCACGTCAGTTGTTAGCTGTGTGTCCAGATCTCAACCTCGAGAAGTGGATTGCACTCTGTCAGGCCTCTACACTAAGACTTGTCCAGTTTGGGTGTCCCACCTGAAGATTAAAGCTTCTGCTGGTATTGCTCTTAGGGTCACTGAGGCACGCAAACCCCCTGACCACAATAAGGTCAGGCCTGGTTCCCTCGGTCGGGGGGGACATATAATATGAATGTTATATTAACTATTATTTGAGTTGTCGTTAATCATTAGTTATATCACGGGTCGCTACGACAAGTTTGGTGGAGTTTCTACTGCTTGTTCCAACTCCTACTGACTGTAACCTGACACTCTCTGGCTGCGTCTTGCCTCATTTGCATACTCACAGTGATTGGATGTTTACGGAGGGGCGGGGAGTCCTGACAGCAGGCTGTGTGAGGACACTAGGGATGGGCGATACCAATGATTTTGGAATCGATCCGATACCAAGTATTTCCTACCCCAAATACCCGATATTCGATCCGATATCGATACCGGAAGTGTAATTTCCCGCCAAAAAAACAATTTACCGTTTTTTTCCGTGTATAGTGCGCCCCCATGTATAGTACGCACCCTAAGAATGGCATGCTGATGCTGGAAAAAAGCTTGTACCCATGTATAATACGCACCCACTTTTTATGAATTTTTTAAAATTTTTAAAAAAACTTTTTTTTTTTTTTTTTAAGTCCCAATGATCGTCACACACGCAGGGAGGCAATGGGTCCCATTTTTATAGTCTTTGGTATGGTCTTAACTATATTGCCGTTGAAAAAGCCAGACAATTCCCACCGGCTGGTACATGATCTCCGGGCGGTGAACGAGGTGGTGGTTGATAGAGTGGCCGATGTACCAGACCCACACACCTTGCTGACACAAATTCCACCTGACGCGGAATGCTTCACGGACTTGTGTGGCGCTTTTTTCAGCGTCCCACTCAGCCACGAATCGCAAGGACTTTTTGGTTTTACATTCGAGGGCCAGTTCTATCAGTACCAGAGACTTCCGATGGGCTGTAAACATAGCCCTCATGTGTTCAACAAAGTGCTAAGAGATGATCTTGAAGGGTTGGAACGACAGGTGCAGAGCACCGTCATTCAATATGTGGATGACATTATTGTCTGTGCATCAGACGTCAAGACGTGTCACAAAGATTCAATCAAATTGTTGCAAATTCTCGCGGAAAAGGGCCACAAGGTGTCACAGAAAAAACTCCAATACTGCCAATTGCAGGTTGACTATTTGGGCCAGAGAATATTGCGCGGATTGAGACGTATTTCTGATGGCCATTTGGAGGCTATAAGAACGACCCCGAAGCCCAGAACTGTCAGGCAGATGTTAACGTTTCTGGGCATCGCGGGTTATTCAGCCTCCTGGGTGGAGAAATACGCTAAATTAGTGGGGCCTCTGAGAGCCATGATCAAAGACACAATGAACTCAGTGCTAGATTGGACACAGGATGGCCACATAGCATTTGAAACCGTCAAAGCGGAATTTCAGGAGGCTCCGGCTTTGGCTTTACCGGATTACTCAAAGAATTTTGTCTTATTCACGTCCACCTCGGCGCGGGGTAGGTTTGCGTGTGCAGTCCTCTGCCAGCCTACAGGGACCGGGTCCGGACCCCAACCTGTAGCCTACTACTCAACATCTTATTCCGAGGTGGAGATGGGACTGCCACCTTGTTATCGAAAGATGGTGGGAGTCTATTTGATGTATGATAAAGCCTCCTCCGTCACGATGGGCTATCCTGTGACCATTTTCGCTCATCATAGCCTCCGGACTCTTCTGAATCATGGGAAGTACACCTTGATAGAGTCCCGACTCAGTGACTATTACAGGCTCTTGGAGCAAGAGGATGTCACTCTGGCAAGGTGTACTACAGTAAACGCAGCTGACTTTTTGCCAACTTCAGAGGATGGTGAGCCCCATGATTGCGTACACAAGGCGGCCAGGGCTATAAAAAAGGGTGATCGGACCGACAAAACCTTGCTGGTCACGCACAAGGTTGACCTTGAGGTCAAGGTCACGCACCGTGATGTGACCCTGATGCAAGAGGTAATTGGTCCGATCGACAAAACATTTGTGGGTGTCAAGGGGGGCGTGCCGGGACTCAGACGAGGTGTGGAGAAACCACGGGGGTTTGGTGGTGGCCCCGCCAGATTTGTTAGGCCTGCTAATACAAGAGGCACATGGGCTAGCCCACGTGTCAAGGGGGGAGGTGAAGCGAAAAATAACCGCAGAATATGGTTTTTGAGCGCCATATTTGCTCGAACAAATCGATCATGTCATCGGGAAATGTGTAATCTGCTTGAAAAACAATGTGAGGCGAGGGGGTGGCTACCCCCACGGGTTACATCCCGACTCCAAACGGCCCCATGAGGGAACTGGTGGTGGATTTTGTCGACATGATCCAATCGGTCGAGGGGAAAAGATACATGTTAGTGGTCGTAGACCGGTTTTCCAGATGGCCGGAGGCGTGTCCGACTAAACGAAAAAATGCTCAGTCTGTTGCCAACTTTCTGTGCCGCGAAATCATCAGCCGATGGGGGCTTCCGGATAGGATTTCGTCGGACAGCGGGAAAGAGTTTGTGGATAAAACGGTCAAGCTAATTCTTCAAAAATTGGGAATCAAACAGCGGCTAGGGGCCGTATATCACCCACAAAGCCAAGGCATTTGCGAGAAAATGAACGGCGTTCTAAACAACAGAATTTCCAAAATTTGCCAACATACGGGCTTGAATTGGATAGCTGCCTTGCCACTGGCACTAATGGTATGCAGGTCAAGTGCGCTTCGCGACTTGCACTTGACTCCTCACGGGTTGGTGACCGGGAGACGCATGCCGTCACCGTCTCTGCGCGCCAGTGGCAAAGGCCCAAGCCTGTCAGTTTTGGAGGACGAAATGAAGGCCTATGTCAAACACCTAACCACAATACATAGGAACATTTCTACCTATGTTGTCGACAGACAAAAACGAGAAGTGCAAGAAAGACTCAAAGCGAACACTAAAGACGCAGTTCAGCCAGGGGACAAGGTGGACGGCGGTGCAAGTCAAAGGCCCACCAACGTGGTGCCACCTGACACACTGCGTCAAGGTGCCCAAGGACGAAGAACCCCGAGGAGTGAGTCGCTACTGCGACAACTCAGAACGACTTCCAGGACGAGGATCATCAGAGGACCGACATCGGGAGGTCGAAAGGCATGACCAAGATGTGGATGCTGTTGGGCCTGCTGCTCCTGTGCCTAACGGAGTCAGGGTCAACACAACCGATGCCCGGGAGGGCGAACAGTTCGACCGCATCGATCCTGGCGACGCACCCACCTCAGCCGGGAGCGACGCCCCACAGTGCGGTACGACAGAGTCAATTGCGGCCGGACGGGGCCCCCTCGGTGGACAAGGTCGTCGGGCGGAACGAGGCAGCAGACGTCCAGTCCGCCGCGGAGTCCGACCGAAACGTTACGCGGAGCAGTGTTGAAGGGGTGATGGGAGGCGCCACCATCCTGCTGTGCAGGTGCCCCAAGGGGGAGGGGTCTCAGTGCACACGTACTGCCCATTGGGAGGACAATGCGGGTAGCGTACTTGCATTGGCAGGCCGAACATTTGCGGATGATGTACTGTTTCTGTATACATATAAACGGTTCAGTTGTCGGGGGCGCTGGGGGTATCATTGTGTGTAATGTTTTGCTTTTGCACAGTGTTATCGACGTGCGCGAAGGCCATGATGTTGCGGTGGTTCGGCGTGGTACTGCCGGGGGACCAAACCCAGATGCAGTTGATCCCGGTTGGACGCGGGGTGGAGCGGGGTTTTGTGGAGGAGGTGCTGGTAAATGATAGGTACTGGTTTTAGAAAAAAAAAAAAAAAAAAAGAAGAAGAAACGAACCATTATACAATGGGGTCGCCCGGTTTACCAGGTGTTTTAGCTTAGACTTTGCTTATTTTTTCATATGGGATTGCATGATTGTGTTTTTGTTTTGCTTTTCTTCATTGTTATGTGGTTTGCCCTACAGTGTTGCCCGGCCGAAGTCCGGGTGGGGGGATGGAGAGGCCGTCCGGTCCCTGATCGACATTGTCGTGCTCCTCATACCAATGTTGCATGTGTGACTTGCATTTTATGTCATTATCATCACTCAATGCTGGCAGTAGTTCTCATTCGTTGCAGGACGCTTGGACGCTGACCGGGGCCTCGCAAGGGATGCTAAGGACGGTGGCGTGGACTTGGAGACGTTGCATGGACGGCGGGCCCTGGGCAGCGCCAGCTGGTACTCCTCGACGAGGAGGCCCCGATGGACTGGACATTGCTGATGCACGCACTCGCACACGCAAGGGGGGGGGGGGCAACACTGGGGGGTGTGGGGCGTTACTTTGTTGCATGCTTTGATGGCTCGTTTGTGTATACCTCACTGTGCAACCTTGTTGGTTTGCCATTTTATTTACTTTGTTATATAAGCTCGTCTGTTTACCCCGTGACATGTTTACCATACGACATTGCATGTTGAACGATTTGTGTTTGAGGGTCATGGTTCTGTTTGTTGCTGTGTTTGGGGCTCATGCTACGCTTTGTGAAATGTGGTGTGTGCCGGAGCTCCCTTCGCCTGGCTCTCGCCAGGTGAGAGGCGCCTCCGGGGGTGTAGGATGGGCCTCCCTCTTTTTCCTCGTCATTAGATTGGCGAGTTTTTTTCGACGGCGGTCCGGCAACTTTTTGTGGCTTCTAACGGGCCACAGCAAACTTTTCCTCTCCAAATTGATGGCGTTGGTGATATGTTACCGAAGGGGGGGTGCGGACGGCGTCAATCAGTTAATGGGGTTGGGGGATTCAATCTTGGTCAAATGTGGTTCCTGAGAGGCTTCAGATTGCTGTCAGGGAGGAATTTGCTATTAAATTAGGTTGAGCTTTCCTAGTTAATGTAACCTTAAGTAGCATGCCTTGAGCATGATTTAGGATGAGACAAATAGGTCCAAATTGTAGACAAAAAACATAAAATGGTTGGGGGAAGGTTTTTGGATGTACCGATGTCATTTCTTGTCGAGTTGTTGCCGGGGCACTTGTTGTGCTCATGATGTCAAAGAGAAAAGTTAATTCTGAAAACAGAGCCTTTAAAAACCGATGGGAGGTTGAGTTTATGTTTACTGACATTGCCAGTAAGCCCGTTTGTCTCATTTGTACCGCTAATGTGGCTGTATTGAAAGAGTTTAATCTAAGACGGCACTATGAAACAAAACATCTGGATAACCTGAAAGACCTGAATGCAGAGCAGAAGATACAGAAGGTAGAAGAGTTAAAGAAGAAGCTGACATTCCAGCAGATGTTTTTCACCCGTGCAAAATCACAAAGTGAAGCTGGCAGAAGAGATCGCCAAAGCAGGCCGGCCATTCACAGAGGGAGAATTTCTGAAGAGCTGCATGGTCACGGTGTGCGACATCATATGTATGTCCAGACAAAAAGCAGATGCTGGCAAATGTAAGCCTGAGTAGAAATACGGTTGCTGATCAAGTTTGTGAGATGGCCACTGATTTAAGAACACAGTTGAGTAAAAGAAGCAAAGACTTTATTGCATACTCTCTTCCTGTGGATGAAAGTACTGAGATGACACTGCAGAGCTAGCCATCTTCATCCGTGGGGTGGACTCCGATTTGCGTGTTACTGAGGAAATATTGGACATTAAACCGATGCACGGGACAACGACCGGAAAGGACATTTTTGAAAACGTATGTCAAAGTGTAGCCGACATGAAACTGCCCTGGGACAAACTTATTGGTCCTACAACCGATGGAGCACCGGCTATGTGCGGGGAGAAAAGTGGACTAGTACAGGTGTCCCCAAACTTTTTCCTGTGAGGGCCACATAACCTTTCCCTTCTCTGATGGGGGGCCGGTGTCAGTTTGTAACAGAAAAAGTGTGACGATCATAGGGGAGCTTAAAAAATTTATTGTTTTCCAGAAAGCCACACATAACCAAATAACGGTTATTCAATAACCCTTTCCAGGTTCTTTACAGAAAAAAAGTCAGGAAACAAATAATAACACTATTAATGAAATAAATAATAACTAAATAACCCTCTCTGAGTTCTTCACAGAAAAAAACAGGAAATAAATAATAACTAAATAACTCTCTCTGGGTTCTTCATAGAAAAAAAAGCCATGGAACATTAACTTTCTGTTGTGCCATGCACATTCTTAACAGATAAAAGTTCAGCTCAGTTGTCAGAGCAGAATCTTTCTGACACATATGAGCAGTCTCTTAAAGTTCATGTGTTTCTTCCTTATTATCCTTTTGTAGGTTCCAGTAGGCTTGTAGACACCGCTGTCTTTTTTGTTAAAGTTTGCTCGTGCGTCATAGTCTGGACTCTGGAGTAAAATTTGTTGTGGCAATTCTTAGGCGATATCCGAGGTGTTGGTCCGTTTACATCGATCTGTGATGGGTTGATGTTGACGTTCATGTGGCTGAACGTCACGTCGCGTACGCCGAGCCAAATTGGCCATTCTCTTTTAAACGCTCGGCACCGTGTCCACCTTGCTTTTCCTTGGGCCACTCATTTTAATGGAAGGATTCCAGGGGAAGGTTTGTGGGTGCTGCAAAACTGCATCTGAAAGCTCAGCACGCGAATTACAAGACTGCTGTCGTCACAGCCCGCGCTCTAAATTCGGGACTGATACAAATAGAGCGCGAGTGCGCCATGTCTGTACTACTGAGTACGTACACGCACTTGTGAGTGTGCACCGAGCTTTCTGACACGGTTTCCGGTAGTAAATGCGCAGGCGAGCGCTTCGCCATCTACTGGGGAAACGCAGTCATTGCAGGCAAAATGACCCCAAAAAAAAGTTTAATACCGTTTTTTTCCGTGTATAATGCGCCCCCATGTATAATACGCACCCTAAAAATGGCATGCTGATGCTGGAAAAAAGCCTGTACCCATGTATAATACGCACCCAATTTTTATGAATTTTAAATTTTTTTATTTTTTTTTTTTAAGTCCCAATGATCGTCACACACGCAGGGAGGCAATGGGTCCCATTTTTATAGTCTTTGGTATGGTCTTAACTAGGCTGGATGTAATTCTTTTTGTTGGCGTTGATTTCTCACGCGCACGGGAAAGAGAAGTGCGGACGTGAAAAAGGCGGCTCTGTATGGGAGAGACGTTGAAGAGGAATAAAAACACCCTTGGAAACCAAAACTTGCCCCTCGTCGTGACTCGGAGCCGCAACAAATGTTTCGGATTTGTGTAGGGTACATTGTGACAGACAGCAAACGAGCAGGTGATCGAGCAAGCCTTGTCTGATACGAGAGCATTGCGCTCGTATGGAGCGTGTTTGAAATGAACAGCAGAGACGAAAGGAACAAGGCAAAGTGTTGTGAAATACACGTCAATCACCCCCCTCTCTTCTCTCATGTCGGTGCAGTGTGTGTCCTCTAGGGATGGGCGGATCGATACCAAAATATCGATATATCGATCCAGGCGGCTCATTTTTGAGTATCGATCTCCCTAGCTAAAATATCGATACTTACAATTATTTAATTATATTTTTCCTCATTTTTTTCTGCTCCAATTTGACGACTTGCACTCATGCTAACACTACTTTTCCTTCCGCCTGCTGCACCGGCGTGTCCTGCTCTGCTCTGCTCCCGCCCCCTTTTCTCACAAGCCAAGCCCTCCTCCTCCGCCCCCCGTTCCAATCCAAACAAACACAAACAAGCATGGCCACGGCGGCGGCCCAGTCCGAACGCAAGAGAAGTCTGGTTTGGGGATATTATATTTTACTTAATAACAACGAGGCAAAATGTGAAATATGTCACAAAACAATTAAATATTGTGGCAACACCACAAACTTGACAAAACATTTAAGCAAAATTCACCCCACGGTTCATGAAGAGCTGCAGTTGAAACGTGCCGCAGACACTAAGGCAGCGACGGAAAACCCTGCAGCCACACCGAGGCTAAGGTACCAAAGTACCTTAGAAGCAGCGTTTCAGAAAGGCAAGACATATCCAGGTATCAGGTGCTAACCAAAAATCGTAAGCATTTGTGGTTGATGTGCTATTTGAGGCAATAATTACTACGCTTTAGTCAGTCATTTATAAATAAAGTTTTCCCCTTCTCAATTTGTGGTCGAACGCCATACGTTTTATTTGTAACTCCACTTCCTATAAACAACACTAAAGTATTACAATATTAAATGTAAGTATCCAGTGGCTTTACAAATTGATAGTTTTGCTGCTCATGACGATTAAGCCCTGCATCTCTGTTGGTACCATGTCTCTTTTTAGATTATACTAAAAGACAAAACTTTTTCCCAACAGAGAGAGAGAGAGAGAGAGAAAAGTAAAGAATAGCTCCTTTTTATTAAAGTTATACTATTAATATGCATCTTCCACTAATGCACTAATGTCTAAAAAGGTTAATAATTCATGTACATGACGTAATACTTTTTTCTACAAAATTCAATAGATGACTCTCCAAGAGCAAGAATGCCACTGCATCTACCGTTTTTTTCCGTGTATAGTGCGCAAAATTTAACTAATTTATTGTCCTAAAATCTGGGGTGCGTATTATACATGGGTACAAAAAAAAAAAATTAATTATTTTTTTTTAAATTTTTTTTTTTTTTTTTAAAGAAAGTCATGGTACAACAAAACCAACAACAGGACTGACCGACAAAGTCGTGGAACAAAAAGACAGGGTGACAGTACCAAAGACAGGAACAGAATGACAGTAACACATGCAATGATCCAACGGTGAACGAGGGGCAGACAGGACTTAAATACAAAACACGTTACATCGATTGAGGTGACACAGGAAGAGAGGGGCGACGCGAACAGAAACTATGGCAACCTAGACACATAGCAAAACTGGGGACGAGACATGACAAATCTCCCCCGAAATAAAACTCACCTTTCTTCTTGTTTGTTGTCAATCGCGCATCGCATTCAGCCATCGTGCCCAACACACTTAGTCAAAAAAATCCATAATTGACGACACATTGTTTGATGCGATGGTGCAATCCTTGATGGTGTGTTATTGTCAAATATTGTTTGTTTTTAATCTCCATCGCGGACCGGACGTCATACGGAGGCCGCCATTACAGATGCGCAGAACGTATGCGCAAGACACGTCAGCTATATTAAGAGCGAGATATGTTTTCTTCCTATTAGTTTCAATTCACAGTTTAATTAGCAGTTTCAATCAGCAAATAACAAAATGCGTATTACAGGTAATATTTTATTTCACAACACTTTGCCTTGTTCCTTTCGTCTCTGCTGTTCATTTCAAACACGCTCCATACGAGCGCAATGCTCTCGTATCAGACAAGGCTTGCTCGATCACCTGCTCATTTGCTGTCTGTCACAATGTACCCTACACAAATCCGAAACATTTGTTGCGGCTCCGAGTCACGACGAGGGGCAAGTTTTGGTTTCCAAGGGTGTTTTTATTCCTCTTCAACGTCTCTCCCATACAGAGCCGCCTCTTTCACGTCCGCACTTCTCTTTCCCGTGCGCGCACGGAGCGGGGTGGTGCGTTTACGGGCAGTTGGAGAAATCAACGCCAACAAAAAGAATTACATCCAGACTAGTTAAGACCATACCAAAGACTATAAAAATGGGACCCATCGCCTCCCTGCGTGTGTGACGATCATTGGGACTTAAAAAAAAAAAAAAAAAAATTAAAAAATTCATAAAAATTGGGTGCGTATTATACATGGGTACAGGCTTTTTTCCAGCATCAGCATGCCATTTTTAGGGTGCGTATTATACATGGGGGCGCATTATACACGGAAAAAAAACGGTACTCTCCTTGTGTACCTGCCCATCAGCAGATTTCACCCAGATTGTATTTTGGGAGGCCTTCAGATTAGGGACTTTAGTTTTTATTACGGTTTTACAAGCTCCGGTATCACACAAAAACTCTACTTCACTTCCTCCAATGTTTAAGGTAACATATGGTTTTTCTTTTAATGCACTCAGAATGTCCCATGCTGTATGGACATCTACTATTTCTTCCTCTGTAGGAGCACAAGAGGTCATAGGGGGGCAATCTAGTCATGCTGAGAATTTGGCTTTCCCTCTCCCCCTTGATTGGTTTTGTTTTGCAAAACGACACTCCCTTGACCAGTGTCCACGTTTCCCACAGTTCCAACAGGTCTCTGAATCTGATGAGGATTTTGAATTATGTGGCGGCCTGCGACCTTGTTGGCCTCTACCGCCTCTGCCCCTCTGGGACCCTTGCCTTGTCTGATACGAGAGCATTGCGCTCGTATGGAGCGTGTTTGAAGTGAACAGCAGAGAAGAAAGGAACAAGGCAAAGTGTTGTGAAATAAAATATTACCTGTAATACGGATTTAGGTAGAGAACTGAACTCTCGCTCTTTATATAGCTGACGTGTCTTGCGCATCCGTTCTGCGCATCTGTAATGGCGGCCTCCGTATGATATCCGGTTTGCGTGTGTGCGCGTGTGCGTGCGTGCGCGTGTGTGCGAGAGCGAGATAGAGCGAGAGAGAGAGCGCGAGAGAGAACGCTCAACCGTAGCGCGCAGCCGACCGCCCAACTGCACCGCGCTGGTCGCATTATTGCAGGGGTGGGCAAACTTTTTGACTCGCGGGCCGAACTGGGTTCTAAATTTGGACCGGAGGGCCGGACCAGGAGCAGATGGACGTAGGCGTTGTGTGAAGTCATATAAGCGACCTGTAAAGGTCATTGCATAAAAGATCTTGGCCTTTAGTAGGTAGTAAAGCATGGATATTCCAAACAAGTTTTTTGAAAACAAATGCATTTATTAACAGCATTAAAAAAAAATAATTCACTAAAAAACTGCTATCAGTGATTCTCATAGAATACGACACTGTTATTATGAATAACAATCTCCATCACTTCAATGCCTGCAGGTCAGATTAATGAAAGATGTTTATCTCATGAGATCACATCAAACGGCAAACATTCTGACCAAATATATCATCTTGAAGAATCGGTGAAAGCATACATCCAAATAAACTAATCAAAACAGCAACACGGTGAGGGGTATCTGAAAATCAGAGCAGAGTTTTAACTCGCAAACACCTGGTAACAGAGGTGAGGAAACGGGAAACACTTGCTTAAAGTAAGCCTTAAGAACTTTACAGGTTAAGATTAGTCGCAAATAGGTGGTGCATCAATGTCCTTGAGCATCCTGCATTGTTTGAAAATGAGAATGGTCGCTAGTTTCAATCCCTGCTATGTGTACAAATCATATTCAAAATGCATTTTTTTACAATAAACTTGAGAGCCTCCCGTTCATTTTCAGTGGGAACAGTGTTGTTGGTGTCCCTTTTTTGCTAGTGCGTCATAGTCTGGAGTAAAATTTGTTGTGGCAATTCTTAGGCGAGATCCGAGGTGTTGGTCCGTTTACCTTGATCTGTGACGGGTTGATGTTGATGTGGCTGAACGTCACGTCGCGTACGTCGAGCCAAATTGGCCACTCTTTTTTAAACACTCGGCACTCACTTCTTTTTTTCGGGCCACTCATTTTAATGGAAGGATTCCAGGGGAAGGTTTGTGGGTGGCTTTAGCGCAAAACTTCATCTGAAAGCTCAGCGCGCGAATTATAAGAATGCTGTCGTCAAAGCCCACGCTCTAAATTCGGGACTGATACGAATAGAGCGAGAGTGCGCCAAGTCCGTACTACTGAGTACGTACACGCACTTGTGAGTGTGCACCGAGCTTTCTGACACGGCTTCCGGTAGTAAATGCGCAGGCGAGCGCTTCGCCATCTACTGGGAAAACGCAGTCATTGCAGGCAAAATGACAAAAAAAAAAAAGTTTAATAATACAATTTGTTCAGGGTTGGCGGGCCGGATTAAACGGTCCCGTGGGCCGGATGTGGCCCGCGGGCCGTAGTTTGCCCACCCCTGCATTATTGTGACAGAGCCGTCGCTGAAATTTAGAAGATATTTTTAAAGTCCTGATGTACTTTCTAAAATTTAAATGGACCTCAGTGCGCACTGCGCAGGGAGTTTAATTTGGTGCGGTCGCACAACCGCAGCGCGCCGGGCGCTCACTGTCGCATTGCTTAAAGAGCGCCTTTGTGTTTTAGGATGAACAGCAGAGACCAAAGGAACAAGGCAAAGTGTTGTGAAATAAAATATGACCGACCTGTAATACGCATTTTGTTATTTGCTGATTGAAACTGCTAATTAAACTGTGAATTGAAACTAATAGGAAGAAAACAACTCTCGCTCTTAATATAGCTGACGTGTCTTGCACATCCGTTCTGCGCATCTGTAATGGCGGCCTCCGTATGACGTCCGGTCCGCGATGGAGATTAAAAAACAAACAATATTTGACAATAACACACCATCAAGGATTGCACCATCGCATCAAACGACGTGTCGTCAATTATGAATTTTACTAAGTGTGTTGGGCAGGATGGCTGAATGCGATGCGCGATTGACAACAAACAAGAAGAAAGGTGATTTCAAGTTTTATTTTGGGGGAGATTTGTCATGTCTCGTCCCCAGTTTTGCTATGTGTCTAGGTTGCCATAGTTTCTGTTCGCGTCGCCCCTCTCTTCTTGTGTCACCTCAATCGATGTAACGTGTTTTGTATTTAAGTCCTGTCTGCCCCTCGCTCACCGTCGGATCATTGCATGTGTTACTGTCATGATGTGGTTTCTGTTCCTGTCTTTGGTAATGTCACCCTGTCTTTTTGTTCCACGACTTTGTCGGTCAGTCCTGTTGTTGGTTTTGTTGTACCATGACTTTCTTTAAAAAAAAAATTAAAAATTAAAAAAATATTGTACCCATGTATAATGCGCACCCCAGATTTTAGGACAATAAATTCGTTAAATTTTGCGCACTATACACGGAAAAAAAGGGTAATACAATTTGTTCAGGGTTGGCGGGCCGGATTAAACGGTCCCATGGGCCGTATCCGGCCCGCGGGCCGTAGTTTGGTGACCACTGGTTTAAAAGGAACATTTGTAACCCTCTCCTAAAATATGTATTGGTTTAGCTTTTCAAACATGTAAATCGAAGTGCACCTCATTAATTAAACACACACACATAAACACCATTTTGAATGGGGGGAACATTTCCTGACGGGGCCGCCGTGAGGATGTGTTCCCCCCTGTAATTTGGCCTAGGATCGAGGGAATCTGTTCAAATTTGCCACACTACCTGAACAGACCCCCAGGAAGACAGAAAAAAAACATTTCGAGTCCAGCACTCACCGTTCTCAAAATAAAGGGGGGAACACATCCTCACGGGGCTGCCGTGAGGATGTGTTCCCCCCCTGTAATTTGGCCTAGGAATGAGGGAACCTGCTCAAATTTGCCACACTACTTGAACAGACCCCCAGGAAGACAGAAAAAGAGCCACTTGGAGTCCAGGACTCACCGTTCTCAAAATGAGGGGGGGGGGGGGAACATCCTCACGGGGCCGCCGGGAGGATATGTCGTCCCGCCCCCCCTGTTAGGGGTGGTGCTCACTCTAACTTATTTTGCAAGAACCACATGGGAGACAGTTAAGTCTTTTTGGGCACCTGAAGGCGGAGAGTCCATTCGTCACTGTGCGTACAGCAGTGCTTCTCAATTATTTTCTGTTACGCCCCCCCCTAGCAAGAAGAAAACTATTCGCGCCCCCCCTCCCCACCGTGACTATCCTAACTTGTCTTGTAAGTCGTAAAATGTTGCACTGTCGCAAATGTGACAGAAGTAACAATGAGAGCGCCACTGCCCCGTGCTGTAGTAAACGCGCAATTACACTTTATTCTAGTACTGCCAAAAAAAAAGCCTGTTCCCCAGGGTCACACGCGCCCCCCCAGGAATAGCACTGCGCCCCCCAAGGGGGGCGCGCCCCACTATTTGAGAAGCACTGGCGTACAGCAATGATCGAATGACGTCTGACTCTCGCTTCCCACAAGAGCATCTTTATTAAGAGAAAAAGGGTGGGGGTGACAGTAGACTGAATAGACAAGTTAAAAAGCCCTTGACCTCTAGATTAGCAGAGCAGGGGATGTTTTACGACATTGTGTAGGATGGAACAAGCTAGGTTATTTATTACTGGTTACATACATTCCAACATAATCATATGATCAAGATAGTTTTGGAAAACCATGACATATCCCTCCTGTTTTATCATACGATTATGTGAACCAGATCAATCAAACATAAGTAAGAAAATATAAAGAAGAATAGTAAAAACAATAATAAAAAAATCAATTAAAAAAACTGAGATGACAGCGAACGGGTTGGGGAGCGTGTAGGGTGAAACACGACAAAAACAACAAACAATGATAGCAACAACTTCCAGTGAAGATGATGACTTTCCTCAATACTCCAGTTCAAACTTATTGTGTGATCTAAAAACCTGCTGGCCGATGTTAATATACAGGAAAAGTCTCACACGGTCCCTCTGCCTTAGGCGACCAGAATGCTATCAATAAAAAAAAGAAAAAGAAAAACACAGAAACAGTACATCATTGTATCCATCACTTGCAAAGCATTTTCGATGGTCAAATCATCAAGTTTCTGTAAAACACGCTCAGTATAATAGCACCTACGCAATCCGCGTTTCATCATGGTCATCACATCCGTCACGACTAAGAAGTTGTATATTTACGTGTGCTACGGTAGAAGAGACGACCCTCGTCACAGCAGACTTCAAACATGGGATAACACAGGTCGTAAACAAGCATAACAACACCAGCACAACAAGCACAGGAGACACTAGTTTCAACAGCAGTTGCCACCAGTTGCCAGAGAATAGCCATGAAAAGAAACCCCACTGTTGTGGAACTTTGTCATTTGACATGGCCCGCTGTAAGTTCTTCAGTGAAGCCATGGCGTCATAGATGTGTGTGTCATTTTCTCCAGGAATGTATGTGCAACAGGAAGTCCCAATGATGTGGCACACACCACCTTGTGCTGCCGTCAACAAGTCCAGAACCATCCTGTTCTGCAAGACCATCAGCCTAATAGCCTGAATCTCTCTATTTTGTCCATCGTTGACTTGTAGTGAGAGATTCGCAAAGGATTGAAAATGATAGTTCAGGTTCTCGATGAAGAGTGAATGTTTTCCAATTCCGACCCAGGAAAAAAGCGCATGAACAACTTTGTCTCCAACGGACCATACTTTATGGTCGTCTGGAACATTTGCACCCCAGATAGGGTCATGAGGGTCAAAGGTTGCAACCGCTCTGCGTTGACGTCCAGAAGAGTTGCGTGCTGTCGTCAGCTGTCGATGTCGTATCCTGTAGGTGTGGTCCGTCACCCACACTGGTGCACACACTCCTGTCCAGTTGGCGGGCAGCATCGGATAAACCTTGTGACCACAAAGCCACCAGCCATTCTGGATGAAGTATGTTCCGTTCGATGGTGCAGACATGTTAGTCGGAGAGCCCTCCCCAACTGAAACGGCTCTCCTATCTTGACATTCAGCGGCGATGTCCAAAGCTCCCATCCAGTTGCCTCCTGGAGAGCAGTCACTGTCAATGCATTTGTGGGTCTTACTTCCTTGGATGTAACACGTATAGTTCACTCCAGGTCGCCGCTCTGTGTAGGCCACCTGCGGTAATGTTCGTCCTTTAACAGTCACATTGAGATTTGTTCAGAAAAGCTTATCACAGGTGCCTTCCGCAAGTCCAGGGCGGAAAGGGTCTTCATCACTCACTTTGACAGCACGGTGTTGATATCCAACTCCTCCCATGGATGCCATACATTTTGCTTCAGTGACATTCATTGCTCTGGCCTCCAAGTGAACTTGCGTGGAGGAAGGGGGGAGTTTCGAACACACATAACATCCCTCCTGTGTGTGGGCTCTCACAGTGAACTTGACGTACCGGTACCACGTGTTGGTTTCGTATGGGTTTTTGGGGTCCTATGACCAGTCCTCAAAGTTCTCATCGTGTGACCATCGTTTTCCACGGTCAACATTGTCACTTGGTCTGTTCAAATGAGTCCATAGACCATAGCACGCTCCAACCACAACGCAGCAGAGGATCCATCTGGCATATGGAGCCCCGTTGCTACTAGGATGGCAGAGACACCGGGACATCCCCTCACCTAGCGGAGTGGGGATCATTGTTTTCTTCACCAACATTGAGACGTCCCACCCTAAACGATAGGACCCCTTTGAAGTTAGCCTTCCCCACCACTCCGAATTAGGGGTCTAGCACTCTCTGCAACTTGCAGTGGCTGAGGTGAATCCAGCTGGGCCGTTCAGCAATCTTCACTGCGGTGGGGGTAGTCAGCAAGACTTGGAATGGTCCCTCCCACCGTGGGCTGAGCCAGTTCTTTCTTTTAACGACCTTGATGTAGACCCAGTCTCCTGGATTGATGGGTTTGTCGACCTGTGAGGAGGAAAGATCAGGCGGCAGTAAATTTGCATTTGACACATCTTTCAGTTTGAGCGTCCTTATCATATAGTCTGCCAAGGACTGCTCTTCATCTGCTTTTTGCAAATCTGCAGGGAACAAAGGTAGTCTATATGGTCTCCCATGGATGATTTCGAAAGGTGTTAGCCCTTCTGAAGTGGGAGTAATTCTCATATAGAGCTTCACTAAGTCTAGGCACTCTGGCCAAGATCTGCCTGTTGTTTCCATGCATTTTTTCCACCTGCTTTTGATAGTGGAGTTTGCTCGTTCCACCAGGCCCGCGCTCGCAGGATGCCAAGCGCAGTGGTTTTTTAATGTTATCCCAAGGTGTACAGCCATGTTCTGTACAACTTGGTTCACAAAGTGTGGACCATTGTCACTGTAAATGGTTTGGGGGATGCCATGAGTCGGTATGATGGCTTTGCAGATGGCTTTTGCCACTGTTAAGGCATCTGCTCGTTTAGATGGAACTATTTCCACCCATTTGGAAAATGCATCAATCATCACTAAGCAGTATTTGTGAGGTCCACTTTGTGTGAGCTCAATAAAATCCATGTGCATGATTTGAAATGGGTAAGACGGTTTTGGAAATGAGCCTCTCTTAGGTCTCATATTTCCTTGTGGATTATGTTTCACACAAACAGGACATGCTTTACAATTTTTTTTAAAGTAAGCATCTAAACCAAAGGTAGTGAATTGTTGATGTATGATAGACTTCATCCCTCCTGTCGACACATGGCAAGGCCCATGAGTCGCAATCGCTGCTGCCTTAAAAAGTGATTTTGGTAAAACAGGTTTGTCATTGATGCGGTGGATATTATCTGTATCCATCATTGCACCTTTTGTCGTCCACATTCGTTTTTCCGCCATTGGAGCATCGCCCTGCATATCTGTCAGTATAGTCTTATCTATGAGTTGCGTGTCCTCTGAATCTATTAAAAAGAATTCATGTCCATGTTTCCCTGCTGCTGCTTCTTTAGCAATTTTGTCTGCTAATCTGTTTCCATTTGAGACTTCATCTGTGCCAGTGGTGTGAGCAGCACATTTACACACAGCTAGTTTAGCAGGTAAATGAATGGCCTGCAACAAGTCTTTTAACAAGGAGGCATGGGTAACCGGCTTACCGGTCGATGTTGTCATCCCTCTGCGCTCCCATTGTTTCGCAAAATAGAACAGAGTAGAAAACGCATACTGACTGTCTGTGTATACAGTGACTTCCTTATCTTCCGCTAATTGACAAGCTCTTGTTAGCGTAGTTAGCTCAGCAGCCTGCGCTGACCTGTTGTATGGAAGCTTCTCTGCTTCAACAATCTGGTTTGGCAATTTCACAATTGCATAACCACTTTTATTGTTTCCTTTAGGATCCTTTGAACATGATCCATCCACAAACCACTTTTCCCCTTTGTCAAGTGGCGTGTCACGTAAATCTTCTCTGGGCAGCTGTAGATGTTCCGTGGCATCCAAACAGTTATGTGGGGTACCATCCCCTGGCAACGGGATCAACGTTGCTGGGTTAAGGACTGTGCATCTTTTTATCACAATGTGTGGTTGTGACAGAAGTGTAGCAGTGTAAGACAGGTGTCTGGCTGGTGACAAAAAGTTCATTTTACTTTGCAGTAGCAACACGTCTACAGCATGTGGAACCAGCAGCTCCATTTGGGGAAAGAGCACCACATCTGCAGCTTGTCTCACTGCAAGTGCTGCCGCGCACACTGCTTGGACACAGTCTGGCAAAGATTGAGCCACTGGGTCCAATTTTTTGGAATAAAATGCAATTGGTCTTAGTTTGCTGCCGTGACTCTGCAGCAACACTGAGGTCATAAAACCATTCTTGCAGTCTGCTGTTTGCACAAAGGTTTTATTGTAGTCTGGCAAGATAAGAGTTGTAGTTTCTATCAGAGCCTGTTTCAGCACCACAAAAGCATCATCTGCTACTGGTGTCCACATTATTTTTTCTGTCATTGCCATGGGGACTCCATGCACAATGTTCAGCAGCGGTTGTGTCTTTTCCGCATAATGTGGGATCCATGCTCTACAGTAATTGCAGAGCCCCAAAAATGACATCATTTGTTTTTTGTTTCAGGTTTCGGTTTGCTGTCTGTCACAATGTACCCTACACAAATCCGAAACATTTGTTGCGGCTCCGAGTCACGACGAGGGGCAAGTTTTGGTTTCCAAGGGTGTTTTTATTCCTCTTCAACGTCTCTCCCATACAGAGCCGCCTTTTTCACGTCCGCACTTCTCTTTCCCGTGCGCGTGAGAAATCAACGCCAACAAAAAGAATTACATCCAGCCTAGTTAAGACCATACCAAAGACTATAAAAATGGGACCCATTGCCTCCCTGCGTGTGTGACGATCATTGGGACTTAAAAAAAAAAAATAAAAAAATTTAAAATTCATAAAAATTGGGTGCGTATTATACATGGGTACAGGCTTTTTTCCAGCATCAGCATGCCATTTTTAGGGTGCGTATTATACATGGGGGCGCATTATACACGGAAAAAAACGGTATTAAACTTTTTTTTGGGGTCATTTTGCCTGCAATGACTGCGTTTCCCCAGTAGATGGGGAAGCGCTCGCCTGCGCATTTACTACCGGAAACCGTGTCAGAAAGCTCGGTGCACACTCACAAGTGCGTGTACGTACTCAGTAGTACAGACATGGCGCACTCGCGCTCTATTTGTATCAGTCCCGAATTTAGAGCGCGGGCTGTGACGACAGCAGTCTTGTAATTCGCGTGCTGAGCTTTCAGATGCAGTTTTGCAGCACCCACAAACCTTCCCCTGGAATCCTTCCATTAAAATGAGTGGCCCAAGGAAAAGCAAGGTGGACACGGTGCCGAGCGTTTAAAAGAGAATGGCCAATTTGGCTCGGCGTACGCGACGTGACGTTCAGCCACATGAACGTCAACATCAACCCGTCACAGATCGATGTAAACGGACCAACACCTCGGATATCGCCTAAGAATTGCCACAACAAATTTTACTCCAGAGTCCAGACTATGACGCACGAGCAAACTTTAACAAAAAAGACAGCGGTGTCTACAAGCCTACTGGAACCTACAAAAGGATAATAAGGAAGAAACACATGAACTTTAAGAGACTGCTCATATGTGTCAGAAAGATTCTGCTCTGACAACTGAGCTGAACTTTTATCTGTTAAGAATGTGCATGGCACAACAGAAAGTTAATGTTCCATGGCTTTTTTTTCTATGAAGAACCCAGAGAGAGTTATTTAGTTATTATTTATTTCCTGTTTTTTTCTGTGAAGAACTCAGAGAGGGTTATTTAGTTATTATTTATTTCATTAATAGTGTTATTATTTGTTTCCTGACTTTTTTTCTGTAAAGAACCTGGAAAGGGTTATTGAATAACCGTTATTTGGTTATGTGTGGCTTTCTGGAAAACAATAAATTTTTTAAGCTCCCCTATGATCGTCACACTTTTTCTGTTACAAACTGACACCGGCCCCCCATCAGAGAAGGGAAAGGTTATGTGGCCCTCACAGGAAAAAGTTTGGGGACCCCTGTACTAGTCCACTTTTCTCCCCGCACATAGCCGGTGCTCCATCGGTTGTAGGACCAATAAGTTTGTCCCAGGGCAGTTTCATGTCGGCTACACTTTGACATACGTTTTCAAAAATGTCCTTTCCGGTCGTTGTCCCGTGCATCGGTTTAATGTCCAATATTTCCTCAGTAACACGCAAATCGGAGTCCACCCCACGGATGAAGATGGCTAGCTCTGCAGTGTCATCTCAGTACTTTCATCCACAGGAAGAGAGTATGCAATAAAGTCTTTGCTTCTTTTACTCAACTGTGTTCTTAAATCAGTGGCCATCTCACAAACTTGATCAGCAACCGTATTTCTACTCAGGCTTACATTTGCCAGCATCTGCTTTTTGTCTGGACATACATATGATGTCGCACACCGTGACCATGCAGCTCTTCAGAAATTCTCCCTCTGTGAATGGCCGGCCTGCTTTGGCGATCTCTTCTGCCAGCTTCACTTTGTGATTTTGCACGGGTGAAAAACATCTGCTGGAATGTCAGCTTCTTCTTTAACTCTTCTACCTTCTGTATCTTCTGCTCTGCATTCAGGTCTTTCAGGTTATCCAGATGTTTTGTTTCATAGTGCCGTCTTAGATTAAACTCTTTCAATACAGCCACATTAGCGGTACAAATGAGACAAACGGGCTTACTGGCAATGTCAGTAAACATATACTCAACCTCCCATCGGTTTTTAAAGGCTCTGTTTTCAGAATTAACTTTTCTCTTTGACATCATGAGCACAACAAGTGCCCCGGCAACAACTCGACAAGAAATGACATCGGTACATCCAAAAACCTTCCCCCAACCATTTTATGTTTTTTGTCTACAATTTGGACCTATTTGTCTCATCCTAAATCATGCTCAAGGCATGCTACTTAAGGTTACATTAACTAGGAAAGCTCAACCTAATTTAATAGCAAATTCCTCCCTGACAGCAATCTGAAGCCTCTCAGGAACCACATTTGACCAAGATTGAATCCCCCAACCCCATTAACTGATTGACGCCGTCCGCACCCCCCCTTCGGTAACATATCACCAACGCCATCAATTTGGAGAGGAAAAGTTTGCTGTGGCCCGTTAGAAGCCACAAAAAGTTGCCGGACCGCCGTCGAAAAAAACTCGCCAATCTAATGACGAGGAAAAAGAGGGAGGCCCATCCTACACCCCCGGAGGCGCCTCTCACCTGGCGAGAGCCAGGCGAAGGGAGCTCCGGCACACACCACATTTCACAAAGCGTAGCATGAGCCCCAAACACAGCAACAAACAGAACCATGACCCTCAAACACAAATCGTTCAACATGCAATGTCGTATGGTAAACATGTCACGGGGTAAACAGACGAGCTAATATAACAAAGTAAATAAAATGGCAAACCAACAAGGTTGCACAGTGAGGTATACACAAACGAGCCATCAAAGCATGCAACAAAGTAACGCCCCACACCCCCCAGTGTTGCCCCCCCCCCCTTGCGTGTGCGAGTGCGTGCATCAGCAATGTCCAGTCCATCGGGGCCTCCTCGTCGAGGAGTACCAGCTGGCGCTGCCCAGGGCCCGCCGTCCATGCAACGTCTCCAAGTCCACGCCACCGTCCTTAGCATCCCTTGCGAGGCCCCGGTCAGCGTCCAAGCGTCCTGCAACGAATGAGAACTACTGCCAGCATTGAGTGATGATAATGACATAAAATGCAAGTCACACATGCAACATTGGTATGAGGAGCACGACAATGTCGATCAGGGACCGGACGGCCTCTCCATCCCCCCACCCGGACTTCGGCCGGGCAACACTGTAGGGCAAACCACATAACAATGAAGAAAAGCAAAACAAAAACACAATCATGCAATCCCATATGAAAAAATAAGCAAAGTCTAAGCTAAAACACCTGGTAAACCGGGCGACCCCATTGTATAATGGTTCGTTTCTTCTTCTTTTTTTTTTTTTTTTTTTCTAAAACCAGTACCTATCATTTACCAGCACCTCCTCCACAAAACCCCGCTCCACCCCGCGTCCAACCGGGATCAACTGCATCTGGGTTTGGTCCCCCGGCAGTACCACGCCGAACCACCGCAACATCATGGCCTTCGCGCACGTCGATAACACTGTGCAAAAGCAAAACATTACACACAATGATACCCCCAGCGCCCCCGACAACTGAACCGTTTATGTGTATACAGAAACAGTACATCATCCGCAAATGTTCGGCCTGCCAATGCAAGTACGCTACCCGCATTGTCCTCCCAATGGGCAGTACGTGTGCACTGAGACCCCTCCCCCTTGGGGCACCTGCACAGCAGGATGGTGGCGCCTCCCATCACCCCTTCAACACTGCTCCGCGTAACGTTTCGGTCGGACTCCGCGGCGGACTGGACGTCTGCTGCCTCGTTCCGCCCGACGACCTTGTCCACCGAGGGGGCCCCGTCCAGCCGCAATTGACTCTGTCGTACCGCACTGTGGGGCGTCGCTCCCGGCTGAGGTGGGTGCGTCGCCAGGATCGATGCGGTCGAACTGTTCGCCCTCCCGGGCATCGGTTGTGTTGACCCTGACTCCGTTAGGCACAGGAGCAGCAGGCCCAACAGCATCCACATCTTGGTCATGCCTTTCGACCTCCCGATGTCGGTCCTCTGATGATCCTCGTCCTGGAAGTCGTTCTGAGTTGTCGCAGTAGCGACTCACTCCTCGGGGTTCTTCGTCCTTGGGCACCTTGACGCAGTGTGTCAGGTGGCACCACGTTGGTGGGCCTTTGACTTGCACCGCCGTCCACCTTGTCCCCTGGCTGAACTGCGTCTTTAGTGTTCGCTTTGAGTCTTTCTTGCACTTCTCGTTTTTGTCTGTCGACAACATAGGTAGAAATGTTCCTATGTATTGTGGTTAGGTGTTTGACATCGGCCTTCATTTCGTCCTCCAAAACTGACAGGCTTGGGCCTTTGCCACTGGCGCGCAGACACGGTGACGGCATGCGTCTCCCGGTCACCAACCCGTAAGGAGTCAAGTGCAAGTCGCGAAGCGCACTTGACCTGCATACCATTAGTGCCAGTGGCAAGGCAGCTATCCAATTCAAGCCCGTATGTTGGCAAATTTTGGAAATTTTGTTGTTTAGAACGCCGTTCATTTTCTCGCAAATGCCTTGGCTTTGTGGGTGATATACGGCCCCTAGCCGCTGTTTGATTCCCAATTTTTGAAGAATTAGCTTGACCGTTTTATCCACAAACTCTTTCCCGCTGTCCGACGAAATCCTATCCGGAAGCCCCCATCGGCTGATGATTTCGCGGCACAGAAACTTGGCAACAGACTGAGCATTTTTTCGTTTAGTCGGACACGCCTCCGGCCATCTGGAAAACCGGTCTACGACCACTAACATGTATCTTTTCCCCTCGACCGATTGGATCATGTCGACAAAATCCACCACCAGTTCCCTCATGGGGCCGTTTGGAGTCGGGATGTAACCCGTGGGGGTAGCCACCCCCTCGCCTCACATTGTTTTTCAAGCAGATTACACATTTCCCGATGACATGATCGATTTGTTCGAGCAAATATGGCGCTCAAAAACCATATTCTGCGGTTATTTTTCGCTTCACCTCCCCCCTTGACACGTGGGCTAGCCCATGTGCCTCTTGTATTAGCAGGCCTAACAAATCTGGCGGGGCCACCACCAAACCCCCGTGGTTTCTCCACACCTCGTCTGAGTCCCGGCACGCCCCCCTTGACACCCACAAATGTTTTGTCGATCGGACCAATTACCTCTTGCATCAGGGTCACATCACGGTGCGTGACCTTGACCTCAAGGTCAACCTTGTGCGTGACCAGCAAGGTTTTGTCGGTCCGATCACCCTTTTTTATAGCCCTGGCCGCCTTGTGTACGCAATCATGGGGCTCACCATCCTCTGAAGTTGGCAAAAAGTCAGCTGCGTTTACTGTAGTACACCTTGCCAGAGTGACATCCTCTTGCTCCAAGAGCCTGTAATAGTCACTGAGTCGGGACTCTATCAAGGTGTACTTCCCATGATTCAGAAGAGTCCGGAGGCTATAATGAGCGAAAATGGTCACAGGATAGCCCATCGTGACGGAGGAGGCTTTATCATACATCAAATAGACTCCCACCATCTTTCGATAACAAGGTGGCAGTCCCATCTCCACCTCGAAATAAGATGTTGAGTAGTAGGCTACAGGTTGGGGTCCGGACCCGGTCCCTGTAGGCTGGCAGAGGACTGCACACGCAAACCTACCCCGCGCCGAGGTGGACGTGAATAAGACAAAATTCTTTGAGTAATCCGGTAAAGCCAAAGCCGGAGCCTCCTGAAATTCCGCTTTGACGGTTTCAAATGCTATGTGGCCATCCTGTGTCCAATCTAGCACTGAGTTCATTGTGTCTTTGATCATGGCTCTCAGAGGCCCCACTAATTTAGCGTATTTCTCCACCCAGGAGGCTGAATAACCCGCGATGCCCAGAAACGTTAACATCTGCCTGACAGTTCTGGGCTTCGGGGTCGTTCTTATAGCCTCCAAATGGCCATCAGAAATACGTCTCAATCCGCGCAATATTCTCTGGCCCAAATAGTCAACCTGCAATTGGCAGTATTGGAGTTTTTTCTGTGACACCTTGTGGCCCTTTTCCGCGAGAATTTGCAACAATTTGATTGAATCTTTGTGACACGTCTTGACGTCTGATGCACAGACAATAATGTCATCCACATATTGAATGACGGTGCTCTGCACCTGTCGTTCCAACCCTTCAAGATCATCTCTTAGCACTTTGTTGAACACATGAGGGCTATGTTTACAGCCCATCGGAAGTCTCTGGTACTGATAGAACTGGCCCTCGAATGTAAAACCAAAAAGTCCTTGCGATTCGTGGCTGAGTGGGACGCTGAAAAAAGCGCCACACAAGTCCACCACCGTGAAGCATTCCGCGTCAGGTGGAATTTGTGTCAGCAAGGTGTGTGGGTCTGGTACATCGGCCACTCTATCAACCACCACCTCGTTCACCGCCCGGAGATCATGTACCAGCCGGTGGGAATTGTCTGGCTTTTTCAACGGCAATATTGGCGTGTTGCTAAGAGGCGTTTGTGTAATTGTCAACATGTTTGCCACAAGCAGTCCTTCAAACTGTGTCTCAATCCCCCGCACTGCTTCCTCCTTCAGTGGGTACTGTATTTTCCACGGAGGCTCGCAGCCAGGTCAAAGATCCACTCTCACTGGTTGTGCTGACTTTACAAGTCCAATGTCCGTACTATGGCGTGACCACACATGCTCGGGCACCTGTTGTAGCATCTCCTCTTGTAGACGGTCCGCTGCCACACTGAGGACGGATTCGTGCGACAGCTGCACCGTTTGAGGTCGCCCGTATCCTTGTGCTGAAATCATGATCTTCATAAATCGTCTATCATCACTCACCCACAGAGCATTGTTCTCCTTTAGTGGGACAAATTTGAGGCGGCTCCAACATCATCTCTCCCACATTTTGCTGCTCACAGTCCGCCGACACCATCAAGGTCGCGTGGGGGACGCTGTCCTTGACTTTGAATTCCCTGTTGAGGTATCCGTCATTGTGCATCTTCATGGCCACTCCCTGTGGTCCCAGGATGATGCAAGTTCCGTTTAGTTGCACTTCGCGGAGTTGTCGCTGCAACCACTCTTCCGCTTGGGCCTGTGTTGAGTCTTTGGAGTACTGGAGCGTACAGTGATACGGATATTCGGGGACCCTTGCTCCATAGGTGTTGGCATAAATGAACCTTTCCCATTTCCTGAAAGGCTTCGACAGGTCATCGCTGATGTCACCGATCCAGAACACTGTAGGCCTACTTTCTCTGAGTTCTTATGGCATGTCTCGTGTGAGACCTCGACCACACAACCATCAGGAGAACACTTTATGGTGCAGTTCAATCTCCGCAGGGTATCTCTGCCTAGGAGGGCAGTGGGGGTACGGTCCGATACCAAAACCGGTATGTTTGTCGTTTGATCTTTCCAGCAGAGCTGTACTGGTCTTGTGGAAGGGATCAGCTGTTTTACAATCTCAAACCCTATTGCCCGTACAAAATGACCGGACATGGGGGGATGAATAGCGTCTTCAGGCCGGACGCAAGTGAAAGTCGCTCCGCTGTCAACCATTGCCGTCAACTTTACTTTCACTGTTATTGTTGGCTCTCGTTCCGGACCTGACACTACCAGCTGACATCCCCCCCTTTGGGCCCACCGGGCACCTCTAGAATCCAGGTTCCGGGCCCCCGAAAGGGTTCATCGGGCCCTGGGGTCTTGGGGGATGGCGGCTGAACTCCCCTCCTAAGCCTCCTCTGGTGGGCATGCTGCAGTTGCGGGCCCAGTGTCCTACTTGGCCACAGTTATAGCAAGCGTCAGACCTCTGTCCCGGGCCCCCTGTGGGTTTCGACTTTCCTGCCTTTCCCCTGGCTCCACGCACTCTGGTACCCCAGAACTGCGTTTGGTTGTGCCCCCATTGGGGTGCTAGACTGACGGGCACTGTCATGGCCACCTGCGGTGGTTGGCCAGCAGTCAGCGGGGGTTGCAATAAAATTTGTTGGGGTGGGGTTTGTCCCACTACCATCACTGGCAGAATTGTGGTTGCTCGGGTTGATCCTTGCTCCCGGCCAAACGGTGTTCCTGGCATTTTGGACGGCACTTTTTTCAACTCAAGCTTGGCCACCTCTAACTTTTGCAACTGTTCCTCTAGATCCTCCTGCTCTCTTGGTTCCACGGTCCATTCTAACTCCTCCAAGCATTGTTCTTTTCTGGCTTCGATGCTCCTTAAAGCGGTCCTTCTCCAGTCCTCCTTGGCAACTGGGGTGGAGCGTGAAGTAGGCACAGGGCATTCGTCCCCCCAGCTGTCCTCGCCGCTTCCGCCCTCCGTACCGCTTAAATCTCTCCTTGCTCTTGTCTTTTTCCCTGGGGTGCGTCCTTTTTTCTCCGTTCTTCTCAAAATGCTTTTGATTACGGGGTTGTAGCCCCCCGCTGCCCCTTCTGTGTCACTCTGGCTATCATCCTGTAGCTCCCTCTTGGTGTACCCTTGTCTCCCCTCTGTCGCATGTCGAGTTTTATTCTTCTTCTGGGTCAGGCTAGGACGCATAACAATGGTGGTCCTAGCTCTTCTGGTTTCGACAATGCCCTTGTCTTCGGTCTCCGACTGATAGCTACCTTCTTGGTTAACTATCGGGAGTTGCGGATAGACATTACGTTTATCACTCACATCGTGCGCCGGGGGACCCTTAACCGGGGCGACATGTGAGAAAGGTGTATTAACTTTTCCCATTAGCTTCCTAGCTTCTTCCACATTCTTCAGAACATCTGCTGTGATTTCCTCTTTTTTCTGTTTAAGCTCCTGATCCAATTTTCGTCCCTGTTCGTCAAATATTTCCAACAATCCCAATTCCGATTCCCTTTTTTCCTTTCTCTTTTCCCCTTTTTTCCCTTTTTTGACTCCTGCTTTGTATGTCGATACGAGTACACGTATAATCTCAATTACTTCCCGGTTAAAAGTGCCTTCCGCCGGCCAAGGCCTCTCAATGTCAGGCCATCTCTTATTCCATTTGTTCGAAATTTCTTTAACTCCTTTGATAAGCGGGTTATTTTTCAACACAACCTCTATAGGGGTCACTGTTGGACTGGTAAGGCTCCTGTCCCCCATGTTTGTTTTTTTTGATCAGAAAATAATCAAGCACCAGAGGTCACAAAACACATAAGACGATGCAATCAGATTTTGCCAACTTCAGATGTTATACACGTTAAAGGGAAATGTGCTTTTGGGAGTTTGCAAACATATTTTAAGGTTGTGTTAAACTTATAATCATATTAATATCTAGTATTGGAGTGCTCGTGTGGATTGGTGGGGCCGAGGAATGTGCAGGCAAACTGTATGAACTTGTTTTCTCGGAAGTGTTGTGTATAGTTCTAGACAGGGAGTACCGGACGAGATAATCTCAAGGTCGGTGAGCTACGAGAACAACGAGCAACTATATGAAACCAGACTTCGAGGGGAAAACCAAACCGTCTGACCTCAGCGACACCTGGACGGGGAGGAGATGGCCATCCACCAATCATCTCACAATATTTTGCATGCTTTAATATTCATATTGTGTTTCTTTAAAACTGGGCAACCCGGAAGAATGTGTCGTCTTTGGTGGTCACAAAAACGCACGAGTTTTAGTGTGAGGGACCCGGGACCCAGGCCTGTATTAGTGCGCTTTGTCAGGAATAAATAATTGGTAAATTTGGTCTAATTGATCTACTGGTCTTCTCTTTGACAGAACGAACTCGCAAAATTGTTAGGTGCGCCAGTGTGTGGATTAGGACATTGCAATTTATGTGTTAAGTGTTGATCACAATTTGGAGTCAGATCAATAGCTAAAATCCGTATCCTAACAGTTTCTTGGTGACCCTGACGTGATGTCAAGAGAAGGGTAATTGACAAACTCGTGGTCTGTGTCCAAGTCATCGGACAGTTAGTCTGGGACAGCTGTCTCCCGGTCGGCGTACCGTTTGAATAAGGAATAAGCGCACAACGTTGAGCTGGTACGACGTCTCCTAAACCCTGAGCTCATCAATGATAAGGTAAGCAGAATACCTGTTACTATATGTCGAAATTCTGCAAATTGAAAGAGGAAATTTAAGAGGAGACTGTCGTTCAGATCAAATAAGGTGTGCATGAAGTGAATATACATACGGTGAATAAGTTTGGAACTTACGTGTGTAACGTGTACGGTAAAGTCAGGGACTTACGCGTACTACGGATAGGTCAGGGACCTAGTGCTTCGTCGTGGCGGACAAGGGTACGGTGACGATCGTATTCAGATAGCTGGGGTTAATAAAGAGATCCCCGAGGGGAAGTGAGGCCTCCTCAAAAAATATCCGGTGGTAACAGTTCCTCCTGTGAGAGACCAGACCGCTAAAATATCCAAAATGTGCAACCAAATTGGGGGGAGTGTGTGTGTGATGAGAGGAATGAATGGAGTGAGATTGAGAGGAATGTATGCTGGAAGTGCAAATTGTGAGCTACATGAGAGATGGATTCGAATCCCTTTGTCTGTGTGTTCTGTGTATGTGCGTAATCTCTGTAAAAGTTTGTGTCAGTCTATCGTCGTTCGTCTGAGCTCTGCGCGAGCACTTTGTGTATTGGCGTGCGTGCCGTGCGGATGCGTGTGTGTATGTGCGGTTGTGTGCGCGCTCGCTGTGTGTGCGTTTATGTGTACATGTGTGGTTGCGGGCGTGTGAGGAGGAAGAAGATGATGTTGTGATGCAACAGAGAAAAATGTTGGAGTGCGCGAATCAGGACAGTAGAAAGAAGTGCAGCCAGGGAGAGAGAGAGACACGGAGAAAATATAATTTGCGGAGTGGTCAGGGACAGATGACACAGGCCGAGGTGCAGAAAAATGAATTGATGTGTCCGCTGGTGACCACATCGGGCGGTCAGCACTACGAGCCCATGGTGCTCCGTGATGTGACCGCGATGATGGAAAAGATGCCCCCACTTCACAGAGGAGGCAAGGTGTGGCTGAACAAATTTTTAGCTCTGATGAGTGGGCAGAGCTGTACACTCGGTGACATGCGCCAGATGTTGGCAGGAGCATGCTCTCTAGTGCAATTGCAGGCAATTGAGGAAGCAGCAGGCACAGCGAGGCTGGGGAGGGAGGTGCCCTTGCCACAAGTAGCAGCGCCCCTGTTTGAAAACATTAAATTGACTTTCCCACAACCCACCGATCTGGCCCCCACTATGTTTCCTTATGATGTGAAAATGTCACCTGCACAACATTATGTAACATGTGTGGAAAGTTGGATTGAAACCACAGGTCGACATCCAGCTCTCACGCACGAGGCAGAGGTGCTCTTCCGAACGGCGCTGCTGGATGGACTTCCGCCAGATGTGAAGAAGCAGCTAATGTCAGATCCTGACATTCTGGTTTGTGCCGAAGAACGATTTAAACGTCATCTTTTGCATCACTGCAGAATGTTCACTGAGTCACAAGCTAAAGTTGAAAACGAGACAGATGCATTATCTAAACAGTTGTTGAAATTACAGTTGGCAAAAATGCATGGTGAAGCTAAACAGTCTAAATCACAAAAAAAGGAAATGCAAATGTCACAGGCTCCTCAGGTGGTGGGGCGCGGAAGGGGCCAGTTCCGGGGCGGATACAGAGGCCGGGGAGGGAGTGCACCTGCTTACCCGGGGAGGGCAACATACAAGCCCCATTCAACAAATGCATGTTTCATCTGCGGCGAAACCGATCACTGGGCAAGAGGATGTCCACAGTATCGACCACGCGGAGCCACCCACCCAGCCGAAGGCCCGCCATACCAACCCGGAGCGCCGATGCAACAGGCAGGAACAGCTCCACCCGGTGGACGGCCCTGGCAACAGCCACAAACGCACGGAGGTCAGTACTACCAACATGATGATCTCTGGTGTGGACAATTTGAATAGGGCTGCCCGGGGAGCCAGGAAAGCAGTGGCCCGGCGGAGCCAATGCTTCATGTGACAGTGGAAGGAAAACCTGTGAAGATGCTGGTGGACACGGGAGCAACTTATTCATCAATAAACACTGCCCTTCCTGTATCCTCACTGTCAAAGAAAACAACGACTTTAGTCGGCTTCTCGGGACAACCACGTACTCTGCCTTTCACCAAACCACTTGAAACTGTGATCACCCGAACAGGGTGTAGACTGTGGCACAAATACATCCATTCCACAGACACTCCGATCAATTTGATGGGAAGGGACTTGCTGTCAGCCGTTCAAGCCAGAATTCTGTGTGGGCCAGAGGGAGTGATTATTCAATTTCCAGATGGCATCAGCATCCAGTGCTCACAGCAGCTACAACAACATGGTCAGTGGCTGATGGCGCCCCTACCGGCAGAAGCAGAAACTGCAACCATCTACTGGGCCAGGCTGGAGCCAGAGACCCCTGCTGGTGGCGGTGTGTTCTCGACCTACCTACTGTGGAAGCCCTGGATCTGCTCACTGGCGCCATACCACCCACCTGTTGATCCTTTGCATTGCACGCTATATTATGACCGAAAAAGTGATGATGTTTATCGGGATTTGTTTGAAGAAATTGAAGGGCACATGTGGGATTTAACTTCATCATGCATTTTGATTGGTAAAGAGGGAGTTGCAGCAGCTACTGAATTAACACCAGAACAAATGCAGTGGTTCAAAATGACAGAAAAAGGGGTACCACACATTTCACTAGCTCTTGCCCCAGGTCATGAAGCCAGAGAATTGGGCTCAATGGTCAAACATTTGTTGCTGCAAACCGACTGGCGGAAGACACACATCCCTAATTTGTACTGGTTAGAGTCTCAGAAAGCTTAACATTACATACCCTGTTTTGCCGACAAAACTGGTGTCCTCCGAGCCCTGATCCGCGAACAGGGGGCCAGGAATCTCAAGGCTTGCCTGGTCTGGACACCGGAGGCTACCGAGGTCTTTGTGTCACTGGTGCAGGAGCTGGCCTCTGCTGCGACCTTGGCCACTCCTGACTACACTCTGCCCTTCCATCTAGATGTCTCTATTTCAGGGAAAGTTGTGAATGGAGCTCTGTACCAGAAAATGCAGCATGGACGTGCAGTGTTGATGTATTGCAGCGTCCCCTTGGACAACATTGAGCAACGACAACCCGATTGTTCCAGGTATGCGGCTGGCCTGGCGAAGGTCTTACTCAAAACAGCCCACACGGTCATGGGGCATCCAGTCTATGTGTTAACTGATCATGCGGTCTCCTCGTTTGTCGCATCGGCGGCATTCACGTTGACTCCGCTGCGACAAACACGATTGTTGAAAATATTGACTGCCCCAAATGTCAACTATGTCCATTCCGGTGTGAACATGGCCGATCAATTGTTGGTGGGACCCCATGAGTGTGCATCAAAGGTCCAGACGGTGACGAAAGTCCGACCTGACCTCTATTCCACTCCGCTCGGGCACGGTCGGGTGGCGTTTACAGATGGCTGCTGTTGGAGAGACAGGATGGGCTCCCTCCATGCGGCCGCGGCGGCGGTCGAGTGGAGGGATGGCTCCTTCCAGCCTCTTAAAGTGATGAAGCTCAACACCCACCCATCAGCCCAGGCGGCGGAAGTCTTTGCTCTGGTGTTAGCTTTGCGACAATGCAAGGGGGAGGCCGTGACCATCTATTCTGACTCCGCTTATGCGGTGTCGGCGGCTTTGATCGATCTGGTAGGGTGGCTACAGAATGGGTTCACGACGGCCAGAGGCTCGGAGATTGCGCACAAGGATTTGATGTTGCAGTTGTTTGAGGCGTTGAAGTACCCGAGCGAGGTGGCCATTGTCAAAGTGCCTGGTCACTCCAAAGCTGACACTTTAGTGGCTAGGGGGAATCGAGCGGCTGATGAATTGGCCAAGCAGACGGCCGGGTACGGCGGGGCAGAGGACATGATGGTGTCCCGCGGTCCACTAATTGTGGACGGGGAGCACCCCGACTCCTGTTTGCCTCTGTCACTCTCGCATGCCGATCTGTGTGCCGCCCAGGGTGCCACCTCCCCGGAACAAAAATCGGTTTGGCTGGCAGCAAAGGCTGTCAAACGATCAGATGGCTTGTGGGTAGGACCCAAAGGACAGCCAGCTCTTCCGGAGGGAAGGCTGATGTCGGAGATCCTGACACAGGCTCACACACCTTCCCATGTGGGTCCCCATGCCATGATGATCCATCTTCGAAGTTGGTGGCATCCCAAACTCTCGGATGTGGTCTGGAAATTCGTTGCAGATTGTGAGTCTTGCCAGACGTTCAATGCACGCCCTACGTTGAAACCAAAGCCCGGCCTGTTTCAGCCGGCCCCGTGGCCGGGGGCAGAGGTGATCATTGATTTTACCGACATGAGTACAAGAGTGAATGGGAAACGCTTTTTGCTTGTGATGGTTGACGCTTACTCAGGCTGGCCTGAGGCATATCCGTGCTCGAAAGAAGATTCTACTGCTGTGATCAAGGCTTTGATCACCCATTACATCCCCACGCATGGTTTCCCGGCCCTGATCCGCTCTGACAATGGTACACACTTTAACAACAAAGCCTTGGCCAAGGTAGAATCAATTTTGGGGTTGAAGCATCGATTCGGCTGTGTCTACCATCCTCAGAGTCAGGGCGGAGTTGAACGTATGAATCGAACACTGAAGGAGAAATTAGCCAAAATTATGGCTCAAACGACAATGAATTGGCTCCAAGCGCTCCCGCTTGCCTTGTTGTCTGTGCGGCAATCCGTTAACAGGCGCACTGGATTCGCACCATTTGAATTGATGACGGGTCGTCTAATGCCGGGACCAGCAACGACGCTCGTCCCACCAGAGGATGTTACGGTACCAAATTTGTCTCATGCAGCATACTGGTCCTATTTGTCTGCTTTGGTGTCCAGTGTTTCTGCACAGATTGGAGAGAAATCCGCTGCGGCTGCGGCGGAGGAAGGCGTGTCAGCGGAGAAACAGCTCACGCCGTACGTGTACGTCCGAGTCATCTCTAGAAAGTGGACGGACCCCCGGTGGAAGGGCCCCTTTCGTGTCTTGGCCAGGACGTCTCACGCGGCCCAGCTCGACTTCAAAGGACGCCGGTGGTATCACTACTCACAACTCCGTCCGGCCCCAGAGTTTGTTCCGTCAGGATGAAGGTATTCCTGTTTGGCCGTGTCCCGGACCCGGCCAAAAGGGGGGGAACAGAAGGAACAATACGGAAAAGGAAAGGTTTTTGGGAATTTTCAGAATTATTTTTAGTAGGAGTGCTATGTGTGAGTTGTCTTTTTGTGTGGGCATTGATGACAATTGATGAGACCATCCAGCAGAAAACGTCCCAAATTCAAAATTCACCCACCAACAAACAATACCGATGCAGAGGAAAAGTAGTCTATGAAGCTGAGGTGAACACAACAGAAGAGCTCTCACGAGAGGAACAGGAAGGTTTGAGACAGAGATGTGACAGCAAAAATTGGCAAACGTATGTCACGTTGTCTAATTGGACAGAGACCAACCAAACCTTACATGACAAATTGGAAAAGTACCAGAGAAGGGTGTGGAGGAACCAAATTCAACAAGTAAAGAGAGTATTGGATTTAGCCCCACCCGATAGAGAAGGGACATGTATTTACCAATGTAAAGAAGATGGACAGTTTGTTGTTGCTTCGTGTCATGGGAAAAAAGAAAGCCCATTTTTGACAACCATGTGACTCAACAAAATATGACATGTTTAAAGTTAAACGGAACCGGCATAAGTATTGGGACAATAGATCCCACATGGTGCAAAGTCAATTTGTCACTGAATGTAACCTCTCCTCTCTCTCGTGCAGACATCTGGTTGTGGTGTGGTGATGACAAATTATATGATCGCTTGCCGAAGAACGCATCAGGTATCTGTGCCCTCGTGTCTTTGATAATGCCTGTGGTGGTTGTCCCCATTGAAATACAGAATCTCAATTGGGACCTGGAGTTCCCACTGGCGGAGCTCCTGAAGCGAGCCAAAAGAGACGTTTTGCCCCCGTGGTTGAACGACGACGATCCAACATATATTGACGCTATAGGAGTGCCCCGGGGTGTACCAGATGAGTATAAACTCGCTAATCAAGTGGCTTCGGGATTCGAAAGTATCTTCCTATGGATCACCCCCAATAAAAATGTAGACCGCATTAATTACGTTCATTACAATGTCCAACGACTGGGTAATTATACAGCTGAATCATTCGCCGCAGTTCATGAACAATTGGCTGCAACGTCGTTAATGGCGTTCCAAAATAGAATTGCGTTGGACATGTTATTGGCTAAGGAACATGGTGTATGTGGAATGTTTGGTGACGCATGTTGTACTTTTATCCCAAACAACACGGCACCAGGGGGCCGACTGACCAGGGCGTTGGAAGGACTAAGGACACTGAACAAAAAGATGAAAGATCATTCAGGTGTACACACCGATATTTGGTATGATTGGATGAAAGCGTTTGGAAACTGGAAAGGGCTCATCATGTCTGTGCTTGTTGCTGTGGCTATTTTCACTACAATCATGATATTATGCGGTTGTTGTTGTATTCCATGTATTAGATCACTCACTGTCCGGTTGATCGAGAAAACCGTTGGCCCGTTGCCACCGATGGGGCAATATGTCCTGTTGACTCAACATGAGCCGCAGGGGGAAGGAAGGATCGACACCACGCTGGTGGCTGTTTGCTAGGGTAACGGGTGATGACCTCATAAATGAGGTCATGAGAGGGAATAAAGGGAAATGTGCTTTTGGGAGTTTGCAAACATATTTTAAGGTTGTGTTAAACTTATAATCATATTAATATCTAGTATTGGAGTGCTCGTGTGGATTGGTGGGGCCGAGGAATGTGCAGGCAAACTGTATGAACTTGTTTTCTCGGAAGTGTTGTGTATAGTTCTAGACAGGGAGTACCGGACGAGATAATCTCAAGGTCGGTGAGCTACGAGAACAACGAGCAACTATATGAAACCAGACTTCGAGGGGAAAACCAAACCGTCTGACCTCAGCGACACCTGGACGGGGAGGAGATGGCCATCCACCAATCATCTCACAATATTTTGCATGCTTTAATATTCATATTGTGTTTCTTTAAAACTGGGCAACCCGGAAGAATGTGTCGTCTTTGGTGGTCACAAAAACGCACGAGTTTTAGTGTGAGGGACCCGGGACCCAGGCCTGTATTAGTGCGCTTTGTCAGGAATAAATAATTGGTAAATTTGGTCTAATTGATCTACTGGTCTTCTCTTTGACAGAACGAACTCGCAAAATTGTTAGGTGCGCCAGTGTGTGGATTAGGACATTGCAATTTATGTGTTAAGTGTTGATCACAATTTGGAGTCAGATCAATAGCTAAAATCCGTATCCTAACAACGTTATACAAGAATGTTAGTCCGATATGTGTTTGGTTCCATATAGTTATGACCCCCCAATCCCCTGTGCTAAGATTAAAATTTGAGATGTCACCTGTTTGAAAACAACCGTACATCAGTTTACATATGTCGATCAGTCTGTTGTCAAGCCCGCTTTGTAATCCCTTGTTCCCGAGTGAGAGAAACACACAAGAGTTTGTGGACAAAATCAGACTGGCCTTAAGAATTTCGGTGTGTCGCTCCACAAAGCTTTTCCTCAGACGACCTGGGATTTCTGTCCGTGTCTCCTTGTCCTCTGGGAGGAGACGTGTGCGTCCACCGTCTCGCATTTGTTATACAAACAGGAGAAATAGAAGTCTTGTTCAAGTTAACATAATCACTCACTTTCTCATTAGTTGCCAGATGGATTAGGGGCGCTGGCCGCCCTCAACAGGCTCCCTCTTAATTTACAGGCGAACCCCCCCCTTTTCTTCACTTTCTCCCTCCACCTATCGGTCTTGGGCCGAATGTGTGGCGTCCTGCCATAAATCACTGCTGCCACGGCCCAACTCTTTTCTTAAGACACACAGGTACATTTACATTAGTATTTCAATGAGTATTGCAAGCATGTCTCTCTCTTGCCTATTTGCAAACTGTTAAACATTAGTGCCAGTTATGTTTCAGTTTCAGTCATGCACATTCGCTGTTAATCATGCACCCTTTGCTCATCAACATTTGATCTCCCCTCGCCATGTCTCAGTCCTCATCGACATTGACCTCTACCGAGGGGGGGGGGGGACCCAGCCCCGCCTTAGCGGGCTCCTCGGCACAGCGCCCCCGGACAAGGGGGGGGTCAGCGTATCAATGTTGACGTCACGATCTGGCCAGGCCCGCGCGTCTCGCCGGCCCCCACCTTTGCCGATATAGCACCATTCCGCGCCTTGGAGCACCCAGGGCCCCCTCCTTTCTTGAACATTCTCTGATGCATGCCGTCTTCCTTCCCCCATGCGTGTGCACATAAACGCACACACACCGAGCGCGCACACAACCGCACATGCACACACCCATCCGCGTGCACGCACGCCCGCTCAATACACACAGCGCGCACGCAGAGCTCACACACTCACACGCATCCGCACGCACGCGCACCCCATACACCAAGCGCACACACAGCTCAGACGAACGACGACAACTGACAGAAACTTTACAGACATTACGCACGAACATAGAACACAGACAAAAGGATTCGAATCCATCTCTCATGTAGCTTCTCACTAACCGCTTCCATGCGGTTTGGTCATTCTGTGTCTTCTTACCGTGCGCAGGTGCACTTACAAACATGCCCTTTGCACTTCTTGTCTTTGTTTCCCCTAGGAGCGCTTTGCATTTCCCCTTATACTGCAGATTTTTAACTTCAGTGTGCACACAAATTACTTTTCTTACATGGTATACCAAAATTAAACCCCCTGAGGCCTCTTTTTCCACGTTTTCTAATTTCTATTGGCTCCGCACTCCTCCGCTCTGCCAATTGCGGTCTGCTGCAAGCCGTAAATTTTATCAGACTTTGACAGGAGTGTGTGCTATTACAGTGCGCCTCGCCAATCGGAATCGAACCGTGACGACTTGGGTACGACCGCAGCGCACCAGTTCGCCCCGGTAAGTTGCCCGAAGAGTATCTCTCTAAGAGGCTAACGCACCAGCAGTCAGCCGGGGGAACCTCGCAACCCGCACAAACTCCTAATCTGATCAGTGCTCAAATAACGTGGTCTGCGCGCATCATTCTCTTCGGCGCCCTGGTCCCAGAACCAGCCGGTAATTCTTCCACATTCGTTCACACAGCTACGGATGCCAAGGCTGCCCACTCCTCCGCTTTGCCAATTGCGGTCTGCAGCAAGCCTCCCTTTTTTGTGCGACCCTTATAGAGACAAATGCCCCCACCGGACATCTCAACGACCACATTGGGTGTGATCTCAAGTTCTCAACGTCCCAGCACGACCCCGGGAATTGTGCCTCCGGTGGCTTGGTGGTGCACGTCTCTTGTCGCACACAGTGTTCAATCGTACCTGTGTTTTCGCCTCAATCACACAGCTAAAATTTCCATCCTCCATCGGATCTGTAGCCAAAATAAAGTCCACGTTTTATGGGACTTTCTATTATTATTCTCTCGGGACAGCCGATCAGTAATGTCTAAGACATCCTGTCCTGTTTCACGTGCCCTCTCTCGGGGCATTTTCTTTCTCATTCATCATTCACACCAGACATGTCACTCACACTGTTGTGCACATTCCCCATTAAGTTTTATGTCATTTTTCCATTTTTATTTGCCTTTTTTCGTTTTTCTATTTTTATTGAACATTTTCATTTTTCTATTGGGGCTACTCCCCCCTTTCAAAATCCACATCTC
Source organism: Syngnathus typhle (assembly GCF_033458585.1). Classification (NCBI taxonomy): domain Eukaryota; kingdom Metazoa; phylum Chordata; class Actinopteri; order Syngnathiformes; family Syngnathidae; genus Syngnathus; species Syngnathus typhle. Next base: position 10,477,997 of record NC_083752.1, read on the forward strand.
GTCGCCATCCAGCTAGGGGAGACAAATACCCCCCCTTTTTGCCAGCCACTGGCACACCAGGCCCGTTAACTGTCCCGCTTAGGAGCCACTCCATCTCCCCCCACACCAGGCACGAGCACATTGCGACACTGTGAGTGAAGCTTCTCACCTCAAACTCAGCCAGACAAGAGAACTGTTCGTGACGCCAAAATTGTGGTGAATTCTTTTCGATGGTCAGCTGGTCTTCCAAACAAGATGGTGAAAAAGTGGCTGGCTTGGGGAAGGAAAACTTCAGTCACACATGGCTGATTGGGGAAAGATTTTATTCAACCGATGTCAGAGAGAAGTGTCTCGCGCCCTAGCCAAGATGTCGACTTCCCTTGTCTACTCTCGCCCTAAACCTTATACTCTTGCGCTTCCCTCCACGCGGGAGTCCGCACATGGGGCTGTTGGCTGACCTATGACCGCGCAGCCTGCCTCCCTACCTCTACATGGTGGTATCTTACCAGTTGTTAATGGAAGCCAGATGTGTCTGGCGCCAATGAGTTTACCTTCCTGGACCAAGCCCCAAACAATCCCACACGAACCTGACCCGAACATGACCCGGTCACACTTAGGCTTACTAGTGAGATAAACATTGCATGATACCAGAATAAAAATACACCACACTAGCCATAGCACCAGCCCAGGAGCCGCGTACTAGTTGTCGACTCCCCTTTTACGTGCCTGCTCTGCTCACAACACAACAACGCCGCGCACTGCTCCCGGAAAGAGGAAGCAAGCAACAATAAACTGGATTTCAAAATAAAGTCGCGTCTTATGTCCGAGGTCAAACACGGCGACATAAATCGATGTTTACCTTTAGCATCGATGCCAATAAATCGTCGAGCATTATATTGATTAATCGATGTGTATCGATGAATCGTTACACCCCTAATATATATATATATATACAATGGAGCCTCGGTTTTCGAACGTCCCGGTTCTCGAACAAATCGGTATTCGAACAAAAAATTCTAAATTTTTTTGCTTCGGATGTCGAACGAAATTCGGTCCTCGAACCTCGCGAGATGAGCCGAGAAGACCCGCATGCCAACTGACTCCGTTCGTTATTACGTTCTTGTTACTCTGAGGATTGCATCGCCTCTAATCATGCCTCCAAAGGAAGCAAGTTGGGAGCAGTAAAGCCATCCTAAAACACAAAGACGCTCCTAAAGCAATGCGACACTGAGCGCCCGGCGTGCTGCTGTTGCGCGATCGGACCAAATTAAGCTCCCTGCGCACTGATGTCCACTTAAATTTTGGAAAGTACAGGACCTTAAAAATATTTTCTAAATTTCCCGGAGGTCCACTTAAATTTTGGAAAGTACATTAGGACTTTAAAAATATTTTCTGAATTTTAGTGACCGCTCTGTCACAATAATGCGACCAGCGCGGTGCAGTTGCGCGGTCGGCGGCGCGCAACGGTTGCGCGTTCAGTGGTCCGCTGCAGTTGCGCGATCGGACAAAATTGAGCTCCCTGCGCACTGATGTCCACTTAAATTTTGGAAAGTACAGCAGAACTTTAAAAATATTTTCTAAATTTCAGCGACGTAAAGGGAAATGTACTTTCGGCAGTTTGCAAAGACATTTGATTAAGGCTCCGTTAGACACATATAACCATATCAATATAATTTCTAGTAGTAGTGTGGTCACTTAATAAGTGGAAAGGAATGTGCAGGCTACATGAATCTGTTTTCTTCAAAGTATTGTGGAACAGGAGGTCCAGAAAGGGAGCATATCTCAAGGCCGATGGGAACGCGAAAAACAACTCGTCTTTGTGGTCCAGACACCTGTGCTGAGCAGGGGAAAACCCAAACGAGGAGGAGATGACCATGGACCATCGACCAATCACCACACAATCTTTTGCATGTTTGAATATTCATATTGTGTTTCTTTAAAACTGGGCAACCCGGAAGAATGTGTCGTCTTTTCTGGTCACGAAGGCACACGAGTTTTTGTGTTAAGGACCCAAGACCCAGGCGCCTGTATTAGCTTGCTTTGTCAGGATTAAACAATTGGTAAATCCGGTCTGATTGATCTACTGGTCTTCTCTTTGACAGAACGAACTCGCAAAATTGTTAGGTGCGCCAGTGTGTGTATTAGAACATAGCAATTCTTGTGTTACGTGTTGATCATAGTTTGGAGTCAGATCAATAGCTAAAATCCATATCCTAACAGTTTCTTGGTGACCCCGTACGTGATGTCAAGAGAAGGGTAATTGACTAACTCGTGGTCTGTGTCCAAGTCATCGGACAGTTAGTCTGGGACAGCTGTCTCCCGGTCGGCGTACCGTTGGAATAAGGAATAAGCGCACAACGTTGAGCTGGTACGACGTCTCCTAAACCGATGAGGTAAGCAGAATACCTGTTACTATATGTCGAAATTCTGCAAATTGAAAGAGGAAATTTAAGAGGAGACTGTCGTTCAGATCAAATAAGGTGTGCAAGAAGTTAAGTTACATATACGGTAAATAAGTTTGGAACTTACGTGTGTATTAATTTACATATACGGTGAATAAGTTTGGAACTTACGTGTGTAACGTGTACGGTAAAGTCAGGGACTTGCGCGTACTAAGAATAGGTCAGGGACCTAGTGCTTCGTCGTGGCGGACAAGGGTGCGGTGACGACCCTATTCAAATAGCTGGGGTGCTTGTGAGATCCCCGAGGAGAAGTGAGGCCTCCTCAAAAAGTATCCGGTGGTAACAGTTCCTCCTGTGAGAGACCAGACCGCTAAAATACCCAAAATGTGCAACCAAATTGGGGGGAGTGTGTGTGTGATGAAAGGAATGAATGGAGTGAGATTGAGAGGAATGTATGCTGATGTGGAAGCGCAAATTGTGAGCTACATGAGAGATGGATTCAAATCCCTTTGTCTGTGTGTTCTGTGTATGTGCGTAATCTCTGTAAAGGTTTGTGTCAGTCTGTCGTCGTTCGTCTGAGCTCTGTGCGAGCACTTTGTGTATTGGCGTGCGTGCCGTGCGGATGCGTGTGTGTATGTGCGGTTGTGTGCGCGCTCGCTGTGTGTGCGTTTATGTGCACATGTGTGGGTGCGGGCGTGTGAGGAGGAAGATGGGATGGATCAGAGAATGTTCAAGAAAGGAGGGGGCCCGTTCGGCTCATACCGGCAAGGGTGGGGGCCAGCGGGACGTGCGGGCCTGGCCAGATTGTGACGTCAACATTGATACAATGTTGAGGAGAAGTGAGAGAAGAGAGGGGGGCTAACTTGTAAATAGTGATGAGATAATTGCTCAATTGATGGGGGTTAATAATTATCCAAATTTTAGTCACATGTTTTGAGGGACCACAGCAACAACATTGTATTTGCAGGCCATTAATTTAGTAGGTGATGACAGTGTTTAGATAAGTAGATTGTTTTATCAAAAAATGTGAGAGTGAAGGAGGAGGTTTGATTTGTAATCTGGCATTTGGGTGCCACTTTTAAGAGTCTGTGCAGGAGCATAGATTGTTTTGGTTGTTTTTAAAGATATATTTAAAAGTTTATTTCGGTGCAGTAAGGATATAGCAGTTTTGGAAGACTTAAAATTGAAAGCAAAATTACATTTTAATTCTGACATATGCCAGCTAACATGAGGATGGCAAATAAATAAATGAATAAATACTAGCTCAAATGTGGCATGTGTTTTAAATTGGGCGACAAGGCATTCACTTTCGAGCACTATCATTTAGCGCTGCTGACAACAATAACTTATGAGATGGTAAATCAAGGAGGAATGTCATAGTTGGAACACAGGCGCTGTATGACCTATAGATTGAACAATAACATTCACCACATATGTTGTGAATTGTTAAATTATATTACGGTTTATTACAAAAGATTTCGGAACTTTATTTGATGATAAACACTGGAACGAGGATTTTAGCCGTGTTAATGGGTAGGGTGGATGGATTGCTCAGAAGAAAAAAAAGCATTTGATAAGGGCGGCTTGATAGTAAGATGATGAGTGTGCGCAACTGATAGGATACAAAATGTTAATAGGAAGATTTGGGGTGTAAGGAACAAATACTACACAGGAAGACTGATAACACAAAGATAGTTTTGTTAAATTTGTGTTCAGTGTGTTCTTCCCTAGCGCATGGCACGATTCCTGAACTGAGTCCTCTTACTCCACTGGCTGTCTCAAAATCAACAGAGGACTGTCCCTGGTCATGAGACACCTTTGACCTTTGGGAGAACAACAGGAGCTGTTGTCATGCTTGAAGGGGGCAAGCACAGCTCTTCACAGGACAAGAACTATACAGTTGGCGGGAATACACACAATTGCAGATCAAAAAGAAAATGGACTGAAAGAACAAAGACAAGATGGACGCATTTGAGAGTGGCGGATGATCCAGCCCTGAATCATCATCATGAGAATCTAAGAGGAGAGGCTGCTAAGGACTTGCATGAGTCACATGAAGTCAAACTGGACACACTGCTGAAGCATTACAAAGTTAGTGGAGTGTGGGACAAAAGGGATGGAAGTGTGTTTGGGTGCTGGGGCGGACATATCTGAGGAGTTTTGATAAAAGAGGGAATAATAAGGCTGCTTATTGACACTAGAACGGGGATAAAAACAAAATACATAGATATGGACAGTGAAGATGCACTAATAATGATAAATCATACGACAGCAAAATAGTAATACAAGGCACTACTTTTAAAAAGGATACAGTAGGGCTTTAAATAACAAATACAGTGACATGACCCTTGCGACAATTGATTTATTTATTTTATGATAGGCATTTAGGGTTAGGATTAACAATCCATCCATCCATCCATTACTGGTGCGGCTTGTCCTTACGAGGGTCACTGTTCTGCCCCGAAACTTGTCTGTTCGGTGTTCGACAGATAGACTTTTATTTTGAAGGCGATGTCTAGCAGGAAGTCGGCCGTCGGCCATTTTTGTCGTAATCACAACAAGCCGTGGGCAGCTAGTGCTAGTCAAGTGTTCATCCATGGTCATCCTTGTTTCTGTTTGTGCCTTCGACATCATCGTCTGTAAGTTTCCATTTATATTTTAAAGCTCTATCATATTTTCGTATTATTTATGAGGAGTCTTTATTGAAAGTACGACTGTTTATGTCGTATTTTTTCCGTATCGCTTTTCAGTTTTACTCCATGTTTTGGGAGAACACTGCAATAAAAAGGAGCTTTGGAAGCTATACCCTGACTCAGTGTCTACCTTAGCAGGAGTTAGGCTTACTGCTGAATTGGTGTTAGAAACACACACAAGGAGAGAAGGAAAGTAAAAAGACGATACGCAGCTGGCAACACAATACACAGCAGCAGACTACATGAACATGGACAACGAACAGAATAAAAATACTACAACAAAAGGCTTCAAGTCATCTCAAAGTGGATCGTCGGTCAGTCGTAAAAGCTCTAGCTCAACCAAATCATCAGTCAGCGCTGCTGCTGCAAAGGCAAGAGCCAAAGCAGAGGCTGCTCGTGCACGTGCAGCATTTGCAGAGCGTGAAATCAGTATCAAGGTGAACAAAGCAAGACTAGAAGCCAGCCTCGATGCCTTGCAGTTGGTAAGGGAAGCTGCAGCTGCTAATGCCCAGGCAGAAGCTTTAGAGGCAGCAGCGGAGATTGAGGAAGAGGAGCTCCGTAGCAAAAGGAGCTTCCCTGTCGTGGAGCAAGACACACAAGAACGCGTAAGCGAATATGTTCGTGACCAAACTACACATTTTGACAAGCTCCCTGAACCTGTAGTCTTCCCAGAGACCGCAGAGCGATCTATTGAGCCTCACCTTAACGCGCCAACACCATATGTTCACAAAGAAGAAGAATATATTATGAAAGATTCTTGGCCAGCCCCACCTCAACTTCAACAGAGACCAACATCACTTCAGCGTTCTCAGGCAATACATGAATCTAAATCATCAGTCCAACCGCCCACCCAAGAGAATTTCCAAGTCAAAAGAGAGACAGACACTTACAACACCAATCCCACATCCAAGCTAACTTTCCCAAAGTACTCTGACACATCTCACATGTACCAAACCAGTCCAGAGTCTTCAGTTATGTTGGACATGGGAAAGTACCTGGCACGCAAAGAACTTGTTTGCACGGGCCTATCAAACTTCGATGATTGTCCTGAATCGTACAGAGCATGGAAGTCCTCCTTCTTCAACACGATCAAAGATTTGGATCTGACAGCTAGTGAACAGTTGGATCTGCTTTCAAAATGGCTTGGAAAAGAATCATCTGAACACGTGAGACGTCTGAGAGCAGTTAACATTGGCAACCCAAATGCAGCTCTACGAACAGCTTGGGAAAGACTTGATGAATGTTTTGGCGCTCCAGAAGTCATTGAAAATGCGCTTTTCGCAAAGCTCGACAACTTTCCTAGAATCTCGAATAAGGACAGCCAAAAATTAAGGGAACTTGGAGACCTTTTAAAAGAGTTATTGTCAGCAAAAGAAGATGGATACCTGTCAGGCTTGGCATTCTTGGACACTGCTCGTGGCATAAAACCAATCGTGGAAAAATTGCCATTCAACCTGCAAGAGAGATGGCTTTCTCAGGGATCAATGTACAAGCAAGATCACAAGGTCAGTTACCCGCCTTTTTCTTACTTCACCTCCTTTATCTGCTACCAAGCTAAAACAAGGAATGATCCCAGCTTTACCCTTTCTGGAAACAACCTAACATTTGAAAGAGCAATGCCGAAACATAAAGCTCCTAGAACAGTGGTTTCAGTGCACAAGACAAAAGTTTCTACTGATGTTACACAAGATGAAACAGCTTCCGAAGAGGACGTGTCGAAGCAATGTCCAATCCATAAAAGGCCTCACCCTTTAAAGAAATGTCGGGGCTTCAGGCTAAAAACTCTTGCAGACAGAAAAGCATACTTAAAGGAACAAGGCATTTGTTTCAAATGTTGCTCATCATCCTCCCACCCAGCTCGTGATTGCAAAGCACGCCTGAAATGTGACGAGTGTGACAGTGAAAATCATATAACGGCTCTTCACCCTGGTCCACCACCATGGGCAGCTAGAGTCTCAAATTCCCCGAAGAACGATGGCGGGGAGTCAGAGTTGGAGGAAACCACGAGAACTCCAGTCGTAAGTTCTCTGTGCACCAAAGTGTGCGGGGATCATCTTAAAGCAAAGTCGTGCTCAAAGATCTGCCTCGTTAAAGTATATCCAGACAATCAACCAGAGAAAGCCGAAAAAATGTATGCCATGCTCGATGACCAGAGCAACAGATCTCTAGCTCGGTCACAGTTTTTTGACATCTTCAAAATCGAGACAGACGCATACCCTTACACCCTCAAAGCATGTGCTGGCTTAGCCACAGTCTCTGGCAGGAAAGCAACCGGCTACCATATCGAAGCAGTTAATGGTGGCGTTAACTTGTCGCTGCCAGAACTCACAGAATGTGACGATTTACCAGACAATCGTGACGAAATACCAACTCCAGAGGCTGCTCTCCACCACCCCCATCTAAAAAGTATTGCCAACGAAATCCCAGCCTTGGACGACAATGCCCAGATCCTTCTTCTGCTGGGTAGGGACATTCTTCGCATTCATAAAGTGAGGCAGCAGATTAATGGTCCTGGAGATACTCCTTTTGCGCAAAGACTAACAGTGTTAGAGTCCTGACAGCATTTCCAGCAGGGGACCATGCTAAAGACATTAAAGATCTCTATCTCGGAACAGAAACGGCGCCCACCCAAAGAAGTCTTGGTTTGAGCTGGGAAATCAAAATAGACACTTTCACCTTCCAAGTGTCAGTCAATGACAAGCCATTCACACGTCGTGGGATTCTTTCTACAATAAACAGTCTTTTCGACCCGCTTGGCTTGGTTGCTCCTGTGACCATTCAAGGAAAGTCACTATTGAGAGAGCTTACTCTTGAAGGAACTGTATGGGACGTTCTTCTTCCCCAAGAAAAACTTAAAGTGTGGGAAACATGGAGAGATTCTCTTCAGGAATTGCAACATCTTCACATTCCTCGTGCTTATACCACCACTTCTCCTTCCAAGGCAAAGCAAAAGGAGATCTGCATCTTCTCTGATGCCTCTACAAAGGCTATTGGTGCTGTCGCATACCTCAGAACAACTAACGAGGATGGCCAGATCCACGTGGGCTTCATCTTAGGAAAAGCCAAACTTTCTCCTCCCAGCGAACCCACCATTCCCAGACTGGAACTTTGTGCGGCAGTGCTAGCTGTAGAAATGGCTGAACTCATCGTTCAAGAGATTGATCTTCCACTTGACGCAGTCACCTTTTATTGTGACAGTAAAGTGGTGCTGGGATATATACATAATCAGTCAAAACGTTTCTATGTGTATGTCCACAACAGAGTTCAAAGGATCCGGCAATCCACAGACCCAAAGCAATGGCGGTACGTGCCTACGGAACACAACCCAGCTGACCATGCCTCCAGATCGGTTCAAGCTTCCATCCTCACACAAACCAACTGGTTCACAGGTCCAGCCTTTCTATACAAACCACAAGCAGCCACTGAGCATCAACAGTCATTTGAAATCATCGATCCAGACTCAGATGTGGAGATCCGACCACAAGTAACAAGTTGCGTGACGGGCCAAAGAGACAAGCGCTTGGATCCAAAGAGATTTGAAAGATTCTCATCTTGGAAGTCCTTGCAAAGAGCAGTGGCAACTCTTCTCCATGTAACTCGTTCTTTTAAGTCAACAAACCAGGATGTCACTGTATGTTCTGGATGGCACCTGTGTTCAAAGCCTCACAGTGTCGATGAGTTGTCAAAATCATCTGAAGTCATCCTCCGTGCTGTACAAAGAGCCTGCTTTTCTGAAGAATACGACTCCCTCTCCAAGGGGCAAGACGTTAACAAGAAAAGTTCATTGTCAAAACTAAATCCTGTTATAGCCCCAGATGGCTTGTTGAGGATTGGAGGGAGACTGAAGCTGGCAGATCTCAGCGATCCTGAAAAACATCCAATCATTCTGCCAGGTAAACATCATGTGTCCACATTGCTCATAAGGCATCATCACGAACGGGTTGAACACCAAGGCCGAAGTTTCACAGAGGGCGCTGTACGAGCCGCTGGCATTTGGTTGATTGGTGGTAAGAGACGCATAAGCAGTACCGTTTTTTTCCGTGTATAGTGCGCCCCCATGTATAGTACGCACCATAAGAATGGCATGCTGATGCTGGAAAAAAGCTTGTACCCATGTATAATACGCACCCAATTTTTATGAATTTTTTTAAAAATTTATTTTAATTTTTTTTTTTTTTTAAGTCCCAATGATCGTCACACACGCAGGGAGGCAATGGGTCCCATTTTTATAGTCTTTGGTATGGTCTTAACTAGGCTGGATGTAATTTTTTTTGTTGGCGTTGATTTCTCCGACTGCCCCTAAACGCACCACCGCGCTCCGTGCGCGCATGGGCTGCGGACGTGAAAAAGGCGGCTCTGTATGGGAGAGACGTTGAAGAGGAATAAAAACACCCTTGGAAACCAAAACTTGCCCCTCGTCGTGACTCGGAGCCGCAACAAATGTTTCGGATTTGTGTAGGGTACATTGTGACAGACAGCAAACTAGCAGGTGATCGAGCGAGCGTCTGATACAAGAGCATTGCGGTCGTATGGAGCGTGTTTGAAGTGAACAGCAGAGACGAAAGGAACAAGGCAAAGTGTTGTGAAATAAAATATTACCTGTAATACGCATTTTGTTATTTGCTGATTGAAACTGCTAATTAAACTGTGAATTGAAACTAATAGGAAGAAAACATATCTCGCTCTTACCGTTTTTTTCCGTGTATAGTGCGCAAAATTTTACTAATTTATTGTCCTAAAATGCGGGGTGCGCATTATACATGGGTACAAAAAAAAAAAAAAAAAGAAAATTTTTTTTTAAATTTTTTTTTTTTTTTTTTTTTTTTAAGTCCCAATGATCGTCACACACGCAGGGAGGCAATGGGTCCCATTTTTATAGTCTTTGGTATGGTCTTAACTAGGCTGGATGTAATTTTTTTTGTTGGCGTTGATTTCTCCGACTGCCCGTAAACGCACCACCGCGCTTCGTGCGCGCACGGGACAGCAAACGAGCAGGTGATCGAGCAAGCCTTGTCTGATACGAGAGCATTGCGGTCGCATGGAGCGTGTTTGAAGTGAACAGCAGAGAAGAAAGGCAAAGTGTTGTGAAATAAAATGCACAGAACGGATGCGCAAGACACGTCAGCTATATAAAGAGCGAGAGTTGTTTTCTTCCTATTAGTTTCAATTCACAGTTTAATTAGCAGTTTCAATCAGCAAATAACAAAATGCGTATTACAGGTAATATTTTATTTCACAACACTTTGCCTTGTTCCTTTGGTCTCTGCTGTTCATCCTAAAACACAAAGGCGCTCTTTAAGCAATGCGACAGTGAGCGCCCGGCGCGCTGCGGTTGCGCGACCGCACCAATTAAGCTCCCTGCGCAGTGCGCACTGAGGTCCACTTAAATTTTAGAAAGTACATCAGGACTTTAAAAATATCTTCTAAATTTCAGCGACGGCTCTGTCACAATAATCGGCCAGCCCGGTGCAGTTGGGCGGTCGGCGGCGCGCTACGGTTGAGCGTTCTCTCGCACGCTCTCTCTCTCGCTCTCTCTCGCTCTCGCACACACGCAAACCGGATATCATACGGAGGCCGCCATTACAGATGCGCAGAACGGATGAGCAAGACACGTCAGCTATATAAAGAGCGAGAGTTCAGTTCTCTACCTAAATCCTTATTACAGGTAATATTTTATTTCACAACACTTTGCCTTGTTCCTTTCTTCTCTGCTGTTCACTTCAAACACGCTCCATGCGCACGGAGCGCGGTGGTGCGTTTACGGGCAGTCGGAGAAATCAACGCCAACAAAAAAAATTACATCCAGCCTAGTTAAGACTATACCAAAGACTATAAAAATGGGACCCATTGCCTCCCTGCGTGTGTGACGATCATTGGGTCTTAAAAAAAAAAAAAAAAAAAAAAATCATAAAAATTCGGTGCGTATTATACATGGGTACAAGCTTTTTTCCAGCATCAGCATGCCATTTTTAGGGGTGCGTACTATACATGGGGGCGCACTATACACGGAAAAAAACGGTAATATAGCTGACGTGTCTTGCGCATACGTTCTGCGCATCTGTAATGGCGGCCTCCGTATGACGTCCGGTCCGCGATGGAGATTAAAAACAAACAATATTTGACAATAACACACCATCAAGGATTGCACCATCGCATCAAACGATGTGTCGTCAATTATGGATTTTTTTGACTAAGTGTGTTGGGCAGGATGGCTGAATGCGATGCGCGATTGACAACAAACAAGAAGAAAGGTGAGTTTTATTTCGGGGGAGATTTGTCATGTCTCGTCCCCAGTTTTGCTATGTGTCAAGGTTGCCATAGTTTCTGTTCGCGTCGCCCCTCTCTTCCTGTGTCACCTCAATCGATGTAACGTGTTTTGTATTTAAGTCCTGTCTGCCCCTCGCTCACCGTTGGATCATTGCATGTGTTACTGTCATTCTGTTCCTGTCTTTGGTAATGTCACCCTGTCTTTTTGTTCCACGACTTTGTCGGTCAGTTCTGTTGTTGGTTTTGTTGTACCATGACTTTCTTTAAAAAAAAAAGAAAAAAATTTAAAAAAAAAAAAATTAATTTTTTTTTTTTTGTACCCATGTATAATACGCACCCCAGATTTTAGGACAATAAATTAGTTAAATTTTGCGCACTATACACGGAAAAAAACGGTATTTTACATGGATGTGTCACCTGTCTTAAACTTCGTGGAAGAAGAGAGAGGCAGAAAATGTCGGACCTTCCCCAAGAACGGTTGAGCACTTCACCTCCCTTTACATACACTGGTGTGGATGTCTTCGGTCCCTGGTTTGTGACAGCAAGGCGCACAAGAGGAGGCTTAGCTCAAAGTAAACGATGGGCTGTTCTGTTCACATGCTTGAGTACCCGCGCCGTCCATATAGAGGTGATTGAGTCCATGGATACTTCCTCCTTCATCAACTCCCTGAGAAGGTTCTTTGCAATCCGTGGCCCTTCTCAACAGCTACACTCAGACCGTGGAACCAACTTCATTGGTGCTTGTAAAGAGCTGGAGTTTGAGAAAGTTCTGAAGGAATCAGAGGTCCAAACATACACCAACAGTAAAGGTTGTTCATGGCATTTCAATCCACCTCATTCCTCACACATGGGTGGTGCGTGGGAACGCATGATCGGAGTCGCAAGGAGGATTTTGGATTCAATGCTGATGCGTACTCACTCCTCAAGTTTGACCCATGAAGTCCTGTGCACTTTTATGGCAGAGGCGACAGCCATTATCAACTCTAGACCGCTTGTTTCTATTTCATCTGATCCAGATGCTCCTCAGATACTCACACCGGCAATGCTCCTTACTAACAAACAAAGTATTCTACCTCCAGCTGGGAAGTTCACCGACAAAGACTTGTTCAAGCAGCAGTGGTGCCAAGTACAAAGGTTGGCTGATCAATTCTGGAGTCGCTGGAGGCGCGAATACCTGCACACTCTGCAAGTTCGACACAAATGGCAGGAATCCAGACCTAACATTGAAGATGGGGATGTCGTTATGTTGAAGGACAGTAAAACGTGTCGTAACGACTGGCCCATGGCCCTTGTGACTAAGACCTTTCCTGGACGTGATGGAAGAGTTCGCAAGGTCGAGATGAGAGTTGTTAAAGATGGATCCATGACTGCACTGCAACCTACAGCGACAACCGTATCGTGAAGTTTGCTGACGACACGACTCTGGTGGGTCTCATCACCAAGGGAGACGAGACTCAATACAGGCTGGAGGTTGACCTTCTGACCACGTGGTGCAGGGACAACAACCTCCTGCTGAACGTCGACAAGACCAAGGAGATTGTTGTGGACTTCCGGAAGGGTCACACCCAACACCTGCCGCTGACCATCGACAGTGCTGTGGTGGAGCGAGTGAGCAGCGCCAAGTTCCTGGGGGTGCACATCAGTGAGGATCTCTCCTGGTCCACCAACACCGCGTCACTGGCAAAGAAAGCCCAGCGCCGCCTGTACTTCCTGCGGAAACTAAGGCGAGCGAGCGCTCCTCCGGCCGTCATGACTGCATTTTACCGCGGCACCATTGAGAGCGTCCTCTCCAGCTGTATTGCTGTTTGGGGTGGCGGCTGCACTGACTACAACTTGAAGACCCTGCAGCGCATAGTGAACACTGCTGGTAAGATTGCTGGTGCTTCGCTCCCCTCCTTGAAGGACATTTACACCTCCCATCTCACCCGCAAGGCGACCACGATTGTGAGTGATGCGAGTCACCCCGCTCACTCTTTGTTCGAGCTTCTGCCCTCTGGGAAGAGGTACAGAAGCCTGCGCTCCCGCACCTCCAGACTCTCAAACAGCTTCATACTCCAGGCTGTTAGGATCCTGAACTCGCTCCCCCGTTCTGCGTAGCGTCCTGTACTTTTACTGTCTGAACTGTCTGAATGCACACTGGCTCTTATTATTTATTATTTGTTATTACTCTTATTTATTGTTTGTGCCTTTTTGTTTATGATGTTTTTTACTTTTGCGCTATGCTTGCTGGCTCCGTTATTTATTGTGTTATCTGTTTATTTATTATTTATTCATCACTCTTACTATTGATTGTTTGAATTTTTGCCTTCTTGTTTTTATATTGTGTCGCGTACATGTATGTCTATCGTGTTATGTGTCTCGTCACCGTGGGATAGAGAAAAACGTAATTTCGGTCTCTTTGTGTGTTGTGACATGTGGAGAGATTGACAATAAAGCTGACTTTGACTTTGACTTTGACTTTGAAGTTCTTTAGACCAGTTACAGAGATTGTTCTGCTTCTGAAAAGGCAGGACTGAAACATTTAACTGTAGGATGTTTTAGTTCAATGTGTGGCATCTTGTCAGATACCAGGCGGGGAGTGTTCTGCCCCGAAACTTGTCTGTTCGGTGTTCGACAGATAGACTTTTATTTTGAAGGCGATGTCTAGCAGGAAGTCGGCCGGTGGCCATTTTTGTCGTAATCACAACAAGCCGTGGGCAGCTAGTGCTAGTCAAGTGTTCATCCATGGTCATCCTTGTTTCTGTTTGTGCCTTCGACATCATCGTCTGTAAGTTTCCATTTATATTTTAAAGCTCTATCATATTTTCGTATTATTTATGAGGAGTCTTTATTGAAAGTACGAATGTTTGTCGTATTTTTTCCGTATCGCTTTTCAGTTTTACTCCATGTTTTGGGAGAACACTGCAATAAAAAGGAGCTTTGGAAGCTATACCCTGACTCAGTGTCTACCTTAGCAGGAGTTAGGCTTACTGCTGAATTGGTATTAGAAACACACACAAGGAGAGCAGGAAAGTCACTGAGGATTAACAATAATAACTAGAATTTGTAATTTTTGGAGAAATTGTGTGTGAAGGCGAAGAGGCTGAATACAAATTCGGGGAATGCTACAAGATTATGTTTAAATTTGGAACGTGTTGAATTGGTCAGAAAATTGATGAAAATATAGAAAGAATTTTGTAAAATTGGGCGTGAATTTCAAAGTTGAAAATTTGAAATTTTTCACAAGTGGGAAGTTTAGGAATAGGTAGGCATAAGATGAATAGTTAAAAAAAAAAAATTGAAACGGGTTGAGTCAGTGAAAAAATAATTAGAAATTAAAAGGGAAAAAGGAAATTTTGCAAAATGTTACCGCAATGTTGAAAGTGAAAATGTGAAATTTTAATCTAGAAAGTGAAAGAAGGTGAATTGGAAAGTGAAAGAAGGTGAATTGGAGGAATTATGTGGAAGAAAATGAGAAATATTGAATGTGCCATGAAGAATGAATGGTGAAATATTGGCTTAAAATTTGCAAATTTCTCAAAAATCGTAAATATTTAGAATATTTGGCATGAATATTTGGAATGTGTTAAGAGTGGAATGAAGTGAATCAGATGAATTCGTAGAAGTAGTTAAGTTAAAAAATTAATAAATAAAAAAGAGGCAGAAGAATGCAGAAGAAGTTGAATAATGATAAAGTCAATGCAAGGCAAGTTTATTTATATAGCCCACAAGCAAGTCTCAAAGGGCTTCAAATGTACAAAAATTGACAATTTAAAGTACAGGAACAATAAATGTGAGGGGCACAATGATGATCATGACAGCAAAAATATTCCTAATTGGTTTTGATAGGTAGAAAGGGGGAGCGTGGAAGGTTTTCACACTTTGTGATATAGCGTGACTCCATTATCAAAAGTAAGTATTTAATTTTAAGAAATGGCATCAACAAAGAGAGAACGATAATCTTCAAGGTGATAGCGTAAGTGGCAGGAGGAAGCTGTGTATATTGTTTTTAAACATTATTTCTGGTATCATTATTTTTTAGGAGGGTCAGTTATGCTTGTGAGAAGATGACTGAGGGAACAAGGTAACAGTAAAAGGGAGTGCTCTATAAATTGTTGGTTCTTTGCCAGAGGTAGTTATTTGGAGGGATGAATTTAAACTGAAAGCCAAATGGAACTGTTTAGTGGAAGAAATATGGGAATGTGGAAATATTCAACACAAAGTGTCAAATAGTCTAAGTGAGAGATGTGAGCAAACTAAATGGGGAGTTAAATCATGTTCCAGCATTATGCATATTGGCAAACGAGGAGAGGACAGGAAACCAGACAATTAGATATTAATTTTGGATTTAAAATAAAAAAGGGAAATTTTAATTGAGGAGAATATTTTGTGTAGGGACGGTTCCTTTTTACAATTTAATATTGTATGTTTTTCTGTGTGTGTTGTGGAATGACAGTTTGTCTGTAATGGTGTATGAATGTCAAGTCTGTGCTTGTGGTGTGGTGTTTGTGTATTGTGAATGGTTGACATGATTCAAAGTTGGGGTGATGTGATCACAGCAGAGGATAACATTCCTCTCACCTGAAAAATATAAAGATACTACAGATTTGAAAAAGCACGATTGATCAGGACTCATTTTTGACTAAATATGGGTTTAGGATTACTCAGGGGCACCATCGACAACAAAACAGTGCGATGGAGAAGGCCCATTTCAGTAATATGGTTAGACAAGACAGAACTGGTATCGAACATTAAGACTTTGGACGATTTGACGTGTGACGACTTTGAGCTCACCCGACGGGGTGACGGACTAGGTGGACAGTGACCAAATGTTTGACGCTTGAGCTTGCTTGCGACAAGTGCACGCTCTGCTTTGTTTTTCTGTGTGACTTAATTTTTTTTGCAGCAGCAACAGCCACCAGCCAAGGAGCGGATTGCGCGCTGCTTGCGTAACTTGTTTTCGTTCTTGCAGGTTGTCAATTGCGTTCGTGGAAGATTTGTATTGAATTTACAAGAATATGTTAACCTTTACCCTTTTGGTTTTTATGATGAACTTGTTGATGACATGGTTTTCAGGACATGATCCGCGGGCGCCAGGATTCATTTTATGACTGGTTTTATTTTGATACTTGATGTCTGTTTTTGTGTGTACAAATGTCCGCTATCAGCAGGGCTATAAGATCAATGACAGGAGTGGAATGATTTTGTTTGTGTTGCTGAGTGTGTGGTAGAGGAGCTAGAGGTTCCGCGGGCCTGGCTACAATGAGTGTGGTGATAAGAGGGGATGCTTTGCAGGTTCCTTTTGATACGTAATGACACATTGGGTGAATGTGTCAAAAGGGGGAGTGGTAAAATAGAAATGGGTGAGTATGTTGTAAAATAGAAATGGGTGAGTAGGTTTCAATCTGTAATTGTGATATACAAAGTTTTTTTTCCAAATTCACTTGTTTTTAAGCTTTAACAGGACATGCCAGAATTCAACTAGCAGTGATGGAAGGAGCAGAGGAAGACCAGTGACATCTGGTTGTGGTGTGGTGACAACAAATTATATGATCGCTTGCCGAAGGATGCATCAGGTATCTGTGCCCTTGTGTCTTTGATAATGCCTATGGTGGTTGTCCCCATTGAAATACAGAATCTCAATTGGAACATGGAGTCCCCACTGGCGGGGCTCCTGAAGCGAGCCAAAAGAGATGTTTTGCCCACATGGTTAAGCGACAACGATCCAACATATATTGACGCCATTGGAGTGCCCCGGGGTGTGCCAGATAAGTATGAACTCGTTAATCAAGTGTCTTCGGGATTCGAAAGCATTTTCCTATGGATCACCCCCAACAAAAATGTATCATTTGCAGCGGTCCATGAACAATTGGCATTGATGTCGTTCCAAAATAGAATTGCGTTGGACATGCTATTGGCTAAGGAACATGGTGTGTGCGGAATGTTTGGTGATGCATGTTGTACTTTCATCCCCAACAACACAGCACCAGGGGGCCGACTGACCCAGGAAGGACTAAGGACACTGAATAAAAAGATGAAAGATCATTCAGGTGTACGCACCGATATTTGGTCTGATTGGATGAAAACGTTCGGAAGCTGGAAAGGCCTCATCATGTCTGTGCTCGTTGCTGTGGCTTTACTGCAGTGATGATTTTGTTGTTGTATTCCATGTATTAGGTCACTCACTGTCCGGTTGATCGAGAAAACCGTTGGCCCGTTGTCACCGAACGGCCAATATACCCTGGTGACTCAACATGAGCCACGGGGGGAAGAAAGGACCGACAGCATGCTGGTCGCTGCTTGCTAGAGTAACGGGTGATGACCTCATAAATGAGGTCATGAGAGGGAATAAAGGGAAATGTACTTTCGGCAGTTTGCAAAGACATTTGATTAAGGCTCCGTTAGACAGATATAACCATATCAATATAATTTCTAGTAGTAGTGTGGTCGCTTAATAAGTGGAAAGGAATGTGCAGGCTACATGAATTTGTTTTCTTCAAAGTATTGTGGAACAGGAGGTCCAGAAAGGGAGCATATCTCAAGGCCGATGGGAACGCGAAAAACAACTCGTCTTTGTGGTCCAGACACCTGTGCTGAGCAGGGGAAAACCCAAACGAGGAGGAGATGACCATGGACCATCGACCAATCACCACACAATCTTTTGCATGTTTGAATATTCATATTGTGTTTCTTTAAAACTGGGCAACCCGGAAGAATGTGTCGTCTTTTCTGGTCACGAAGGCACACGAGTTTTTGTGTTAAGGACCCAAGACCCAGGCGCCTGTATTAGCTTGCTTTGTCAGGATTAAACAATTGGTAAATCCGGTCTGATTGATCTACTGGTCTTCTCTTTGACAGAACGAACTCGCAAAATTGTTAGGTGCGGCAGTGTGTGTATTAGAACATAGCAATTCTTGTGTTAAGTGTTGATCATAGTTTGGAGTCAGATCAATAGCTAAAATCCGTATCCTAACAGACGGCTGTCACAATAATGCGACCAACGCGGTGAAGTTGCGCGGTTGGCGACTCGCTACGGTTGCGCGTTCGGCGGTGCGCTGCAGTTGCGCGATTAGACAAAAATGCGCAAATGAAAAAATGCTTAAAAAAGGCGTTTTTTTTTTTTTTTTATGGCTTGAAACGGATTTTTTCCCCCATTATTTGTAATGGGAAAATATTGTGGTGAATGGTCTTTGTTGTTTCGCTGGTCTCCAAAAAAACACTCGGTCGACAATGGCTGTCCTGGCCAAGCACTCCAGTGACACACAGCTGATTGGGAAAAGATTTATTCAACTGATGTCAAAGTGATGTCTCTCCAAAAGTTAGAGTGGCCCCAAGAGCAAAGATGTTTCAGCTCTCAACGGCACAGATGTTCGCCCCAAAAAAGCCCTCGCGCTTCTTGCACTTGCCCCTTGCGCCCTCTCTCTTTTGTCCCTCTCTCTATCTGTTCTCCCCCATCATTTGTACCTCGTAAGACAACAGCTGCGGTTCGAGTCTCCCTCTACTGGTTACTTCCGATGCCCTTAAAAGAGCATGGACAAAGGTCTTCCTGGTCATGGACAAATGGCCCTTCCATATTCTAAGTACCTACACATTACTGAAACTAGAGCTTCTCTGTACCGCAAAAATAGCTTGGGGTCTTCTCACTGCCCCTCCAGGACTTTATAAATGTCCCGAAAACGATCCAAAAAGAGATGACATCGGTAAACATCCAAAAATCTTCACCCAACCAAACTTTCTGATCACGTCTACAATTTGGCCTATACCTGCACACCCTATAGCACGCTCGAGGCATGCTACTTAAGGTTAATTTAACTAGGAAAGCTCAAACTACCTTGGTATCCAATTGCTCCCTGACAGCAATCTGAGGCCTCTCAGGAACCACAAATAAAGAAAATTGAAGTCCACATTATTCAAATGACGATAACCCCCTTAGGTAATATCTCAATAGCGTCGATAATTAATGAAGCAATGAATTTGGTGTGGTCCGTTAGAAACCTCAAAAAGTTGCCGGCCCTCCCTCGAGAAAAAACCCTGCCAGTCTAATGACATGGAAAAAGAGGGAGGCCCTTTCTAACATCCTCAGTGATTCCCTCCACCTGGCGTCAGCCAGGTACAAGGAGTCTTGGCACATATCACAATCCACAAAACAGTATGAGCTCACAAAACAGAAGGAAAAGAAAAGACAAGTTCACCGACCGCTAAACAGTCAAACTGCATTGTCAATGTTAACATGTGACAAGCTAAATGAATAAGATAAAGTAATTGCAGCATGTAGTCATCGGATAAAGTACTGATTGATAAAATATTGACGCAATATCTTTTTTTTTTTTTCGGTATGGCGCCGTAAGTGGCTGCCTCCCAGCAGTGTTCTCTCTTTTCCTCTTTATTTCTTTCTTTTCTCCTTTTTCTTTCTGTCTTTTTGTCCATTCGGCGATGCTGGTGCCTTCTACCGCACCTCGGTATCTCTTCGGATCGGATATTTTGTATTATTTTTTTTTCTTCCTGGGACCGGGATCATCGGTCGAGACCGGCATAACTCTTCCTGCTTATCCGGGCAGTGATGACCGGGTCCCTCGCCTTGGCCTTGCAGCCGCAACCCCTGTTGGGAGTCCGCTTCCTCGTGGTCGTCGGAACCAACGACTTTCGCCATGCTAGCCCCGTGGTGACCATCTGCACGTGCACCCGACTGGGTGCCCAGGACGCTGCTCACACGTTTGCCTGCTTTGTGATGTTTTTCACCGATTCACGACCACGGTCCATTGGGCGCCGTTGAACTGGACTGCCCCTACACCTGTCTATGGACCCCGTGGAGGCTATTTAGTGTGTTTTGGGGTGTTTTCTTGTATTGAGGGGTGCTGGTTGGCCACAGTTACTTTTTTTCCTTTGTCTTTTATCTTTGTTTTGCTTTGATGGCTTTTATCTTGAGCACTTTCTGGCTTTCTTTGTGGCGCCGTTGTGTGGCAGCCTTATGAGAGCCTGTTGAGTTGCGCTCATGCCATTTGTGCGTCTTTTGTATACCCACTCTGTGGTATGAATACTGCTGGGGCCTGAATTTCCCTACCCCTGGGGATCAATAAATATTCAATCAATCAATCAATCAATCATACTGAAAAAGTGTGACGATCGTAGGGGAGCTTAAAAAATTTATTGTTTCCCAGAAATTCACACATAACCAAATAACGGTTATTTAATAACCCTTTCCAGGTTCTTTACAGAAAAAAAGTCAGGAAACAAATAATAACACTATTAATTAAATAAATAATAACTAAATAACCCTCTCTGAGTTTTTCACAAAAAATGGAAATAAATAATAACTAAATAACTCTCTCTGGGTTCTTCATAGAAAAAAAAGCCATGGAACATTAACTTTCTGTTGTGCCATACACAATCTTAACAGATAAGGTTCAGCTCAGTTGTCAGAGCAGAATCTTTGTGACACTTATGAGCAGTCTCTTAAAGTTCTTGTGTTCCTTCCTTATAATCCTTTTGTAGGTTCCAGTAGGCTTGTAGACACCGCTGTCTTTTTTGTTAAAGTTTGCTAGTGCATCATAGTCTGGAGTAAAATTTGTTGTGGCAATTCTTAGGCGAGATCCGAGGTGTTGGTCCGTTTACATCGATCTGTGACGGGTTGATGTTGACGTTCATGTGGCTGAACGTCGCGTACGTCGAGCCAAATTGGCCACTCTCTTTTAAACGCTCGGCACTGTGTCCACCTTGCTTTTCCTTGGGCGACTCATTTTAATGGAAGGATTCCAGGGGAAGGTTTGTGGGTGCTGCAAAACTGCATCTGAAAGCTGAGCGCGCGATTTACAAGACTGCTGTCGTCACAGCCCGCGCTCTAAATTCGGGACTGATACAAATAGAGCGCGAGTGCGCCATGTCCGTACTACTGAGTACGTACACGCACTTGTGAGTGTGCACCAAGCTTTCTGACACGGCTTCCGGTAGTAAATGCGCAGGCGAGCGCTTCCCCATCTACTGGGGAAACGCAGTCATTGCAGGCAAAATGACCAAAAAAAAAAGTTTAATAACACAATTTGTTCACGGTTGGCGGGCCGGATTAAACGGTCCGGCCCGCGGGCCGTAGTTTGGTGACCACTGGCTTAAAGCAATATTATCACACAATTAGACCAAAGTAGTGGTGTGTTAAAAAATGTTTGAAAGATTGATACAAATGTGTTATTTATTTTCTTTTATTTTCTTTGCTTGGCTGAAATATATTCTGTAACAGTTTAAAGCAATATTATCACACAATTAGACCAAGGGGCCCACCACTATGAAAATAGTGGTGTGTTAAAAAATGTTTAAAAGATTGATTCAAGGGTTTTGATTTTTGATTTTATGGTTGATTGAAGTGTAACTTTGAAGTATTATTTTTTATAAAAACAGTAGTGAAGAAAAGAGGACGTAAGGGGTGGTGGCCGAACTTTTGGTGGAAGATAGAGAGTGGGGCGGAAACAGCTGCCCGAAAACAGCAGGTGTAAGGTGTATGAGTGTGGGAAACTGGACAGTATAGAGGCCAAGCGAAAGGGGGGGGGGGGGGGGCAGAGAAGTCTATAAAAAGGTCGCCATGGACATCTACGGGGCTCTCTCCCAAACCGCGTTCATACGTTAAGAGGCTCGTATGAGACTTTTTCTAAAGCCTTGAGATCTTTGTGTGAGACGCAAGATCGCTGGCCTGGATTAACTTGGATTTACTCAAAAGAATTGGACTGGACAACATTGCGTGAGGAGCTAGGTGAGGGGAACGACTCTTCCTGTATTCCCGCGAGGGGAGGGGAACAGTTATCGGGTCGTCGGTCCTATCGAGGCCAATCGTTCCCAAATTGGAATTTTAGAAATAAGATCGAACTGATCACTCGACTTTATTTCCACCAAAAAATAACACCCAATTTTCCTTCTTCTCTGATTTGTATTTTACAATCAAAAGTACTCCGGGATTGAATGATTTTATTTGCAAATGAGGTAAATTTTAGATTCTAGGCGTCGCTGTATGTCACCTTAAATGGTGACTTAGCTGCAGTGAGGAGACCATAAGCTATTTTGGCTGGACAGAGATGCCTCAGTTTCTGCAAGGTATAGCAACTTAGAATATGGAAGGGTGCAGCTGTTGTTATGCAGGGGAAAGAGTCTTCTACATGTCCTTCTTAGGACATTTGGGAGCAACAAGTAGACTAAAATACGAACAGCAGCTGCACTCCAAGTCATGACATCAACGGTTTGGGCAGGTATAAGATAGGCTTGTCTGTCAGAGGAGAAAGCTTTTTTGGGGCAAACATCTGTGCCGTCGAGAGCTGAAACATCTTTGCTTTTGGGGCCAATCAAACTTTTGGAGAAACTTCACTCTGACATCGGTTGAATAAAAATCTTTTCCCAATCAGCCGTGTGTCACTGGAGTGCTTGTCCATTGTCCACCGAGTGTTTTTGTGGAGACCAGCGAAACAACAAAGACCATTCACCACATTTTTGGCGTCACGAACATGATTCGTGTTCCCCCGGGGAATTCCCGCCCGCTTCCTGAGCGAGAATCCAGCGGTTGGCCAGCGGCTGTCATTAAGGTGAGATGCTTCGCCCACAGTTGCTGCGATATGCTCGATTCTTGGAAAGGGCCCCTTGAGGGGGGCAGTTACAACCGAATCTGATGTGGCCATGAGCTGTCCGGGGAGTAAGTTGTCTCTCCTAGTCAAAAGTCGTCATTATTCGACTGTTGAAGGGGGTGTGGCCCCCAGATAGAAACAGTGTGTGTGTGCGTGCGTGCGTGTGTGTGTGCACGTGTCCGTAAGTACGTGTGTGTGTGTGAATGTGCTCATGAGCGCGCATGGGGGTGAGTTTGGGTGTTTGGAAAACCACCAAAAATAACGGATAGTAGAGTGCGCTCTCGTTGCTCTGGGGCGCGTGCACACCTGCGGTGCCCGCGCGCGGGGGGAGATCTGGCGGTGGGTAGGGCAGGGAGTGGCCCCAGTGGTATCTGCCCACTGTGTTTTAAGGCTGGCCCGTCCCCGCGCGGTGATGTTGAGGCGGGGCGCAGGGCCGAATTTATGCCCAATTAAGGGGGCCTGTCTGCCAGCAACGAGAGAAACTATGATAAAATGGTGGAAGACGGAATGCTGAAGGAGCAAAAGAATGCATGACCAACAGGAGAAATAGGAGCATGCGTGTGTTACCCAATACGACACTAATATATATGTGCATGTAAGTTGAGACAACAAGCTGTGGCTGAAGAGGGTAGCCCCCTCGTAAATAATGGGGGACCCTATTAAGGCCAGCTGGCGCCACCTTTAGCATTCTGAGAGGAATGGCAAGGTGGAACTGAAGAAGAACCTAACTTGTTAATTTAGATTCTAAAGGATGACTAATTTAAAACAAATTAGTGATACTGCTCTGTTTCTTTGGGGCTCTCCTCAATACTTCTGATTTTCTGTTTGCATAAAAAACCTGAGACGGCGGATACATCCGTTCTCTCCAGGAGGACAAAGAGACACAGACTGAACTTACCGGTCGTCTGGAGAAGAGCTTCGTGGAGCGCCGCATCCAAAATTCTTAAGGCCAGTGTGATTTATCCACAAACTCTTGCATTTCACTCTCACCCGGGATCAAAGGATCGCACATAGCAGACTGACAACAGACTGATCATCATAAAGATTGTGAATAACTGTTTTTCAGACAAATCCTCTCAAACATAAATTGAGTACTGGTACAGGAATAGTGCATGCGGAGTACACCGAAACTAATATCAAGAAAGCGCATGACAATACGGTCCTAAGGGTCGCATTTGAGGTTGGCAAAATCTTATGTCAATTGTTTAATTGACATTCAATCAAAAAAATAAAATAAATAAAAAATAAGATAAAAATAAAAATGGGAGAAAGGAGCTTTGCAAGCCCAATGATGACTACCCCCATAGAGGTGGTGTTGAGAAACAACCCGCTTATCAGGGGGGTCAAAGAAATATCTGAGATGGCCGGATATTGAAAAGCCTTGGCCGGTGGAAGGGACTTTTAACAGGGAAGTAATCGAGACTATACGAGTACTTGTATCAGCATACAAGGCAGGACATAAAAAAGGAAAAGTAGGAGAAAAAGGAAGGAAAAAAGAGAATGGGGATTGTTGAAAATATTTGACGAAGAAGAACTCAAATTGAACCGAGAGTTCAAACAGAAAAAAGAGAAAATGACAGCTGAAATGCTGAAAAATGTGGAGGAAAGTAGGAAACTAATGGAAAAAGCAAACACACCTTTTTCACATGTGTCCCCTGTTAAGAATCCCCCACCGTATGATGCAAGTGAAAACAACGGTAATGTCTATCCACAACTCCCGATAATCAACCAAGAAGGAAGTTATCAGCTGGAGACGGAGGATAAAGACATTGTCGAAACAGGAAGAGCGAAGACAACCATCATCATGCACCCCAGCCCTACCCACAAAAGAAATAAAACACGATTTGCGAAGCAAGGCACCTTTGACTACACCAGAAAGGAGGCGCAGTATGACAGCTGGGGGTTATGCCCCCACAATTAAAAGCATTTTAAAAAGGGCGGAGGAAAAAGGACGCACTCTGGGGAAAAAGATTAGGACAAAAACATATTTTAGTAGTACCGACAGTGGAAGTGACAGTAGTGATGACGAGTGGGGCGGCAAGGTTCCAACGCCCACCTCATGCTCCACCCCCACGGCTATAGAGGATTGGAGACGAACTGCTTTAATAAGCATTAAGACCAAGAAAAAGCAATGCCTGGAGGAATTGGACTGGAGTGTGGAACCCAGGGAGCAAGAGGAGCTGGAAGAACAATTGCAAAGATTAGAGGTTGCTGAACGCAAGCTGAAGAAAGAAGCATCCAAACTACCGGCAAATCCTTTGGGTCATGGGCGAAGATCGAGGGGAGCGCATACAATTCTCCCAGTTTTGGTAAGAGGACAACAGCTGGAATACAAGCCATGGCAGAATTCCGACATGTCAGCCATCCTTGAGAAGCTGCCCACCATTCAGGATGGAGCACACCCTTGGATATCCAAGTTGGAGGAGTGCATGGTGGGGACGCAGTTTGCGGTAGGCGACATTAAGAGGCTCCTGGCTAATGTGGTAGGAGTTCATACCATGAAAGACCTTTTGGGAAAAGCAGGGCTACATCACTTTGCCACAACATCAGCGAACGACTCCGACCTGTTTGCAGCAGTCCGAGGCCAGATGTGGGGAGCACTGAAGGCAGCTTATCCGACCAATGCAAACCTCGATAATATTGTGATCGAGCCCCTGGGACTGATGGAGAATGCACGCTCATACGTGGCAAGAGCGCATCAAACTTGGAGACACATTACTGGAAACGACCCGGACACAACCCAAATGGAAAAATCTATCTTGCGGGATAAGATCCAGAAGGGCCTGCCCCTGCAAGTGAGGAGCAAACTGGCTGAAGTAGTGGGACTGGGAAGCATGACGACTAATGTCTACACTGATCACATAGCTCATCAAGTTGATTGGTTCCGCAAGAAGGAGATGGCCCAAAAGGAACAAGACCAAGAAGTGGTGAGGAGGCTGAACCAGGTGCAACTCGCGGACAATAAGAAGGAGAAGAAGCAGACGGTCGTGGTGCAAGCTCCACCGCAACAAATCATATTACAGCCCACGCCCCCGCCTGGACAACCATGGCAGTCAGCGATGGCAGTGCCCTTCGGTCCAGCCCCTCAATGGGGAAATAGACAGACCCATCTCTGGGAAGCCAAAGCCCGTGGAGACAAAGGACGGGGAGGAAGGCCGAATCTCCCGGGGGGCCTACAACAGAGACCTACTGTGTGTTACAATTGCGGGCGACCAGGACACATGGCTCGCCACTGTGACAGACCCAACAACAACTCCCCTGGAGGTGGCTTCAGAGGGGGAGTCAAACAGCGAGTCCAAATGCCCCAGGGCCCGGTACACCCCTTTGGGGGCCCGGAGCCCGGATTTTAGGGGTGCCCAGAGTGCCCTAAGGGGGGATGTCAGCTGGTAGTGTCAGGAGCCAATAATTACAGTGAAAGTAAATGATCAACCATTAACAGCTATGGTTGACAGCGGAGCTGCTTTCACTTGTATCCGGCCCGAAGACGCTACACATCTCCCCATGTCCGGTCATTTTGTGCGGACAATAGGGTTCGAGGGTATTAAACAGCTGATCCCTTCCACAAGACCAGTAAAGCTCTGCTGGCAAGACCACACGATAAGAATACCAGTCCTGGTGTCAGACCGTACACCTATTGCCCTCCTCGGTAGAGATGCTTTGTGTGGATTAAACTGCACCATAAAGTGTTCCCCCGATGGATGTGAGGTTGAAATCCCATACCAAGTGTGCCATCAGGTGATGATGCTGTCAGAGTCCAGGAAGTCAACGCCCACTGTATTTTGGGTGGGAAAGGTCAGCGACGACCTGTTGGAACCATAAAAGAAATGGGAAAAGTTTATCCACTCCAATAAACCAGGAGCAAGGACCCCCGAGTACGCAGTCCACTGTACATTACAATATCACAAAGACCTAACGCAGGCACAGGCAGAAGAGTGGTTACGTCAGCAACCCCATGAAGTGCAATTGAATGGGACTTGTATCGTCCTGGGACCATAGGGAGTGGCCATGAAGATACAGAGAGACATGTACATCAACAACGAATTCGAAGTCAAAAATAGCATCCCACATGCTATGCGAGACCTGGTTAAAACCTAATGAACTGATGCCGCTTAATGAGGCCTCGCCTCCAAATTTTGTGAGCTCGCATGTGGCGCGTCCTCGAAAAAAGGGTGGGGGTGTCGCCCTCATCTCGAATTCCGAGCTTAGTTTTAGGCCTCGTTCGATCAACGTATTTAAAACATTTGAGGTTCTCATTGTCCGATCCACCGCTTTACCGTCATTTTATCTTGTTGTTATTTACCGCCCACCCGGGGCTTACTCTTCCTTCCTGGATGAATTTTCAGAATTTGTGGCTGATCTAGTAACCAATGCGGATAATATAATTATCATGGGCGATTTCAACATCCACATGAATTTACCGTCAGAGCCACTTACTTCGGCGTTTCAGACTTTAACTGATACCTTTGGTTTTACGCAAGCTGTACAGGCAGCAACGCATAAGAATGGAAATACCATAGATCTGGTATTATCCCGAGGACTTGCAACCTCAAATATAGCAGTACTGCCATACACTACTGTTTTGTCTGATCATTACTTAATAAAGTTTGAAATTCTAGTTCCTTGTCAAAGACAAGAGAGCAATCAGCATTATAGGAGCCGTCATTTCAACTCCATGACTGCAACTGCGCTATCTGAAATACTGTCGCCGGCAACCACTAGTTTTCTCACGTACGCCGGCTCTATTGATAATCTTACAAATGAATTCAATGCGACATTGTTAAATGCCATTGACTCTGTGGCGCCGTTACGTCTGAAAACTCGCCGTAGAGTGCCTACTCCGTGGTTCACAGATGAAACGCGTACGCTTAAGCAATTATGTAGAAAGCATGAGCGCAGATGGCGTCTAACCAAACTTGAGGTTTTCCATCAGGCATGGCAGGATAGCCTCCTGAAATATAAAGATGCGCTTATTTTAGCAAAAACTCGATATTTTTCGCAAGTTATTAATCTCAATAAAAACAATCCGAAACACCTATTTGATGCAGTGGCAAAGCTGACTCTGCGCCAGCCGACCCCCGATAGTTCCTTCCACTCAGCTGACGAGTTCATGAAATTTTTTGCTCAAAAGATTGAATCCATTAGGGATGAGATCAAGAATACCATTCCAATCGCTCGGTCGAGCCCGCCGTTTACCAACGCTGATGATCATGCAACAACCCTCTCAACTTTTAAAAGCGTGTCTCTTGAAAGGCTTACACAATTGGTTAGTGCGGCTAAACAAACAACATGTTTACTCGACCCTCTTCCAGCCAAACTACTTAAAGAACTAGAATTTTGCAATTTCTGGAGAAATTGCGTGTGAAGGCGAAATGTATGAATAACTTCTTCGGGGAATGCTGCCGAACGATGTTGAAACGTGTTGAATTACTTGAGAAATGTAGAATATTTGGAGAATTTGTGGCGAATTTCAAAATAAAAGATGTGAAGTTTTTGGTAAGTGGGAAGTTGTGGAATAGGTAGAAGAATGATGAACAGTTGAAAGTTGGAATGGGTTGAATCGGTTGAAAAATGTAGAAATGAGAAGGGAAAAAGGAATTGGGTATGAATTTCAAAATAAAAGATGTGAAGGTTTTGGGAAGTTGTGGAATAGGTCGAAAAATGATGAACAGTTGAAAGTTGGAATGGGTTGAACCGGTTGAAAAATGTAGAAATGAGAAGGGAAAAGGGAATTGAGTGTGAATTTCAAAATAAAAGATGTGAAGTTTTTGGTAAGTGGGAAGTTGTGGAATAGGTAGAAAAATGATGAACAGTTGAAAGTTGGAATGGGTTGAATCGGTTGAAAAATGTAGAAATGAGAAGGGAAAAGGGAATTGAGTGTGAATTTCAAAATAAAAGATGTGAAGTTCTTGGTAAGTGGGAAGTTGTGGAATAGGTAGAAAAATGATGAACAGTTGAAAGTTGGAATGGGTTGAATCGGTTGAAAAATGTAGAAATGAGAAGGGAAAAAGGAATTGGGTGTGAATTTCAAAATAAAAGATGTGAAGGTTTTGGGAAGTTGTGGAATAGGTCGAAAAATGATGAACAGTTGAAAGTTGGAATGGGTTGAATCGGTTGAAAAATGTAGAAATGAGAAGGGAAAAGGGAATTGGGTGTGAGTTTCAAAATAAAAGATGTGAAGTTTTTGGTAAGTGGGAAGTTGTGGAATAGGTAGAAAAATGATGAACAGTTGAAAGTTGGAATGGGTTGAATCGGTTGAAAAATGTAGAAATGAGAAGGGAAAAGGGAATTGGGTGTGAATTTCAAAATAAAAGATGTGAAGTTTTTGGTAAGTGGGAAGTTGTGGAATAGGTAGAAAAATGATGAACAGTTGAAAGTTGGAATGGGTTGAATCGGTTGAAAAATGTAGAAATGAGAAGGGAAAAGGGAATTGAGTGTGAATTTCAAAATAAAAGATGTGAAGTTTTTGGTAAGTGGGAAGTTGTGGAATAGGTAGAAAAATGATGAACAGTTGAAAGTTGGAATGGGTTGAATCGGTTGAAAAATGTAGAAATGAGAAGGGAAAAGGGAATTGGGTGTGAATTTCAAAATAAAAGATGTGAAGTTTTTGGTAAGTGGGAAGTTGTGGAATAGGTAGAAAAATGATGAACAGTTGAAAGTTGGAATGGGTTGAATCGGTTGAAAAATGTAGAAATGAGAAGGGAAAAGGGAATTGGGTGTGAATTTCAAAATAAAAGATGTGAAGTTTTTGGTAAGTGGGAAGTTGTGGAATAGGTAGAAAAATGATGAACAGTTGAAAGTTGGAATGGGTTGAATCGGTTGAAAAATGTGGAAATGAGAAGGGAAAAGGGAATTGAGTGTGAATTTCAAAATAAAAGATGTGAAGTTTTTGGTAAGTGGGAAGTTGTGGAATAGGTAGAAAAATGATGAACAGTTGAAAGTTGGAATGGGTTGAATCGGTTGAAAAATGTAGAAATGAGAAGGGAAAAGGGAATTGGGTGTGAATTTCAAAATAAAAGATGTGAAGTTTTTGGTAAGTGGGAAGTTGTGGAATAGGTAGAAAAATGATGAACAGTTGAAAGTTGGAATGGGTTGAATCGGTTGAAAAATGTAGAAATGAGAAGGGAAAAAGGAATTGGGTGTGAATTTCAAAATAAAAGATGTGAAGTATTTGGGAAGTTGTGGAATAGGTAGAAAAATGATGAACAGTAGAAAGTTGGAATGGGTTGAATCGGTTGAAAAATGTAGAAATTAGAGTACAAAAACGGAATTTGAGAGAATTTTGGTTGAATTTCAAAATAAAAGATGTGAAGTTTTTGGTAAGTGGGAAGTTGTGGAATAGGTAGAAAAATGATGAACAGTTGAAAGTTGGAATGGGTTGAATCGGTTGAAAAATGTAGAAATGAGAAGGGAAAAGGAAATTGGGTGTGAATTTCAAAATAAAAGATGTGAAGTTTTTGGTTAGTGGGAAGTTGTGGAATAGGTAGAAAAATGATGAACAGTTGAAAGTTGGAATGGGTTGAATCGGTTGAAAAATGTAGAAATGAGAAGGGAAAAGGAATTGGGTGTGAATTTCAAAATAAAAGATGTGAAGCTTTTGGTAAGTGGGAAGTTGTGGAATCGGTAGAAAAATAATGAACAGTTGAAAGTTGGAATGGGTTGAATCGGTTGAAAAATGTAGAAATTAGAGTGGAAAAACGAAATTTTAGAGAATTTTGGTTGAATTTCAAAATAAAAGATGTGAAGTTTTTGGGAAGTGGGACGTTGTGGAATAGGTAGGCAAAAGATGAACAGTTGAAAGTTGGAACGAGTTGAATCGGTTGAAAAATGTAGAAGTTAGAGCTGAAAAACGAAATTTTGTGAAAATTTGTCGGAATTTTTAACGTGAAAACGTGAAATTTTTGAATTTGGGAATTTTGGGAATGTCGAGAATCCTTCCGAATGTGATTAGAATGTGCTGAATGATGTGAATTTCAAATTGGAACGACGTAAACGTGAAATGTCGAATGTGCCATTAAGAATGAATGGGGAAAAATTTGTCGGAATTTGGGGAATTTTGCGGAATCGGAAAATTTTCGGAATGAGAAAAATACAAGCCACCCTTTCCTGAATATTTGGAATACGTGAAAAGTGGAATGGAGTGAATCGGATGAATTATGTGAAAGATGAAACGGGACAAAAAAGTGAGGAGAATAAAATATAATAACTAGAATTTTGCAATTTCTGGAGAAATTGCGTGTGAAGGCGAAATGTATGAATAACTTTTTCGGGGAATGCTGCCGAACGATGTTGAAACGTGTTGAATTACTTGAGAAATGTAGAATATTTGGAGAATTTGTAGTGAATTTCGAAATTGAAAGTTTGGAATATTTGGTAAGTGGGAAGTTGTGGAATAGGTAGGCAAAAGATGAACAGTTGAAAGTTGGAATGGGTTGAATCGGTTGAAAAATGTAGAAATTAGAGTAGAAAAACGAAATTTAGGAGAATTTGGTTGAATTTCGAATTTCGAATTTTTGGTAAGTGGGAAGTTGTGGAATAGGTAGGCAAAAGATGTACAGTTGAAAGTTGGAACGGGTTGAATCAGTTAAAAAATGTAGAAGTTAGAGCAAATGTTGAATCCCCATAGAGAATGAATTGGAAAATAAAAAAAAGCAATTGCGCCAAAATCTTTCTAAATTTGGAACAAAACAAAAAAAACAGCCTCAGGAGGTTCACTTTTGGGGTAAAAATGTTGAAACGGGTTAAATCGGACAAAAAACGAAGACGTTAGCGCAAATGTAGCTATTTGGGGCACTTAGTGTTGAAATAAGGTCACTTCCGGCTTGATTCGGGTCATTTCCGGTCTAATTTGGGTCACTTCCGGTTTATTTGGGACACTTCCGGTTTAATATAGGTCACTTCCGGTTTAGCTGAGGTCACTTCCGGTTTATTTGGGGTCACTTCCGGTCTAAAAAGGTCACTTCCGGTTCATTTGGGGTCACTTCCGGTCTACCAGAGGCCACTTCCGGTTTACCAGAGGTCACTTCCGGTCTATTTGGGGTCACTTCCGGTTTATTTGGGTCACTTCCGGTTTAATTTGGGTCACTTCCGGTTCGTCTGAGGTCACTTCTGGTTTATTAGGGGTCATTTCTGGTCTAAAAAGGTCACTTCCGGTACATTTGGGGTCACTTCCGGTTTGATTTGGGGTCACTTCCGGTTTACCTGAGGTCACTTCCGGTCTATTTGGGGTCACTTTCGGTTTGATTTGGGGCACTTCCGGTTCATTCTGGGTTCATTGGTGGCACTTCAGGGTCATCCAAGATGGCCGCCACACTGGAATTGGGCGTCAAGGGTTGAATTGTGTAAGCATAGTGGAAGTGGGGGTGAATGGGAGTGAATGTGGGAAGCATAAGGTGAATTAAGTGAATAAATTTGGAATGGGTTGAATCGGTTGAAAAATGTAGAAATGAGAAGGGAAAAAGGAATTGTGTGTGAATTTCAAAATAAAAGATGTGAAGTTTTTGGTAAGTGGGAAGTTGTGGAATAGGTAGAAAAATGATGAACAGTTGAAAGTTGGAATGGGTTGAATCGGTTGAAAAATGTAGAAATGAGAAGGGAAAAAGGAATTGGGTGTGAATTTCAAAATAAAAGATGTGAAGTTTTTGGGACGTGGGAAGTTGTGGAATAGGTAGAAAAATGATGAACAGTTGAAAGTTGGAATGGGTTGAATCGGTTGAAAAATGTAGAAATGAGAAGGGAAAAGGAAATATATGAGAATTGGGTGTGAATTTCAAAATAAAAGATGTGAAGTTTTTGGTAAGTTGTGGAATAGGTAGAAAAATGATGAACAGTTGAAAGTTGGAATGGGTTGAATCGGTTGAAAAATGTAGAAATGAGAAGGGAAAAAGGAAATATTGGAGAATTGGGTGTGAATTTCAAAATAAAAGATGTGAAGTTTTTGATAAGTGGGAAGTTGTGGAATATGTAGAAAAATGATGAACAGTTGAAAGTTGGAATGGGTTGAATCGATTGAAAAATGTAGAAATTAGAGTAGAAAAACGAAATTTTAGAGAATTTTGGTTGAATTTCAAAATAAAAGATGTGAAGTGGGAAGTTGTGGAATAGGTAGGCAAAAGATGAACAGTTGAAAGTTGGAATGGGTTGAATCGGTTGAAAATTGTAGAAATTAGAGGTGAAAAACGAAATTTTGTGAAATGTCGAATGTGCCATTAAGAATGAATGGGGAAAAATTTGTCGGAATTTTGGGAATTTTGCGAAAACGGAAAATCTTCGGAACAAGAAAAATACAAGCGCTCACGTCGAGAATATTTGGAATACGTCAAAAGTGGAATGGAGTGAATCGGATGAAAAATGTGGAAGAAGAAGCGGGACAAGGAATAAAATATAATAATAACTAGAATTTTGCAATTTCTGGAGAAATTGCGTGTGAAGGCGAAATGTATGAATAACTTTTTCGGGGAATGCTGCCGAACGATGTTGAAACGTGTTGAATTACTTGAGAAATGTAGAATATTTGGAGAATTTGTGGTGAATTTCAAAATTGAAAGTTTGGAATATTTTGTAAGTGGGAAGTTGTGGAATAGGTAGGCAAAAGATGAACAGTTGAAAGTTGGAATGGGTTGAATCGGTTGAAAAATGTAGAAATTAGAGTAGAAAAACGAAATTTTGGAGAATTTGGTTGAATTTCGAATTTGGAATTTTTGGTAAGTGGGAAGTTGTGGAATAGGTAGGCAAAAGATGTACAGTTGAAAGTTGAAACGGGTTAAATCAGACAAAAAACGAAAAAGTTAGCGCAAATGTAGCTATTTGGGCCACTCAGTGTTGAAATAAGGTCACTTCCGGTTTGATTCGGGTCACTTCCGGTCTAGTTTGGGTCACTTCCGGTTTATTTGGGTCACTTCCGGTTTAAAACAGGTCACTTCCGGTTTAGCTGAGGTCACTTCCGGTTTATTTGGGGTCATTTCCGGTCTAAAAAAGTCACTTCCGGTTCATTTGGGGTCACTTCCGGTTTGATTTGGGGTCACTTCCGGTTTGATTTGGGGTCACTTCCGGTTTACCAGAGGTCACTTCCGGTCTATTTGGGGTCACTTCCGGTTTATTTGGGTCACTTCCGGTTTAATTTGGGTCACTTCCGGTTCGTCTGAGGTCACTTCCGGTTTACTTGGGGTCATTTCCGGTTAAAAAAGGTCACTTCCGGTTCATTTGGGGTCACTTCCGGTTTGATTTGGGGTCACTTCCGGTCTACCAGAGGTCACTTCCGGTCTATTTGGGTCACTTCCGGTCTATTTGGGGTCACTTCCGGTTTATTTGGGTCACTTC
Organism: Syngnathus typhle; assembly: GCF_033458585.1. NCBI lineage: Eukaryota > Metazoa > Chordata > Actinopteri > Syngnathiformes > Syngnathidae > Syngnathus > Syngnathus typhle. The sequence continues at coordinate 10,512,230 of NC_083752.1, forward strand.
CGGTTTGATTTGGGTCACTTCCGGTTCGTCTGAGGTCACTTCCGGTTTATTAGGGGTCATTTCCGGTCTAAAAAGGTCACTTCCGGTACATTTGGGGTCACTTCCGGTTTGATTTGGGGTCACTTCCGGTTTACCTGAGGTCACTTCCGGTCTATTTGGGGTCACTCTCGGTTTGATTTGGGGCACTTCCGGTTCATTTTGGGTTCATTGGGGGCACTTGAGGGTCAATCTAAGATGGCCGCCACACTGGAATTGGGGGTCAAGGGTTGAATGTGTAAGCGTAGTGGAAGTGGGGGTGAATGGGAGTGAATGTGGGAAGCATAAGGTGAATGCATTTGGAATGGGTTGAATCGGTCGAAAAATGTAGAAATTAGAGTAGAAAAACGAAATTTTAGAGAATTTTGGTTGAATTTCAAATTTGAGAATTTGGAATTTTTGGTAAGTGGGAAGTTGTGGAATAGGTAGGCAAAAGATGAACAGTTGAAAGTTGGAATGGGTTGAATCGGTTGAAAAATGTAGAAATTAGAGTGGAATAACGGAATTAGAGAGAATTTTGGTTGAATTTCAAATTTGAAAATTTGGAATTTTTAGTAAATGGGAAGTTGTGGAATAGGTAGGCAAAAGATGAACAGTTGAAAGTTGGAATGGGTTGAATCGGTTGAAAAATGTAGAAGTTAGAGTAGAAAAACGGAATTTGAGAGAATTTTGGTTGAATTTCAAATTTGAAAATTTGGAATTTTTGGTAAGTGGGAAGTTGTGGAATAGGTAGGCAAAAGATGAAAGTTGGAATGGGTTGAATCGGTTGAAAAATGTAGAAATTAGAGGTGAAAAATGAAATTTTGTGAAATGTCGAATGTTCCATTAAGAATGGATGGGGAAAATTTGTCGGAATTCTGGGAATTTTGCGGAATCGGAAAATTTTCGGAATGACAAAAATACAAGCCACCCTTTCCTGAATATTTGGAATACGTGAAAAGTGGAATGGAGTGAATCGGATGAATTTTGTGAAAGAAGAAGCGGGACAAAAAAGTGAGGAGAATAAAATATAATAATAACTAGAATTTTGCAATTTCTGGAGAAATTGCGTGTGAAGGCGAAATGTATGAATAACTTTTTCGGGGAATGCTGCCGAATGATGTTGAAACGTGTTGAATTACTTGAGAAATGTAGAATATTTGGAGAATTTGTGGTGAATTTCAAAATTGAAAGTTTGGAATATTTGGTAAGTGGGAAGTTGTGGAATAGGTAGGCAAAAGATGAACAGTTGAAAGTTGGAATGGGTTGAATCGGTTGAAAAATGTAGAAATTAGAGTAGAAAAACGAAATTTTGGAGAATTTGGTTGAATTTCGAATTTGGAATTTTTGGTAAGTGGGAAGTTGTGGAATAGGTAGGCAAAAGATGTACAGTTGAAAGTTGGAACGGGTTGAATCAGTTAAAAAATGTAGAAGTTAGAGCAAATGTTGAATCCCCATAGAGAATGAATGGGAAAATAAAAAAAAGCAATTGCGCCAAAATCTTTCTAAATTTGGAACAAAACAAAAAAAACGGCCTCAGGAGATTCACTTTTGGGGTAAAAATGTTGAAACGGGTTAAATCAGACAAAAAACGAAAAAGTTAGCGCAAATGTAGCTATTTGGGCCACTCAGTGTTGAAATAAGGTCACTTCCGGTTTGATTCGGGTCACTTCCGGTCTATTTGGGGTCACTTCCGGTTTATTTGGGTCACTTCCGGTTTAATTTGGGTCACTTCCGGTTCGTCTGAGGTCACTTCCGGTTTATTAGGGGTCACTTCCGGTCTAAAAAGGTCACTTCCGGTTCATTTGGGGTCACTTCCGGTTTGATTTAGGGTCACTTCCGGTTTACCAGAGGTCACTTCCGGTCTATTTGGGGTCACTTCCGGTTTATTTGGGTCACTTCCGGTTTAATTTGGGTCACTTCCGGTTCGTCTGAGGTCACTTCCTGTTTATTAGGGGTCATTTCCGGTCTAAAAAGGTCACTTCCGGTACGTTTGGGGTCACTTCCGGTTTGATTTGGGGTCACTTCCGGTTTACCTGAGGTCACTTCCGGTCTATTTGGGGTCACTTTCGGTTTGATTTGGGGCACTTCCGGTTCATTTTGGGTTCATTGGGGGCACTTGAGGGTCAATCCAAGATGGCCGCCACACTGGAATTGGGGGTCAAGGGTTGAATGTGTAAGCGTAGTGGAAGTGGGGGTGAATGGGAGTGAATGTGGGAAGCATAAGGTGAATGCATTTGGAATGGGTTGAATCGGTCGAAAAATGTAGAAATTAGAGTAGAAAAACGAAATTTTAGAGAATTTTGGTTGAATTTCAAATTTGAGAATTTGGAATTTTTGGTAAGTGGGAAGTTGTGGAATAGGTAGGCAAAAGATGAACAGTTGAAAGTTGGAATGGGTTGAATCGGTTGAAAAATGTAGAAATTAGAGTGGAATAACGGAATTAGAGAGAATTTTGGTTGAATTTCAAATTTGAAAATTTGGAATTTTTAGTAAATGGGAAGTTGTGGAATAGGTAGGCAAAAGATGAACAGTTGGAATGGGTTGAATCGGTTGAAAAATGTAGAAGTTAGAGGTGAAAAACGAAATTTTGTGAAATGTCGAATGTGCCATTAAGAATGGATGGGGAAAAATTTGTCGGAATTTTGGGAATTTTGCGGAATCGGAAAATTTTCGGAATGAGAAAAATACAAGCGCTCATGTCGTGAATATTTGGAATACGTGAAAAGTGGAATGGAGTGAATCGGATGAATTATGTGAAAGATGAAACGGGACAAAAAAGTGGCGGGAATAAAATAGAATAATAATAATAATAATAATAATAAAGTAAATGGAGTAGAATAACATATGTGTGAAGGCCATCGCCTTCACACAATAATAACTAGAATTTTGCAATTTCTGGAGAAATTGCGTGTGAAGGCGAAATGTATGAATAACTTTTTCGGGGAATGCTGCCGAACGATGTTGAAACGTGTTGAATTACTTGAGAAATGTAGAATATTTGGAGAATTTGTGGTGAATTTCAAAATCGAAAGTTTGGAATATTTGGTAAGTGGGAAGTTGTGGAATAGGTAGGCAAAAGATGAACAGTTGAAAGTTGGAATGGGTTGAATCGGTTAAAAAATGTAGAAATTAGAGTATAAAAACGAAATTTTGGAGAATTTGGTTGAATTTCAAATTTGGAATTTTTGGTAAGTGGGAAGTTGTGGAATAGGTAGGCAAAAGATGTACAGTTGAAAGTTGGAACGGGTTGAATCAGTTAAAAAATGTAGAAGTTAGAGCAAATGTTGAATCCCCATAGAGAATGAATGGGAAAATAAAAAAAGCAATTGCGCCAAAATCTTTCTAAATTTGGAAAAAAAAACAAAAAACGGCCTCAAGAGGTTCACTTTTGGGGTAAAAATGTCGAAACGGGTTAAATCGGACAAAAAACGAAAAAGTTAGCGCAAATGTAGCTATTTGGGCCACTCAGTGTTGAAATAAGGTCACTTCCGGTTTGATTCGGGTCACTTCCGGTCTAGTTTGGGTCACTTCCGGTTTATTTGGGTCACTTCCGGTTTAAAACAGGTGACTTCCGGTTTAGCTGAGGTCACTTCCGGTTTATTTGGGGTCATTTCCGGTCTAAAAAGGTCACTTCCGGTTCATTCTGGGTCACTTCCGGTTTGATTTGGGGTCACTTCCGGTTTACCAGAGGTCACTTCCGGTCTATTTGGGGTCACTTCTGGTGTACTTGGGGTCACTTCCGGTTTATTTGGGTCACTTCCGGTTTAATTTGGGTCACTTCCGGTTCGTCTGAGGTCACTTCCGGTTTATTAGGGGTCATTTCCGGTCTAAAAAGGTCACTTCCGGTACATTTGGGGTCACTTCCGGTTTGATTTGGGGTCACTTCCGGTTTACCTGAGGTCACTTCCGGTCTATTTGGGGTCACTTTCGGTTTGATTTGGGCCACTTCCGGTTCGTCTGAGGTCACTTCCGGTTTATTAGGGGTCATTTCCGGTCTAAAAAGGTCACTTCCGGTACATTTGGGGTCACTTCCGGTTTGATTTGGGGTCACTTCCGGTTTACCTGAGGTCACTTCCGGTCTATTTGGGGTCACTTTCGGTTTGATTTGGGGCACTTCCGGTTCATTCTGGGTTCATTGGTGGCACTTCAGGGTCATCCAAGATGGCCGCCACACTGGAATTGGGGGTCAAGGGTTGAATTGTGTAAGCAAAGTGGAAGTGGGGGTGAATGGGAGTGAATGTGGTAAGCATAAGATGAATAAAGGGAATAAATGTGGAATGGGTTGAATCGGTCGAAAAATGTAGAAATTAGAGTGGAAAAACGAAATTTTGGAGAATTTGGTTGAATTTCAAATGTGAAAGTTCGGAATTTTTGGTAAGTGGGAAGTTGTGGAATAGGTAGGCAAAAGATGAACAGTTGAAAGTTGGAATGGGTTGAATCGGTTGAAAAATGTAGAAATTAGAGTGGAAAAACTGAATTTTGGAGAATTTTGGTTGAATTTCAAATTTGAAAATTTGGAATTTTTGGTAAGTGGGAAGTTGTGGAATAGGTAGGCAAAAGATGAACAGTTGAAAGTTGGAATGGGTTGAATCGGTTGAAAAATGTAGAAATTAGAGTAGAAAAACAGAATTTGAGAGAATTTTGGTTGAATTTCAAATTTGAAAATTTGGAATTTTTGGTAAGTGGGAAGTTGTGGAATAGGTAGGCAAAAGATGAACAGTTGAAAGTTGGAATGGGTTGAATCGGTTGAAAAATGTAGAAGTTAGAGGTGAAAAACGAAATTTTGTGAAATGTGGAATGTGCCATTAAGAATGGATGGGGAAAAATTTGTCGGAATTTTGGGAATTTTGCGGAATCTGAAAATTTTCGGAATGAGAAAAATACAAGCGCTCATGTCGTGAATATTTGGAATACGTGAAAAGTGGAATGGAGTGAATCGGATGAATTTTGTGGAAGAAGAAGCGGGACAAAAAAGTGGCGGGAATAAAATAGAATAATAATAATAACTAGAATTTTGCAATTTCTGGAGAAATTGCGTGTGAAGGCGAAATGTATGAATAACTTCTTCGGGGAATGCTGCCGAACGATGTTGAAACGTGTTGAATTACTTGAGAAATGTAGAATATTTGGAGAATTTGTGGCGAATTTCAAAATAAAAGATGTGAAGTTTTTGGTAAGTGGGAAGTTGTGGAATAGGTCGAAAAATGATGAACAGTTGAAAGTTGGAATGGGTTGAATCGGTTGAAAAATGTAGAAATGAGAAGGGAAAAAGGAATTGGGTGTGAATTTCAAAATAAAAGATGTGAAGGTTTTGGGAAGTTGTGGAATAGGTCGAAAAATGATGAACAGTTGAAAGTTGGAATGGGTTGAATCGGTTGAAAAATGTAGAAATGAGAAGGGAAAAGGGAATTGGGTGTGAATTTCAAAATAAAAGATGTGAAGTTTTTGGTAAGTGGGAAGTTGTGGAATAGGTAGAAAAATGATGAACAGTTGAAAGTTGGAATGGGTTGAATCGGTTGAAAAATGTAGAAATGAGAAGGGAAAAGTGAATTGGGTGTGAATTTCAAAATAAAAGATGTGAAGTTTTTGGTAAGTGGGAAGTTGTGGAATAGGTAGAAAAATGATGAACAGTTGAAAGTTGGAATGGGTTGAATCGGTTGAAAAATGTAGAAATGAGAAGGGAAAAGGAAATTGGGTGTGAATTTCAAAATAAAAGATGTGAAGTTTTTGGTAAGTGGGAAGTTGTGGAATAGGTAGAAAAATGATGAACAGTTGAAAGTTGGAATGGGTTGAATCGGTTGAAAAATGTAGAAATGAGAAGGGAAAAAGGAATTGGGTGTGAATTTCAAAATAAAAGATGTGAAGTTTTTGGTAAGTGGGAAGTTGTGGAATAGGTAGAAAAATGATGAACAGTTGAAAGTTGGAATGGGTTGAATCGGTTGAAAAATGTAGAAATGAGAAGGGAAAAGGAATTGGGTGTGAATTTCAAAATAAAAGATTTGAAGCTTTTGGTAAGTGGGAAGTTGTGGAATCAGTAGAAAAATAATGAACAGTTGAAAGTTGGAATGGGTTGAATCGGTTGAAAAATGTAGAAATTAGAGTAGAAAAACGAAATTTTAGAGAATTTTGGTTGAATTTCAAAATAAAAGATGTGAAGTTTTTGGTAAGTGGGACGTTGTGGAATAGGTAGGCAAAAGATGAACAGTTGAAAGTTGGAACGAGTTGAATCGGTTGAAAAATGTAGAAGTTAGAGGTGAAAAACGAAATTTTGTGAAAATTTGTCGGAATTTTTAACGTGAAAACGTGAAATTTTCGAATTTGGGAATTTTGGGAATGTCGAGAATCCTTCCGAATGTGATTAGAATGTGCTGAATGATGTGAATTTCAAATTGGAACGACGTAAATGTGAAATGTCGAATGTGCCATTAAGAATGAATGGGGAAAAATTCGTCGGAATTTTGGGAATTTTGCGGAATCGGAAAATTTTCGGAACGAGAAAAATACAAGCGCTCGTCGCGTGAATATTTGGAATACGTGAAAAGTGGAATGGAGTGAATCGGATGAATTATGTGGAAGATGAAACGTGTCAAAAAAGTGTGGAGAATAAAAGAGAATAATAATAATAATAGAGAATGGTGTAGAATAACATATGTGTGAAGGCCTTCGCCTTCACACAACTAGAATTTTGCAATTTCTGGAGAAATTGCGTGTGAAGGCGAAATGTATGAATAACTTTTTCGGGGAATGCTGCCGAACGATGTTGAAACGTGTTGAATTACTTGAGAAATGTAGAATATTTGGAGAATTTGTGGTGAATTTCAAAATTGAAAGTTTGGAATATTTGGTAAGTGGGAAGTTGTGGAACAGGTAGGCAAAAGATGAACAGTTGAAAGTTGGAATGGGTTGAGTCGGTAGAAAAATGTAGAAGTTAGAGTAGAAAAACGAAATTTTGGAGAATTTGGTTGTATTTTAAATTTGGAATTGTTGGTAAGTGGGAAGTTGTGGAATAGGTAGGCAAAAGATGAACAGTTGAAAGTTGGAACGGGTTGAATCAGTTAAAAAATGTAGAAGTTAGAGCAAATGTTGAATCCCCATAGAGAATGAATGGGAAAATAAAAAAAAGCAATTGCGCTAAAATCTTTCTAAATTTGGAACAAAACAAAAAAAAACGGCCTCAGGAGGTTCACTTTTGGGGTAAAAATGTTGAAACGGGTTGAATCGGACAAAAAACGAAGACGTTAGCGCAAATGTAGCTATTTGGGGCACTTAGTGTTGAAATAAGGTCACTTCCGGCTTGATTCGGGTCATTTCCGGTCTAATTTGGGTCACATCCGGTTTATTTGGGTCACTTCCGGTTTAAAACAGGTCACTTCCGGTTTAGCGGAGGTCACTTCCGGTTTATTTGGGGTCATTTCCGGTCTAAAAAGGTCACTTCCGGTTCATTTGGGGTCACTTCCGGTTTGATTTTGGGTCACTTCCGGTTTACCAGAGGTCACTTCCGGTCTATTTGGGGTCACTTCCGGTCTATTTGGGGTCACTTCCGGTTTATTTGGGTCACTTCCGGTTTAGCTGAGGTCACTTCCGGTTTATTTGGGGTCATTTCCGGTCTAAAAAGGTAACTTCCGGTTCATTTTGGGTCACTTCCGGTTTGATTTAGGGTCACTTCCGGTTTACCAGAGGTCACTTCCGGTCTATTTGGGGTCACTTCCGGTCTATTTGGGGTCACTTCTGGTTTATTTTGGTCACTTCCGGTTTATTTTTGGGTCACTTCTGGTTCGTCTGAGGTCACTTCCGGTTTATTAGGGGTCATTTCCGGTCTAAAAAGATAACTTCCGGTTCATTTTGGGTCACTTCCGGTTTGATTTGGGGTCACTTCCGGTTTACCAGAGGTCACTTCCGGTCTATTTGGGGTCACTTCCGGTCTATTTGGGGTCACTTCCGGTTTATTTGGGTCACTTCCGGTTTAAATTGGGTCACTTCCGGTTCGTCTGAGGTCACTTCCGGTTTATTAGGGGTCATTTCCGGTCTAAAAAGGTCACTTCCGGTACATTTGGGGTCACTTCCGGTTTGATTTGGGGTCACTTCCGGTTTACCTGAGGTCACTTCCGGTCTATTTGGGGTCACTTTCGGTTTGATCTGGGGCACTTCCGGTTCATTTTGGGTTCATTGGGGGCACTTGAGGGTCAATCCAAGATGGCCGCCACACTGGAATTGGGGGTCAAGGGTTGAATGTGTAGGCGTAGTGGAAGTGGGGGTGAATGGGAGTGAATGTGGGAAGCATAAGGTGAATGCATTTGGAATGGGTTGAATCGGTTGAAAAATGTAGAAATTAGAGTGGAATAACGGAATTTGAGAGAATTTTGGTTGAATTTCAAATTTGAGAATTTGGAATTTTTGGTAAGTGGGAAGTTGTGGAATAGGTAGGCAAAAGATGAACAGTTGAAAGTTGGAATGGGTTGAATCGGTTGAAAAATGTAGAAGTTAGAGGTGAAACACAAAATTTTGTGAAATGTGGAATGTGCCATTAAGAATGGATAGGGAAAAATTTGTCGGAATTTTGGGAATCTTGCGGAATCGGAAAATTTTCGGAATGAGAAAAATACAAGCGCTCATGTCGTGAATATTTGGAATACGTGAAAAGTGGAATGGAGTGAATCGGATGAATTTTGTGGAAGAAGAAGCGGGACAAAAAAGTGGCGGGAATAAAATAGAATAATAATAATAACTAGAATTTTGCAATTTCTGGAGAAATTGCGTGTGAAGGCGAAATGTATGAATAACTTTTTCGGGGAATGCTGCCGAACGATGTTGAAACGTGTTGAATTACTTGAGAAATGTAGAATATTTGGAGAATTTGTGGTGAATTTCAAAATGGAAAGTTTGGAATATTTGGTAAGTGGGAAGTTGTGGAATAGGTAGGCAAAAGATGAACAGTTGAAAGTTGGAATGGGTTGAAAAATGTAGAAATTAGAGTAAAAAAACAAAATTTTGGAGAATTTGGTTGAATTTCAAATTTCGAATTTTTGGTAAGTGGGAAGTTGTGGAATAGGTAGGCAAAAGATGTACAGTTGAAAGTTGGAACGGGTTGAATCAGTTAAAAAATGTAGAAGTTAGAGCAAATGTTGAATCCCCATAGAGAATGAATGGGAAAATAAAAAAAAGCAATTGCGCCAAAATCTTTCTAAATTCCGAACAAAACAAAAAAAAACAGCCTCAGGAGGTTCACTTTTGGGGTAAAAATGTTGAAACGGGTTAAATCGGACAAAAAACGAAGACGTTAGCGCAAATGTAGCTATTTGGGGCACTTAGTGTTAAAATAAGGTCACTTACGGCTTGCTTCGGGTCATTTCCGGTCTAATTTGGGTCACTTCCGGTTTATTTGGGACACTTCCGGTTTAATATAGGTCACTTCCGGTTTAGCTGAGGTCACTTCCGGTTTATTTGGGGTCACTTCCGGTCTAAAAAGGTCACTTCCGGTTCATTTAGGGTCACTTCCGGTTTGATTTGGGGTCACTTCCGGTTTACCAGAGGTCACTTCCGGTCTATTTGGGGTCACTTCCGGTCTATTTGGGGTCACTTCCGGTTTATTTGGGTCACTTCCGGTTTAATTTGGGTCACTTCCGGTTCGTCTGAGGTCACTTCCGGTTTATTAGGGGTCATTTCCGGTCTAAAAAGGTCACTTCCGGTACATTTGGGGTCACTTCCGGTTTGATTTGGGGTCACTTCCGGTTTACCTGAGGTCACTTCCGGTCTATTTGGGGTCACTTTCGGTTTGATTTGGGGCACTTCCGGTTCATTCTGGGTTCATTGGTGGCACTTCAGGGTCATCCAAGATGGCCGCCACACTGGAATTGGGGGTCAAGGGTTGAATTGTGTAAGCATAGTGGAAGTGGGGGTGAATGGGAGTGAATGTGGGAAGAATAAGGTGAATTAAGTGAATAAATTTGGAATGGGTTGAATCTGTTGAAAAATGTAGAAATGAGAAGGGAAAAAGGAATTGGGTGTGAATTTCAAAATAAAAGATGTGAAGTTTTTGGTAAGTGGGAAGTTGTGGAATAGGTAGAAAAATGATGAACAGTTGAAAGTTGGAATGGGTTGAATCGGTTGAAAAATGTAGAAATGAGAAGGAGAAACGGAAATATTGGAGAATTGGGTGTGAATTTCAAAATAAAAGATGTGAAGTTTTTGGTAAGTGGGAAGTTGTGGAATAGGTAGAAAAATGATGAACAGTTGAAAGTTGGAATGGGTTGAATCGGTTGAAAAATGTAGAAATGAGAAGGGAAAAGGAATTGGGTGTGAATTTCAAAATAAAAGATGTGAAGCTTTTGGTAAGTGGGAAGTTGTGGAATCAGTAGAAAAATAATGAACAGTTGAAAGTTGGAATGGGTTGAATCGGTTGAAAAATGTAGAAATTAGAGTAGAAAAACGAAATTTTAGAGAATTTTGGTTGAATTTCAAAATAAAAGATGTGAAGTTTTTGGTAAGTGGGACGTTGTGGAATAGGTAGGCAAAAGATGAACAGTTGAAAGTTGGAACGAGTTGAATCGGTTGAAAAATGTAGAAGTTAGAGGTGAAAAACGAAATTTTGTGAAAATTTGTCGGAATTTTTAACGTGAAAACGTGAAATTTTCGAATTTGGGAATTTTGGGAATGTCGAGAATCCTTCCGAATGTGATTAGAATGTGCTGAATGATGTGAATTTCAAATTGGAACGACGTAAATGTGAAATGTCGAATGTGCCATTAAGAATGAATGGGGAAAAATTTGTCGGAATTTTGCGGAATCGGAAAATTTTCGGAACGAGCAAAATACAAGCGCTCGTCGCGTGAATATTTGGAATACGTGAAAAGTGGAATGGAGTGAATCGGATGAATTATGTGGAAGATGAAACGTGTCAAAAAAGTGTGGAGAAACGTAGAGAATAATAATAATAACTAGAATTTTGCAATTTCTGGAGAAATTGCGTGTGAAGGCGAAATGTATGAATAACTTTTTCGGGGAATGCTGCCGAACGATGTTGAAACGTGTTGAATTACTTGAGAAATGTAGAATATTTGGAGAATTTGTAGTGAATTTCAAAATTGAAAGTTTGGAATATTTGGTAAGTGGGAAGTTGTGGAATAGGTAGGCAAAAGATGAACAGTTGAAAGTTGGAATGGGTTGAATCGGTTGAAAAATGTAGAAATTAGAGTAGAAAAACGAAATTTTGGAGAAATTGGTTGAATTTCGAATTTTTGGTAAGTGGGAAGTTGTGGAATAGGTAGGCAAAAGATGTACAGTTGAAAGTTGGAACGGGTTGAATCAGTTAAAAAATGTAGAAGTTAGAGCAAATGTTGAATCCCCATAGAGAATGAATGGGAAAATAAAAAAAAGCAATTGCGCCAAAATCTTTCTAAATTTGGAACAAAACAAAAAAAAACAGCCTCAGGAGGTTCACTTTTGGGGTAAAAATGTTGAAACGGGTTAAATCGGACAAAAAACGAAGACATTAGAGCAAATGTAGCTATTTGGGGCACTTAGTGTTGAAATAAGGTCCTTTCCGGCTTGATTCGGGTCATTTCCGGTCTAATTTGGGCCACTTCCGGTTTATTTGGGACACTTCCGGTTTAATACAGGTCACTTCCGGTTTAGCTGAGGTCACTTCCGGTTTATTTGGGGTCACTTCCGGTCTAAAAAGGTCACTTCCGGTTCATTTGGGGTCACTTCCGGTTTGATTTGGGGTCACTTCCGGTTTACCAGAGGTCACTTCCGGTCTATTTGGGGTCACTTCCGGTTTGATTGGGTCACTTCCGGTTTATTTGGGTCACTTCCGGTTCGTCTGAGGTCACTTCCGGTTTATAAGGGGTCATTTCCGGTCTAAAAAGGTCACTTCCGGTACATTTGGGGTCACTTCCGGTTTGATTTGGGGTCACTTCCGGTTTACCTGAGGTCACTTCCGGTCTATTTGGGGTCACTTTCGGTTTGATTTGGGCCACTTCCGGTTCATTCTGGGTTCATTGGTGGCACTTCAGGGTCATCCAAGATGGCCGCCACACTGGAATTGGGGGTCAAGGGTTGAATTGTGTAAGCATAGTGGAAGTGGGGGTGAATGGGAGTGAATGTGGGAAGAATAAGGTGAATTAAGTGAATAAATTTGGAATGGGTTGAATCTGTTGAAAAATGTAGAAATGAGAAGGGAAAAAGGAATTGGGTGTGAATTTCAAAATAAAAGATGTGAAGTTTTTGGTAAGTGGGAAGTTGTGGAATAGGTAGAAAAATGATGAACAGTTGAAAGTTGGAATGGGTTGAATCGGTTGAAAAATGTAGAAATGAGAAGGAGAAACGGAAATATTGGAGAATTGGGTGTGAATTTCAAAATAAAAGATGTGAAGTTTTTGGTAAGTGGGAAGTTGTGGAATAGGTAGAAAAATGATGAACAGTTGAAAGTTGGAATGGGTTGAATCGGTTGAAAAATGTAGAAATGAGAAGGGAAAAGGAATTGGGTGTGAATTTCAAAATAAAAGATGTGAAGCTTTTGGTAAGTGGGAAGTTGTGGAATCAGTAGAAAAATAATGAACAGTTGAAAGTTGGAATGGGTTGAATCGGTTGAAAAATGTAGAAATTAGAGTAGAAAAACGAAATTTTAGAGAATTTTGGTTGAATTTCAAAATAAAAGATGTGAAGTTTTTGGTAAGTGGGACGTTGTGGAATAGGTAGGCAAAAGATGAACAGTTGAAAGTTGGAACGAGTTGAATCGGTTGAAAAATGTAGAAGTTAGAGGTGAAAAACGAAATTTTGTGAAAATTTGTCGGAATTTTTAACGTGAAAACGTGAAATTTTCGAATTTGGGAATTTTGGGAATGTCGAGAATCCTTCCGAATGTGATTAGAATGTGCTGAATGATGTGAATTTCAAATTGGAACGACGTAAATGTGAAATGTCGAATGTGCCATTAAGAATGAATGGGGAAAAATTTGTCGGAATTTTGGGAATTTTGCGGAATCGGAAAATTTTCGGAACGAGCAAAATACAAGCGCTCGTCGCGTGAATATTTGGAATACGTGAAAAGTGGAATGGAGTGAATCGGATGAATTATGTGGAAGATGAAACGTGTCAAAAAAGTGTGGAGAAACGTAGAGAATAATAATAATAATAATAATAGAGAATGGTGTAGAATAACATATGTGTGAAGGCCTTCGCCTTCACACAATAATAATAATAAAGTAAATGGAGTAGAATAACATATGTGTGAAGGCCTTCGCCTTCACACAATAATAATAAAGTAAATGGAGTAGAATAACATATGTGTGAAGGCCTTCGCCTTCACACAATAATAAAGTGAATGGAGTAGAATAACATAAGTGTGAAGGCCTTCGCCTTCACACAATAAAGTGAATGGAGTAGAATAACATATGTGTGAAGGCCTTCGCCTTCACACAATAATAATAACTAGAATTTGCAATTCCTGAAGGAATTGCGTGTGAAGGTGAAGAAGTTGAATAAATATTTAAGGAATGTTGCAGAATGATGTTGAAACGAGTTGAATCGGTTGAAAAATGTAGAAATGAGAAGGGAAAAGGAACTGGGTGTGAATTTCAAAATAAAAGATGTGAAGTTTTTGGTAAGTTGTGGAATAGGAAAAAAAATGATGAACAGTTGAAAGTTGGAATGGGTTGAATCACTTGAAAAATGTAGAAATGAGAAGGGAAAAAGGAAATGGGTGTGAATTTCAAAATAAAAGACGTGAAGTTTTTGGTAAGTGGGAAGTTGTGGAATAGGTAGAAAAAGTGATGAACAGTTGAAAGTTGGAATGGGTTGAATCGGTTGAAAAATGTAGAAATGAGAAGGGAAAAAGGAAGTGGGTGTGAATTTCAAAATAAAAGATGTGAAGTTTTTGGTAAGTGGGAAGTTGTGGAATAGGTAGAAAAATGATGAACAGTTGAAAGTTGGAATGGGTTGAATCGGTTGAAAAATGTAGAAATGAGAAGGAAAAAAGGAATTGGGAGTGAATTTCAAAATAAAAGATGTGAAGTTTTTGGTAAGTGGGAATTTGTGGAATAGGTAGAAAAATGATGAACAGTTGAAAGTTGGAATGGGTTGAATCGGTTGAAAAATGTAGAAATGAGAAGGGAAAAAGGAAGTGGGTGTGAATTTCAAAATAAAAGATGTGAAGTTTTTGGGAAGTTGTGGAATAGGTATAAAAATGATGAACAGTTGAAAGTTGGAATGGGTTGAATCGGTTGAAAAATGTAGAAATTAGAGTAGAAAAACGAAATTTTAGAGAATTTTGGTTGAATTTCAAAATAAAAGGTGAAGTTTTTGGTAAGTGGGAAGTTGTGGAATAGGTAGGCAAAAGATGAATAGTTGAAAGTTGGAACGAGTTGAATCGGTGGAAAAATGTAGAAGTTAGAAGTGAAAAACGAAATCTTATGAAATTTTGCAAAATTTTATGCAAATATTAAAAGTGAAAACGTGAAAATTTTGAATTTGGGAAGTTTGGGAATGTCCCCAATGTGATTAGAATGTGTTGAATGATGTGAATTTCAAACTGGAACAACGTAAATGTGAAATGTTGAATCTGCCATTAAGAATGAATGGGGCAAAAATCGCCATAAATTTATGAATTATGCAAAAACGGAAAATTTTTGGAACGAGAAAAATGTGAGCAGTCGTGCCATGAATATTTGGAATAAGTGAAAAGTGGAATGGAGTGAATCGGTTGAAGTATGTGGAAGTAGTTAAGTGTCAAAAAAGTGGGCAGAAGATGTTGAATAATAATAATAAAGGACAGGAATAACAATAGTGTGAAGGTCTTCACCTTCACACTAACTAGAATTTTGCAATTTCTGGAGAAATTGCGTGTGAAGGCGAAATGTATGAATAACTTCTTCGGGGAATGCTGCCGAACGATGTTGAAACGTGTTGAATTACTTGAGAAATGTAGAATATTTCGAGAATTTGTGGTGAATTTCAAAATAAAAGATGTGAAGTTTTTGGTAAGTGGGAAGTTGTGGAATAGGTAGAAAAATGATGAACAGTTGAAAGTTGGAATGGGTTGAATCGGTTGAAAAATGTAGAAATGAGAAGGGAAAAAGGAAATATTGGAGAATTGGGTGTGAATTTCAAAATAAAAGATGTGAAGTTTTTGGTAAGTTGTGGAATAGGTAGAAAAATGATGAACAGTTGAAAGTTGGAATGGGTTGAATCGGTTGAAAAATGTGGAAATGAGAAGGGAACAAGGAAATATTGGAGAATTGGGTGTGAATTTCAAAATAAAAGATGTGAAGTTTTTGGTAAGTGGGAAGTTGTGGAATAGGTAGAAAAATGATGAACAGTTGAAAGTTGGAATGGGTTGAATCGGTTGAAAAATGTAGAAATGAGAAGGGAAAAGGGAATTGGGTGTGAATTTCAAAAGAAAAGATGTGAAGTTTTTGGTAAGTGGGAAGTTGTGGAATAGGTAGAAAAATGATGAACAGTTGAAAGTTGGAATGGGTTGAATCGGTTGAAAAATGTAGAAATTAGAGTAGAAAAACGAAATTTTAGAGAATTTTGGTTGAATTTCAAAATAAAAGATGTGAAGTTTTTGGTAAGTGGGACGTTGTGGAATAGGTAGGCAAAAGATGAACAGTTGAAAGTTGGAACGAGTTGAATCGGTTGAAAAATGTAGAAGTTAGAGGTGAAAAACGAAATTTTGTGAAAATTTGTCGGAATTTTTAACGTGAAAACGTGAAATTTTTGAATTTGGGAATTTTGGGAATGTCGAGAATCCCTCCGAATGTGATTAGAATGTGCTGAATGATGTGAATTTCAAATTGGAACGACGTAAATGTGAAATGTCGAATGTGCCATTAAGAATGAATGGGGAAAAATTTGTCGGAATTTGGGGAATTTTGCGGAATCTGAAAATTTTCGGAACGAGAAAAATACAAGCGCTCATGTCGTGAATATTTGGAATACGTGAAAAGTGGAATGGAGTGAATCAGATGAATTTTGTGGAAGAAGAAGCGGGACAAAAAAGTGGCGGGAATAAAATAGAATAACTAGAATTTTGCAATTTCTGGAGAAATTGCGTGTGAAGGCGAAATGTATGAATAACTTTTTCGGGGAATGCTGCCGAACGATGTTGAAAGGTGTTGAATTACTTGAGAAAATTTGGAGAATTTGTGGTGAATTTCAAAATTGAAAGTTTGGAGTATTTGGTAAGTGGGAAGTTGTGGAATAGGTAGGCAAAAGATGAACAGTTGAAAGTTGGAATGGGTTGAATCGGTTGAAAAATGTAGAAATTAGAGTAGAAAAACGAAATTTTAGAGAATTTTGTTTGAATTTCGAATTTGGAATTTTTGGTAAGTGGGAAGTTGTGGAATAGGTAGGCAAAAGATGTACAGTTGAAAGTTGGAACGGGTTGAATCAGTTAAAAAATGTAGAAGTTAGAGCAAATGTTGAATCCCCATAGAGAATGAATGGGAAAATAAAAAAAGCAATTGCGCCAAAATCTTTCTAAATTTGGAACAAAACAAAAAAAACGGACTCAAGTGGTTCACTTTTAGGGTAAAAATGTTGAAACGGGTTAAATCGGACAAAAAACGAAAAAGTTAGCGCAAATGTAGCTATTTGGGGCACCTAGTGTTGAAATAAGGTCACTTCCGGCTTGATTCGGGGCATTTCCGGTCTAATTTGGGTCACTTCCGGTTTATTTGGATCACTTCCGGTTTAGCTGAGGTCACTTCCGGTTTATTTGGGGTCACTTCCGGTCAAAAAAGGTCACTTCCGGTTCATTTGGGGTCACTTCCGGTTTACCTGGGGTCACTTCCGGTCTATTAGGGGTCACTTCCGGTTTAATTTGGGTCACTTCCGGTTTATATGGGTCACTTCCGGTTTAGCTGAGGTCACTTCCGGTTTATCAGGGGTCATTTCCGGTCTAAAAAGGTCACTTCCGGTTTACCTGAGGTCACTTCTGGTCTATTAGGGGTCACTTCCGGTTTGATTTGGGTCACTTCCGGTTCATTTGGGTCACTTCCGGTTTAAATTGGGTCACTTCCGGTTCGTCTGAGGTCACTTCCGGTTTATTAGGGGTCATTTCCGGTCTAAAAAGGTCACTTCTGGTACATTTGGGGTCACTTCCGGTTTGATTTGGGGTCACTTCCGGTTTACCTGAGGTCACTTCCGGTCTATTTGGGGTCACTTTCGGTTTGATTTGGGGCACTTCCGGTTCATTTTGGGTTCATTGGTGGCACTTCAGGGTCATCCAAGATGGCCGCCACACTGGAATTGGGGGTCAAGGGTTGAATTGTGTAAGCATAGTGGAAGTGGGGGTGAATGGGAGTGAATGTGGGAAGCATAAGATGAATAAAGGGAATAAATGTGGAATGGGTTGAATCGGTCGAAAAATGTAGAAATTAGAGTGGAAAAACGAAATTTTGGAGAATTTGGTTGAATTTCAAATGTGAAAGTTCGGAATTTTTGGTAAGTGGGAAGCTGTGGAATAGGTAGGCAAAATATGAACAGTTGAAAGTTGGAATGGGTTGAATCGGTTGAAAAATGTAGAAATTAGAGTGGAAAAACTGAATTTTAGAGAATTTTGGTTGAATTTCAAATTTGAAAATTTGGAATTTTTGGTAAGTGGGAAGTTGTGGAATAGGTAGGCAAAAGATGAACAGTTGAAAGTTGGAATGGGTTGAATCGGTTGAAAAATGTAGAAATTAGAGTAGAAAAACGGAATTTGAGAGAATTTTGGTTGAATTTCAAATTTGAAAATTTGGAATTTTTGGTAAGTGGGAAGTTGTGGAATAGGTAGGCAAAAGATGAACAGTTGAAAGTTGGAATGGGTTGAATCGGTTGAAAAATGTAGAAGTTAGAGGTGAAAAACGAAATTTTATGAAATGTCGAATGTGCCATTAAGAATGGATGGGGAAAAATTTGTCGGAATTTTGGGAATTTTGCGGAATCGGAAAATTTTCGGAACGAGAAAAATGGAAGCGCTCATCGCGTGAATATTTGGAATACGTGGAAAGTGGAATGGAGTGAATCGGATGAATTATGTGGAAGATGAAAGTGGACAAAAAAGTGTGGAGAATAAAAGAGAATAATAATAATAACTAGAATTTTGCAATTTCTGGAGAAATTGCGTGTGAAGGCGAAATGTATGAATAACTTCTTCGGGGAATGCTGCCGAACGATGTTGAAACGTGTTGAATTACTTGAGAAATGTAGAATATTTGGAGAATTTGTGGCGAATTTCAAAATAAAAGATGTGAAGTTTTTGGTAAGTGGGAAGTTGTGGAATAGGTCGAAAAATGATGAACAGTTGAAAGTTGGAATGGGTTGAATCGGTTGAAAAATGTAGAAATGAGAAGGGAAAAAGGAATTGGGTGTGAATTTCAAAATAAAAGATGTGAAGGTTTTGGGAAGTTGTGGAATAGGTAGAAAAATGATGAACAGTTGAAAGTTGGAATGGGTTGAATCGGTTGAAAAATGTAGAAATGAGAAGGGAAAAGTGAATTGGGTGTGAATTTCAAAATAAAAGATGTGAAGTTTTTGGTAAGTGGGAAGTTGTGGAATAGGTAGAAAAATGATGAACAGTTGAAAGTTGGAATGGGTTGAATCGGTTGAAAAATGTAGAAATGAGAAGGGAAAAGGAAATTGAGTGTGAATTTCAAAATAAAAGATGTGAAGTTTTTGGTAAGTGGGAAGTTGTGGAATAGGTAGAAAAATGATGAACAGTTGAAAGTTGGAATGGGTTGAATCGGTTGAAAAATGTAGAAATGAGAAGGGAAAAGGGAATTGGGTGTGAATTTCAAAATAAAAGATGTGAAGATTTTGGTAAGTGGGAAGTTGTGGAATAGGTAGAAAAATGATGAACAGTTGAAAGTTTGAATGGGTTGAATCGGTTGAAAAATGTAGAAATGAGAAGGGAAAAAGGAATTGGGTGTGAATTTCAAAATAAAAGATGTGAAGTATTTGGGAAGTTGTGGAATAGGTAGAAAAATGATGAACAGTTGAAAGTTGGAACGGGTTGAATCGGTTGAAAAATGTAGAAATTAGAGTACAAAAACGGAATTTGAGAGAATTTTGGTTGAATTTCAAAATAAAAGATGTGAAGTTTTTGGTAAGTGGGAAGTTGTGGAATAGCTAGAAAAATGATGAACAGTTGAAAGTTGGAATGGGTTGAATCGGTTGAAAAATGTAGAAATGAGAAGGGAAAAGGAAATTGGGTGTGAATTTCAAAATAAAAGATGTGAAGTTTTTGGTAAGTGGGAAGTTGTGGAATAGGTAGTAAAATGATGAACAGTTGAAAGTTGGAATGGGTTGAATCGGTTAAAAAATGTAGAAATGAGAAGGGAAAAGGAATTGGGTGTGAATTTCAAAATAAAAGATGTGAAGCTTTTGGTAAGTGGGAAGTTGTGGAATCGGTAGAAAAATAATGAACAGTTGAAAGTTGGAATGGGTTGAATCGGTTGAAAAATGTAGAAATTAGAGTAGAAAAACGAAATTTTAGAGAATTTTGGTTGAATTTCAAAATAAAAGATGTGAAGTTTTTGGTAAGTGGGACGTTGTGGAATAGGTAGGCAAAAGATGAACAGTTGAAAGTTGGAACGAGTTGAATCGGTTGAAAAATGTAGAAGTTAGAGCTGAAAAACGAAATTTTGTGAAAATTTGTCGGAATTTTTAACGTGAAAACGTGAAATTTTCGAATTTGGGAATTTTGGGAATGTCGAGAATCCTTCCGAATGTGATTAGAATGTGCTGAATGATGTGAATTTCAAATTGGAACGACGTAAATGTGAAATGTCGAATGTGCCATTGAGAATGAATGGGGAAAAATTTGTCGGAATTTGGGGAATTTTGCGTAAACGGAAAATTTTCGGAACGAGAAAAATGGAAGCGCTCATCGCGTGAATATTTGGAATACGTGAAAAGTGGAATGGAGTGAATCGGATGAATTATGCGGAAGATGAAACTGGACAAAAAAGTGTGGAGAATAAAAGAGAATAATAACTAGAATTTTGCAATTTCTGGAGAAATTGCGTGTGAAGGCGAAATGTATGAATAACTTTTTCGGGGAATGCTGCCGAACGATGTTGAAACGTGTTGAATTACTTGAGAAATGTAGAATATTTGGAGAATTTGTGGTGAATTTCAAAATTGAAAGTTTGGAATATTTGGTAAGTGGGAAGTTGTGGAATAGGTAGGCAAAAGATGAACAGCTGAAAGTTGGAATGGGTTGAATCGGTTGAAAAATGTAGAAATTAGAGTAGAAAAACGAAATTTTGGAGAATTTGGTTGAATTTCGAATTAGGAATTTTTGGTAAGTGGGAAGTTGTGGAATAGGTAGGCAAAAGATGTACAGTTGAAAGTTGGAACGGGTTGAATCAGTTAAAAAATGTAGAAGTTAGAGCAAATGTTGAATCCCCATAGAGAATGAATGGGAAAATAAAAAAAAGCAATTGCGCCAAAATCTTTCTAAATTTGGAACAAAACAAAAAAAACGGCCTCAGGAGGTTCACTTTTGGGGTAAAAATGTTGAAACGGATTGAATCGGACAAAAAACAAAAACGTTAGCGCAAATGTAGCTATTTGGGGCACGTAGTGTTGAAATAAGGTCACTTCCGGCTTGATTCGGGTCACTTCCGGTCTAGTTTGGGTCACTTCCGGTTTATTTGGGTCACTTCCGGTTTAAAACAGGTCACTTCCGGTTTAGCTGAGGTAACTTCCGGTTTATTTGGGATCATTTCCGGTCTAAAAAGGTCACTTCCGGTTTGATTTGGGGTCACTTCCGGTTTACCAGAGGTCACTTCCGGTCTATTTGGGGTCACTTCCGGTCTATTTGGGGTCACTTCCGGTTTATTTGGGTCACTTCCGGTTTGATTAGGGTCACTTCCGGTTCGTCTGAGGTCACTTCCGGTTTATTAGGGGTCATTTCCGGTCTAAAAAGGTCACTTCCGGTACATTTGGGGTCACTTCCGGTTTGATTTGGGGTCACTTCCGGTTTACCTGAGGTCACTTCCGGTCTATTTGGGGTCACTTTCGGTTTGATTTGGGGCACTTCCGGTTCATTCTGGGTTCATTGGTGGCACTTCAGGGTCATCCAAGATGGCCGCCACACTGGAATTGGGGGTCAAGGGTTGAATTGTGTGAGCATAGTGGAAGTGGGGGTGAATGGGAGTGAATGTGGTAAGCATAAGATGAATAAAGGGAATAAATGTGGAATGGGTTGAATCGGTCGAAAAATGTAGAAATTAGAGTGGAAAAACGAAATTTTGGAGAATTTGGTTGAATTTCAAATGTGAAAGTTCGGAATTTTTGGTAAGTGGGAAGTTGTGGAATAGGTAGGCAAAAGATGAACAGTTGAAAGTTGGAATGGGTTGAATCGGTTGAAAAATGTAGAAATTAGAGTGGAAAAACTGAATTTTGGAGAATTTTGGTTGAATTTCAAATTTGAAAATTTGGAATTTTTGGTAAGTGGGAAGTTGTGGAATAGGTAGGCAAAAGATGAACAGTTGAAAATTGGAATGGGTTGAATCGGTTGAAAAATGTAGAAATTAGAGTAGAAAAACAGAATTTGAGAGAATTTTGGTTGAATTTCAAATTTGAAAATTTGGAATTTTTGGTAAGTGGGAAGTTGTGGAATAGGTAGGCAAAAGATGAACAGTTGAAAGTTGGAATGGGTTGAATCGGTTGAAAAATGTAGAAGTTAGAGGTGAAAAACGAAATTTTGTGAAATGTCGAATGTGCCATTAAGAATGGATGGGGAAAAATTTGTCGGAATTTTGGGAATTTTGCGGAATCGGAAAATTTTCGGAACGAGAAAAATGGAAGCGCTCATCGCGTGAATATTTGGAATACGTGGAAAGTGGAATGGAGTGAATCGGATGAATTATGTGGAAGATGAAAGTGGACAAAAAAGTGTGGAGAATAAAAGAGAATAATAATAATAACTAGAATTTTGCAATTTCTGGAGAAATTGCGTGTGAAGGCGAAATGTATGAATAACTTTTTCGGGGAATGCTGCCGAACGATGTTGAAACGTGTTGAATTACTTGAGAAATGTAGAATATTTGGAGAATTTGTGGTGAATTTCAAAATCGAAAGTTTGGAATATTTGGTAAGTGGGAAGTTGTGGAATAGGTAGGCAAAAGATGAACAGTTGAAAGTTGGAATGGGTTGAATCGGTTGAAAAATGTAGAAATTAGAGTAGAAAAACGAAATTTTGGAGAATTTGGTTGAATTTCGAATTTGGAATTTTTGGTAAGTGGGAAGTTGTGGAATAGGTAGGCAAAAGATGTACAGTTGAAAGTTGGAACGAGTTGAATCAGTTAAAAAATGTAGAAGTTAGAGCAAATGTTGAATCCCCATAGAGAATGAATGGGAAAAAAAAAAAAAGCAATTGCGCCAAAATCTTTCTAAATTTGGAAACAAAAAAAAAAAACGGCCTCAGGAGGTTCACTTTTGGGGTAAAAATGTTGAAACGGGTTAAATCAGAAAAAAAACGAAAAAGTTAGCGCAAATGTAGCTATTTGGGCCACTCAGTGTTGAAATAAGGTCACTTCCGGTTTGATTTGGGTCACTTCCGGTCTAGTTTGGGTCACTTCCGGTTTATTTGGGTCACTTCCGGTTTAAAACTGGTCACTTCCGGTTAAGCTGAGGTCACTTCCGGTTTATTTGGGGTCATTTCCGGTCTAAAAAGGTCACTTCCGGTTCATTTGGGGTCACTTCCGGTTTGATTTGGGGTCACTTCCGGTTTACCAGAGGCCACTTCCGGTCTATTTTGGGTCACTTCCGGTCTATTTGGGGCCACTTCCGGTTTATTTGGGTCACTTCCGGTGTAATTTGGGTCACTTCCGGTTCGTCTGAGGTCACTTCCGGTTTATTTGGGGTCATTTCCGGTCTAAAAAGGTCACTTCCGGTTCATTTGGGGTCACTTCCGGTTTAATTTGGGGTCACTTCCGGTTTACCAGAGGTCACTTCCGGTCTATTTGGGGTCACTTTCGGTTTGATTTGGGGCACTTCCGGTTCATTCTGGGTTCATTGGTGGCACTTCAGGGTCATCCAAGATGGCCGCCACACTGGAATTGGGGGTCAAGGGTTGAATTGTGTAAGCATAGTGGAAGTGGGGGTGAATGGGAGTGAATGTGGGAAGCATAAGATGAATAAAGGGAATAAATGTGGATTGGGTTGAATCGGTCGAAAAATGTAGAAATTAGAGTGGAAAAACGAAATTTTGGAGAATTTGGTTGAATTTCAAATGTGAAAGTTTGGAATTTTTGGTAAGTGGGAAGTTGTGGAATAGCTAGGCAAAAGATGAACAGTTGAAAGTTGGAATGGGTTGAATCGGTTGAAAAATGTAGAAATTAGAGTGGAAAAACTGAATTTTGGAGAATTTTGGTTGAATTTCAAATTTGAAAATTTGGAATTTTTGGTAAGTGGGAAGTTGTGGAATAGGTAGGCAAAAGATGAACAGTTGAAAGTTGGAATGGGTTGAATCGGTTGAAAAATGTAGAAATTAGAGTAGAAAAACGGAATTTGAGAGAATTTTGGTTGAATTTCAAATTTGAAAATTTGGAATTTTTGGTAAGTGGGAAGTTGTGGAATAGGTAGGCAAAAGATGAACAGTTGAAAGTTGGAATGGGTTGAATCGGTTGAAAAATGTAGAAGTTAGAGGTGAAAAACGAAATTTTGTGAAATGTCGAATGTGCCATTAAGAATGGATGGGGAAAAAATTGTCGGAATTTTGGGAATTTTGCGGAATCGGAAAATTTTCGGAACGAGAAAAATGGAAGCGCTCATCGCGTGAATATTTGGAATACGTGGAAAGTGGAATGGAGTGAATCGGATGAATTATGTGGAAGATGAAAGTGGACAAAAAAGTGTGGAGAATAAAAGAGAATAATAATAATAATAACTAGAATTGCAATTTCGGAAGAAATTGCGTGTGAAGGCGAAGGCAGATGTTAAGTTACAAACGTTAAGCGTTAAAAATGATGAGCGGGAAGAATACAAAGGGAAAATAGATAATTGTGAAATAAATGGGAAAATGTTACAAATACATGTTACAAAAAGGTACAAATGATAAGCGTTAAAAATGAAACGTTACAAATGTTACAAAAAAGGTACAAATGATAAGCGTTGAAAATGATAAGGGGGAAGAATAAAGAGTAAAATAATTTATGACTCCCAATGTGGGAATCGAACCCACTACAGGAAACTGGCTCGGGTTGACATTTCCATTGTGTTTCCGACTGAGCTAATGAGGATCCTTCCTTCTTGCTGGTTGAATTTGGTTAATGTAATGAATGTGTTTGTTGAATGCGAATGCGTAATCAAAGTGGTGGAAATTGCTTAATGTAATGAATGTTGGATGCGAATGACAAAAGTTACAAATGATAACCGTTGAAAATGATAACCGGGAAGGATAAAGAGTAAAATAAATAATGACGCCCAATGTGGGAATCGAACTGACGCGGGTTTTGATACCACTCGGGAATGATGCTCGTGTACTGGAATCACTTGTGTTTCCCACGAGCTAATTGAGTCCCTTACTATGTCGTGGTTGCAATTGGTTAATGTAATGAATGTGTTTGTTGAATGCGAATACGTAATCAAAGTGGTGGAAATTGCTTAATGTAATGAATGTTGAATGCGAATGTTAGTTACAAATGATAAGCGTTGAAAATGATAAGCGGGAAGAATAAAGAGTAAAATAATTAATGACGCCCAATGTGGGAATCGAACCCACTACAGGAAACTGGCTCGGGTTGACATTGCCATTAACAATGAATGGGGAAATAAAAGGCACAAATTTGCTAATTACTTAAAAACGGTAAATGTTATGAACGCGACAAATACTGGCAAGCGTGCCATGAATTTTTGGAACGTGTGAAAGGTTGAACGAGGTGAATCGGTTGAAGCATGTGGGAGTAGTTAGATGTCAAAAAAGTGGGAGGAATAAGTTGTTTAATAATAAAGTACAATATCAATGTGTGAAGGCCTTCGCCTTCACACAATAATAACTAGAATTTTGCAATTTCTGGAGAAATTGCGTGTGAAGGCGAAATGTATGAATAACTTTTTCGGGGAATGCTGCCGAACGATGTTGAAACGTGTTGAATTACTTGAGAAATGTAGAATATTTGGAGAATTTGTGGTGAATTTCAAAATTGAAAGTTTGGAATATTTGGTAAGTGGGAAGTTGTGGAATAGGTAGGCAAAAGATGAACAGCTGAAAGTTGGAATGGGTTGAAAAATGTAGAAATTAGAGTAAAAAACGAAATTTGGGAGAATTTGGTTGAATTTCAAATTTCGAATTTTTGGTAAGTGGGAAATTGTGGAATAGGTAGGCAAAAGATGTACAGTTGAAAGTTGGAACGGGTTGAATCAGTTAAAAAATGTAGAAGTTAGAGCAAATGTTGAATCCCCATAGAGAATGAATGGGAAAATAAGAAAAAGCAATTGCGCCAAAATCTTTCTAAATTTGGAACAAAACAAAAAAAACGGCCTCAGGAGGTTCACTTTTGGGATAAAAATGTTGAAACGGGTTAAATCGGACAATAAACGAAGACGTTAGCGCAAATGTAGCTATTTGGGGCACTTAGTGTTGAAATAAGGTCACTTCCGGCTTGATTCGGGTCATTTCCGGTCTAATTTGGGTCACTTCCGGTTTATTTGGGTCACTTCCGGTTTAAAACAGGCCACTTCCGGTTTAGCTGAGGTCACTTCCGGTTTATTTGGGGTCACTTCCGGTCTAAAAAGGTCACTTCCGGTTCATTTGTGGTCACTTCCGGTTTGATTTGGGGTCACTTCCGGTTTACCAGAGGTCACTTCCGGTCTATTTGGGGTCACTTCCGGTTTATTTGGGTCACTTCCGGTTTAATTTGGGTCACTTCCGGTTCGTCTGAGGTCACTTCCGGTTTATAAGGGGTCATTTCCGGTCTAAAAAGGTCACTTCCGGTACATTTGGGGTCACTTCCGGTTTGATTTGGGGTCACTTCCGGTTTACCTGAGGTCACTTCCGGTCTATTTGGGGTCACTTCCGGTTTAATTTGGGTCACTTCCGGTTCGTCTGAGGTCACTTCCGGTTTATTAGGGGTCATTTCCGGTCTAAAAAGGTCACTTCCGGTACATTTGGGGTCACTTCCGGTTTGATTTGGGGTCACTTCCGGTTTACCTGAGGTCACTTCCGGTCTATTTGGGGTCACTTTCGGTTTGATTTGGGCCACTTCCGGTTCATTCTGGGTTCATTGGTGGCACTTCAGGGTCATCCAAGATGGCCGCCACACTGGAATTGGGGGTCAAGGGTTGAATTGTGTAAGCATAGTGGAAGTGGGGGTGAATGGGAGTGAATGTGGGAAGAATAAGGTGAATTAAGTGAATAAATTTGGAATGGGTTGAATCTGTTGAAAAATGTAGAAATGAGAAGGGAAAAAGGAATTGGGTGTGAATTTCAAAATAAAAGATGTGAAGTTTTTGGTAAGTGGGAAGTTGTGGAATAGGTAGAAAAATGATGAACAGTTGAAAGTTGGAATGGGTTGAATCGGTTGAAAAATGTAGAAATGAGAAGGAGAAACGGAAATATTGGAGAATTGGGTGTGAATTTCAAAATAAAAGATGTGAAGTTTTTGGTAAGTGGGAAGTTGTGGAATAGGTAGAAAAATGATGAACAGTTGAAAGTTGGAATGGGTTGAATCGGTTGAAAAATGTAGAAATGAGAAGGGAAAAGGAATTGGGTGTGAATTTCAAAATAAAAGATGTGAAGCTTTTGGTAAGTGGGAAGTTGTGGAATCAGTAGAAAAATAATGAACAGTTGAAAGTTGGAATGGGTTGAATCGGTTGAAAAATGTAGAAATTAGAGTAGAAAAACGAAATTTTAGAGAATTTTGGTTGAATTTCAAAATAAAAGATGTGAAGTTTTTGGTAAGTGGGACGTTGTGGAATAGGTAGGCAAAAGATGAACAGTTGAAAGTTGGAACGAGTTGAATCGGTTGAAAAATGTAGAAGTTAGAGGTGAAAAACGAAATTTTGTGAAAATTTGTCGGAATTTTTAACGTGAAAACGTGAAATTTTCGAATTTGGGAATTTTGGGAATGTCGAGAATCCTTCCGAATGTGATTAGAATGTGCTGAATGATGTGAATTTCAAATTGGAACGACGTAAATGTGAAATGTCGAATGTGCCATTAAGAATGAATGGGGAAAAATTTGTCGGAATTTTGGGAATTTTGCGGAATCGGAAAATTTTCGGAACGAGCAAAATACAAGCGCTCGTCGCGTGAATATTTGGAATACGTGAAAAGTGGAATGGAGTGAATCGGATGAATTATGTGGAAGATGAAACGTGTCAAAAAAGTGTGGAGAAACGTAGAGAATAATAATAATAACTAGAATTTTGCAATTTCTGGAGAAATTGCGTGTGAAGGCGAAATGTATGAATAACTTCTTCGGGGAATGCTGCCGAACGATGTTGAAACGTGTTGAATTACTTGAGAAATGTAGAATATTTGGAGAATTTGTGGCGAATTTCAAAATAAAAGATGTGAAGTTTTTGGTAAGTGGGAAGTTGTGGAATAGGTCGAAAAATGATGAACAGTTGAAAGTTGGAATGGGTTGAATCGGTTGAAAAATGTAGAAATGAGAAGGGAAAAAGGAATTGGGTGTGAATTTCAAAATAAAAGATGTGAAGGTTTTGGGAAGTTGTGGAATAGGTCGAAAAATGATGAACAGTTGAAAGTTGGAATGGGTTGAATCGGTTGAAAAATGTAGAAATGAGAAGGGAAAAGGGAATTGGGTGTGAATTTCAAAATAAAAGATGTGAAGTTTTTGGTAAGTGGGAAGTTGTGGAATAGGTAGAAAAATGATGAACAGTTGAAAGTTGGAATGGGTTGAATCGGTTGAAAAATGTAGAAATGAGAAGGGAAAAGTGAATTGGGTGTGAATTTCAAAATAAAAGATGTGAAGTTTTTGGTAAGTGGGAAGTTGTGGAATAGGTAGAAAAATGATGAACAGTTGAAAGTTGGAATGGGTTGAATCGGTTGAAAAATGTAGAAATGAGAAGGGAAAAGGAAATTGGGTGTGAATTTCAAAATAAAAGATGTGAAGTTTTTGGTAAGTGGGAAGTTGTGGAATAGGTAGAAAAATGATGAACAGTTGAAAGTTGGAATGGGTTGAATCGGTTGAAAAATGTAGAAATGAGAAGGGAAAATGGAATTGGGTGTGAATTTCAAAATAAAAGATGTGAAGTTTTTGGTAAGTGGGAAGTTGTGGAATAGGTAGAAAAATGATGAACAGTTGAAAGTTGGAATGGGTTGAATCGGTTGAAAAATGTAGAAATGAGAAGGGAAAAGGAATTGGGTGTGAATTTCAAAATAAAAGATTTGAAGCTTTTGGTAAGTGGGAAGTTGTGGAATCAGTAGAAAAATAATGAACAGTTGAAAGTTGGAATGGGTTGAATCGGTTGAAAAATGTAGAAATTAGAGTAGAAAAACGAAATTTTAGAGAATTTTGGTTGAATTTCAAAATAAAAGATGTGAAGTTTTTGGTAAGTGGGACGTTGTGGAATAGGTAGGCAAAAGATGAACAGTTGAAAGTTGGAACGAGTTGAATCGGTTGAAAAATGTAGAAGTTAGAGGTGAAAAACGAAATTTTGTGAAAATTTGTCGGAATTTTTAACGTGAAAACGTGAAATTTTCGAATTTGGGAATTTTGGGAATGTCGAGAATCCTTCCGAATGTGATTAGAATGTGCTGAATGATGTGAATTTCAAATTGGAACGACGTAAATGTGAAATGTCGAATGTGCCATTAAGAATGAATGGGGAAAAATTCGTCGGAATTTTGGGAATTTTGCGGAATCGGAAAATTTTCGGAACGAGAAAAATACAAGCGCTCGTCGCGTGAATATTTGGAATACGTGAAAAGTGGAATGGAGTGAATCGGATGAATTATGTGGAAGATGAAACGTGTCAAAAAAGTGTGGAGAATAAAAGAGAATAACTAGAATTTTGCAATTTCTGGAGAAATTGCGTGTGAAGGCGAAATGTATGAATAACTTTTTCGGGGAATGCTGCCGAACGATGTTGAAACGTGTTGAATTACTTGAGAAATGTAGAATATTTGGAGAATTTGTGGTGAATTTCAAAATCGAAAGTTTGGAATATTTGGTAAGTGGGAAGTTGTGGAATAGGTAGGCAAAAGATGAACAGTTGAAAGTTGGAATGGGTTGAATCGGTTAAAAAATGTAGAAATTAGAGTATAAAAACGAAATTTTGGAGAATTTGGTTGAATTTCAAATTTGGAATTTTTGGTAAGTGGGAAGTTGTGGAATAGGTAGGCAAAAGATGTACAGTTGAAAGTTGGAACGGGTTGAATCAGTTAAAAAATGTAGAAGTTAGAGCAAATGTTGAATCCCCATAGAGAATGAATGGGAAAATAAAAAAAGCAATTGCGCCAAAATCTTTCTAAATTTGGAAAAAAAAACAAAAAACGGCCTCAAGAGGTTCACTTTTGGGGTAAAAATGTTGAAACGGGTTAAATCGGACAAAAAACGAAATAGTTAGCGCAAATGTAGCTATTTGGGGCACTTAGTGTTGAAATAAGGTCAATTCCGGCTTGATTCGGGTCATTTCCGGTCTAATTTGGGTCACTTCCGGTTTATTTGGGTCACTTCCGGTTTAATTTGAGTCACTTCCGGTTCATCTGAGGTCACTTCCGGTTTATTAGGGGTCATTTCCGGTCTAAAAAGGTCACTTCCGGTACATTTGGGGTCACTTCCGGTTTGCCTGAGGTCACTTCCGGTCTATTTGGGGTCACTTCCGGTCTATTTGGGGTCACTTCCGGTTTATTTGGGTCACTTCCGGTTTAATTTGGTTCACTTCCGGTTCGTCTGAGGTCACTTCCGGTTTATCAGGGGTCATTTCCGGTCTAAAAAGGTCACTTCCGGTACATTTGGGGTCACTTCCGGTTTGATTTGGGGTCACTTCCGGTTTACCTGAGGTCACTTCCGGTCTATTTGGGGTCACTTTCGGTTTGATTTGGGGCACTTCCGGTTCATTTTGGGTTCATTGGGGGCACTTGAGGGTCATCCAAGATGGCCACCACACTGGAATTGGGGGTCAAGGGTTGAATGTGTAAGCGTAGTGGAAGTGGGGGTGAATGGGAGTGAATGTGGGAAGCATAAGGTGAATAAATTTGGAATGGGTTGAATCGGTCGAAAAATGTAGAAATGAGAGTTGAAAAACTGAATTTTTGAGAATTTGGTTGAATTTCAAATTTGAAAATGTGGAATTTTTGGTAAGTGGGAAGTTGTGGAATAGGTAGGCAAAAGATGAACAGTTGAAAATTGGAATGGGTTGAATCGGTTGAAAAATGTAGAAATGAGAAGGGAAAAAGGAATTGGGTGTAAATTTCAAAATAAAAGATGTGAAGTATTTGGGAAGTTGTGGAATAGGTAGAAAAATGATGAACAGTTGAAAGTTGGAATGGGTTGAATCGGTTGAAAAATGTAGAAATTAGAGTACAAAAACGGAATTTGAGAGAATTTTGGTTGAATTTCAAAATAAAATATGTGAAGTTTTTGGTAAGTGGGAAGTTGTGGAATAGGTAGAAAAATGATGAACAGTTGAAAGTTGGAATGGGTTGAATCGGTTGAAAAATGTAGAAATGAGAAGGGAAAAGGAAATTGGGTGTGAATTTCAAAATAAAAGATGTGAAGTTTTTGGTAAGTGGGAAGTTGTGGAATAGGTAGAATAATGATGAACAGTTGAAAGTTGGAATGGGTTGAATCGGTTGAAAAATGTAGAAATGAGAAGGGAAAAGGAATTGGGTGTGAATTTCAAAATAAAAGATGTGAAGCTTTTGGTAAGTGGGAAGTTGTGGAATCGGTAGAAAAATGATGAACAGTTGAAAGTTGGAATGGGTTGAATCGGTTGAAAAATGTAGAAATTAGAGTAGAAAAACGAAATTTTAGAGAATTTTGGTTGAATTTCAAAATAAAAGATGTGAAGTTTTTGGTAAGTGGGACGTTGTGGAATAGGTAGGCAAAAGATGAACAGTTGAAAGTTGGAACGAGTTGAATCGGTTGAAAAATGTAGAAGTTAGAGGTGAAAAACGAAATTTTGTGAAAATTTGTCGGAATTTTTAACGTGAAAACGAGAAATTTTCGAATTTGGGAATTTTGGGAATGTCGAGAATCCTTCCGAATGTGATTAGAATGTGCTGAATGATGTGAATTTCAAATTGGAACGACGTAAATGTGAAATGTCGAATGTGCCATTAAGAATGAATGGGGAAAAATTTGTCGGAATTTTGGGAATTTTGCGGAATCGGAAAATTTTCGGAACGAGAAAAATATAAGCGCTCATGTCGTGAATATTTGGAATACGTGAAAAGTGGAATGGAGTGAATCGGATGAATTATGTGGAAGATGAAACGTGTCAAAAAAGTGTGGAGAATAAAATAGAAGAATAATAATAATAACTAGAATTTTGCAATTTCTGGAGAAATTGCGTGTGAAGGCGAAATGTATGAATAACTTTTTCGGGGAATGCTGCCGAACGATTTTGAAACGTGTTGAATTACTTGAGAAATGTAGAATATTTGGAGAATTTGTGGTGAATTTCAAAATTGAAAGTTTGGAATATTTGGTAAGTGGGAAGTTGTGGAATAGGTAGGCAAAAGATGAACAGTTGAAAGTTGGAATGGGTTGAATCAGTTGAAAAATGTAGAAATTAGAGTAGAAAAACGAAATTTTGGAGAATTTGGTTGAATTTGGAATTTTTGGTAAGTGGGAAGTTGTGGAATAGGTAGGCAAAAAGTGTACAGTTGAAAGTTGGAATGGGTTGAATCAGTTAAAAAATGTAGAAGTTAGAGCAAATGTTGAATCCCCATAGAGAATGAATGGGAAAATAAAAAAAAGCAATTGCGCCAAAATCTTTCTAAATTTGGAACAAAACAAAAAAAACGGCCTCAAGAGGTTCACTTTTGGGGTAAAAATGTTGAAACGGGTTAAATCGGACAAAAAACGAAAAAGTTAGCGCAAATGTAGCTATTTGGGGCACTTAGTGTTGAAACAAGGTCACTTCCGGTTTGATTCGGGTCATTTCCGGTCTAATTTGGGTCACTTCCGGTTTATTTGGGTCACTTCCGGTTTAATTTGGGTCACTTCCGGTTCATCTGAGGTCACTTCCGGTTTATTAGGGGTCATTTCCGGTCTAAAAAGGTCACTTCCGGTACATTTGGGGTCACTTCCGGTTTGCCTGAGGTCACTTCCGGTCTATTTGGGGTCACTTCCGGTCTATTTGGGGTCACTTCCGGTTTATTTGGGTCACTTCCGGTTTAATTTGGGTCACTTCCGGTTCGTCTGAGGTCACTTCCGGTTTATCAGGGGTCATTTCCGGTCTAAAAAGGTCACTTCCGGTACATTTGGGGTCACTTCCGGTTTGATTTGGGGTCACTTCCGGTTTACCTGAGGTCACTTCCGGTCTATTTGGGGTCACTTTCGGTTTGATTTGGGGCACTTCCGGTTCATTTTGGGTTCATTGGGGGCACTTGAGGGTCATCCAAGATGGCCACCACACTGGAATTGGGGGTCAAGGGTTGAATGTGTAAGCGTAGTGGAAGTGGGGGTGAATGGGAGTGAATGTGGGAAGCATAAGGTGAAAAAATTTGGAATGGGTTGAATCGGTCGAAAAATGTAGAAATGAGAGTTGAAAAACTGAATTTTTGAGAATTTGGTTGAATTTCAAATTTGAAAATGTGGAATTTTTGGTAAGTGGGAAGTTGTGGAATAGGTAGGCAAAAGATGAACAGTTGAAAATTGGAATGGGTTGAATCGGTTGAAAAATGTAGAAATGAGAAGGGAAAAAGGAATTGGGTGTAAATTTCAAAATAAAAGATGTGA
This sequence comes from Syngnathus typhle, assembly GCF_033458585.1. Classification (NCBI taxonomy): domain Eukaryota; kingdom Metazoa; phylum Chordata; class Actinopteri; order Syngnathiformes; family Syngnathidae; genus Syngnathus; species Syngnathus typhle. The sequence goes on from NC_083752.1 coordinate 10,545,112, forward strand.
AGTATTTGGGAAGTTGTGGAATAGGTAGAAAAATGATGAACAGTTGAAAGTTGGAATGGGTTGAATCGGTTGAAAAATGTAGAAATTAGAGTACAAAAACGGAATTTGAGAGAATTTTGGTTGAATTTCAAAATAAAATATGTGAAGTTTTTGGTAAGTGGGAAGTTGTGGAATAGGTAGAAAAATGATGAACAGTTGAAAGTTGGAATGGGTTGAATCGGTTGAAAAATGTAGAAATGAGAAGGGAAAAGGAAATTGGGTGTGAATTTCAAAATAAAAGATGTGAAGTTTTTGGTAAGTGGGAAGTTGTGGAATAGGTAGAAAAATGATGAACAGTTGAAAGTTGGAATGGGTTGAATCGGTTGAAAAATGTAGAAATGAGAAGGGAAAAGGAATTGGGTGTGAATTTCAAAATAAAAGATGTGAAGCTTTTGGTAAGTGGGAAGTTGTGGAATCGGTAGAAAAATGATGAACAGTTGAAAGTTGGAATGGGTTGAATCGGTTGAAAAATGTAGAAATTAGAGTAGAAAAACGAAATTTTAGAGAATTTTGGTTGAATTTCAAAATAAAAGATGTGAAGTTTTTGGTAAGTGGGACGTTGTGGAATAGGTAGGCAAAAGATGAACAGTTGAAAGTTGGAACGAGTTGAATCGGTTGAAAAATGTAGAAGTTAGAGGTGAAAAACGAAATTTTGTGAAAATTTGTCGGAATTTTTAACGTGAAAACGAGAAATTTTCGAATTTGGGAATTTTGGGAATGTCGAGAATCCTTCCGAATGTGATTAGAATGTGCTGAATGATGTGAATTTCAAATTGGAACGACGTAAATGTGAAATGTCGAATGTGCCATTAAGAATGAATGGGGAAAAATTTGTCGGAATTTTGGGAATTTTGCGGAATCGGAAAATTTTCGGAACGAGAAAAATATAAGCGCTCATGTCGTGAATATTTGGAATACGTGAAAAGTGGAATGGAGTGAATCGGATGAATTATGTGGAAGATGAAACGTGTCAAAAAAGTGTGGAGAATAAAATAGAAGAATAATAATAATAATAATAGAGAATGGTGTAGAATAACATATGTGTGAAGGCCTTCGCCTTCACACAATAATAGAGAATGGTGTAGAATAACATATGTGTGAAGGCCTTCGCCTTCACACAATAATAACTAGAATTTTGCAATTTCTGGAGAAATTGCGTGTGAAGGCGAAATGTATGAATAACTTTTTCGGGGAATGCTGCCGAACGATGTTGAAACGTGTTGAATTACTTGAGAAATGTAGAATATTTGGAGAATTTGTGGTGAATTTCAAAATTGAAAGTTTGGAATATTTGGTAAGTGGGAAGTTGTGGAACAGGTAGGCAAAAGATGAACAGTTGAAAGTTGGAATGGGTTGAGTCGGTAGAAAAATGTAGAAGTTAGAGTAGAAAAACGAAATTTTGGAGAATTTGGTTGTATTTTAAATTTGGAATTGTTGGTAAGTGGGAAGTTGTGGAATAGGTAGGCAAAAGATGAACAGTTGAAAGTTGGAACGGGTTGAATCAGTTAAAAAATGTAGAAGTTAGAGCAAATGTTGAATCCCCATAGAGAATGAATGGGAAAATAAAAAAAAGCAATTGCGCTAAAATCTTTCTAAATTTGGAACAAAACAAAAAAAAACGGCCTCAGGAGGTTCACTTTTGGGGTAAAAATGTTGAAACGGGTTGAATCGGACAAAAAACGAAGACGTTAGCGCAAATGTAGCTATTTGGGGCACTTAGTGTTGAAATAAGGTCACTTCCGGCTTGATTCGGGTCATTTCCGGTCTAATTTGGGTCACATCCGGTTTATTTGGGTCACTTCCGGTTTAAAACAGGTCACTTCCGGTTTAGCGGAGGTCACTTCCGGTTTATTTGGGGTCATTTCCGGTCTAAAAAGGTCACTTCCGGTTCATTTGGGGTCACTTCCGGTTTGATTTTGGGTCACTTCCGGTTTACCAGAGGTCACTTCCGGTCTATTTGGGGTCACTTCCGGTCTATTTGGGGTCACTTCCGGTTTATTTGGGTCACTTCCGGTTTAGCTGAGGTCACTTCCGGTTTATTTGGGGTCATTTCCGGTCTAAAAAGGTAACTTCCGGTTCATTTTGGGTCACTTCCGGTTTGATTTAGGGTCACTTCCGGTTTACCAGAGGTCACTTCCGGTCTATTTGGGGTCACTTCCGGTCTATTTGGGGTCACTTCTGGTTTATTTTGGTCACTTCCGGTTTATTTTTGGGTCACTTCTGGTTCGTCTGAGGTCACTTCCGGTTTATTAGGGGTCATTTCCGGTCTAAAAAGATAACTTCCGGTTCATTTTGGGTCACTTCCGGTTTGATTTGGGGTCACTTCCGGTTTACCAGAGGTCACTTCCGGTCTATTTGGGGTCACTTCCGGTCTATTTGGGGTCACTTCCGGTTTATTTGGGTCACTTCCGGTTTAAATTGGGTCACTTCCGGTTCGTCTGAGGTCACTTCCGGTTTATTAGGGGTCATTTCCGGTCTAAAAAGGTCACTTCCGGTACATTTGGGGTCACTTCCGGTTTGATTTGGGGTCACTTCCGGTTTACCTGAGGTCACTTCCGGTCTATTTGGGGTCACTTTCGGTTTGATCTGGGGCACTTCCGGTTCATTTTGGGTTCATTGGGGGCACTTGAGGGTCAATCCAAGATGGCCGCCACACTGGAATTGGGGGTCAAGGGTTGAATGTGTAGGCGTAGTGGAAGTGGGGGTGAATGGGAGTGAATGTGGGAAGCATAAGGTGAATGCATTTGGAATGGGTTGAATCGGTTGAAAAATGTAGAAATTAGAGTGGAATAACGGAATTTGAGAGAATTTTGGTTGAATTTCAAATTTGAGAATTTGGAATTTTTGGTAAGTGGGAAGTTGTGGAATAGGTAGGCAAAAGATGAACAGTTGAAAGTTGGAATGGGTTGAATCGGTTGAAAAATGTAGAAGTTAGAGGTGAAACACAAAATTTTGTGAAATGTGGAATGTGCCATTAAGAATGGATAGGGAAAAATTTGTCGGAATTTTGGGAATCTTGCGGAATCGGAAAATTTTCGGAATGAGAAAAATACAAGCGCTCATGTCGTGAATATTTGGAATACGTGAAAAGTGGAATGGAGTGAATCGGATGAATTTTGTGGAAGAAGAAGCGGGACAAAAAAGTGGCGGGAATAAAATAGAATAATAATAATAACTAGAATTTTGCAATTTCTGGAGAAATTGCGTGTGAAGGCGAAATGTATGAATAACTTTTTCGGGGAATGCTGCCGAACGATGTTGAAACGTGTTCAATTACTTGAGAACATTTGGAGAATTTGTGGTGAATTTCAAAATTGAAAGTTTGGAATATTTGGTAAGTGGGAAGTTGTGGAATAGGTATGCAAAAGATGAACAGTTGAAAATTGGAATTGTTGAATCGGTTGAAAAATGTAGAAATTAGAATAGAAAAATGAAATTTTGGAGAATTTGGTTGAATTTCGAATTTGGAATCTTGGTAAGTGGGAAGTTGTGGAATAGGTAGGCAAAAGATGAACAGTTGAAAGTTGGACTAGGTAGAATCGGTTGAAAATGGTAGAAATTAGAGTAGAAAAACCAAATTTTAGAGAATTTCGAATTATTGGTAAGTGAGAAGTTGTGGAATAGTTAGGCATAAAATGCATGAGCTAAATGTTGAAACGGGTTGAATTGGTGGCAAAATGAATAAGTTAGAAAGGAAAAACGCTGTTAAATGACACTGAATGACGTATACATGAAGTGGGATTTAGCTGAACCTGTTGATGTTGGGACAATACAAATAGGTTAAAAAAATTTGGAAACTGCAGGTGAATATGTACATTTTAGAAAAAGCAGTAAGCAAGAAAACCAATAAGCGAGTAAAAACAGTACATACGCAAGAAGTATTAGTCAACAAGAAACAGTCAGCAAGGTAACTACTAAGAATCAAATCTGAATCTGTTCTTATTAGGCATAACGAAATCTGCATGACAACATAACGTCCACCAGGTGTCAGTGCTGAGTGACAGTTATTAAGCATGAGATGAACAGTTTAAAGTTGGAACATGTCGAAAAAGACATTCCTGTCCACAAATCCCATTGGAAAATAAGGATGCTGAGGCCAAAGACGTGTTGCTTTGACGTTGGGGATGTCTGGATAATCTGCAGTAAAATCAAAAACACCAAAAATAAATCCTCTATCCACATTAAAAGTAAAATAACATAGTGTATTTAAAAGTTGACAGAATTACATTGCATGTCTAATGAAAAAATATGCACATCTCTTGAAACTTGTTACAAATGTAAGGCTGTGTGTGCAATTGTTACAGACAGAAATGATTAAGACAGCTCATCCGCTATGCAACATATTTAGTTTCAGCGTCCTCTACTGGCAAAAATACATATAGCACTTGGGCGCATGCGTTTCTTCCTCTAAATAGAAAACAAACCTTCCTATAAACCAAAAGTTCTGGGGAGGCAAGTGCCACATAATGTTGATCTTTTATTTATCAATGTATGCAAACGAATGGTTTTTATGTATTATCTATCCATTTACCTGGCCGTTTATTACACCCAAAAGCAAATATAGCTTTTTCTATACGATAGACATCCATTGTACATTCTCATATTAACCTTGAGAGGGTTTAAAAAAATATTTACGTACCATCTTTGTCGTTGCCTGATGGATCTGTCCAGGTTCCCCCTTCCTTAGTTGTGCGTTTTTTCGTTCGTGTCCACCGTGTTGCTTAAGGTGAGTCAGTTCCACATGGACTATGGAAAATGTGAGTCGGCAGACAGTGCATATTTTCCTCACACTTTTTGACAAATCTATTTTCTGCTTCACTGTCCACTCGGCAAGTTTGAAACTTGTGTGCTTCTTTTTAGTAATACTTACCCCCTTGCGGTCGCAGTAACTGCCTGGAACGCGTCCATGCTGCTGAGTTAACTTCTGCAATCTACTTTGTGGTGCCACCGCACATGAGATGATCGCATTCCGTATTGTTTTCTATGTTCTTTGGACAGCAGGCCAAAGAACGCTACCGTAAATTCTATCTATCAATCTAGAATGGGAATACATGCGACATCTGAGCAACATTTTCAAAATAAACCATAGTATTCCAGAATACTAAAATAAAGACAGCTGAAGTTACAAATATCCCAAAATAAGACATGGGTAAAATACCATTACTATAGATTAAAATAGATTGAAATCATATACTATACAATACATTAATACCATTAACTACACATTGAAACAATATATTTGCGACTGTATTTGCTATAAACAAAATAATAAACTGGGTCACCTAAATCGGCATATGACGTTGCCTCTCTCTCTCTCTCTCTCTCTCTCTCTCTCCAACTTGGTGTCGTGGAGCCACACCAGCATCTCTGGTCGCAGGTCGAAGAGGCCGGCCTCTGAGGGTGGTCTCTATAGGGGGCAAATGTTGATGAAGTGGTTAAATATATTATCATAATTTAATAAAAATGAATAAAATAAATTATTTTGTGCATTTAACTTTAAACTTTAATAGTAGAACATTTTAACCAGAACAAACAAGTAACACAAAATACAAACAACAGAACAAAAAAAAAAAATTACCACAAAAACCCCTCTTCCACTCCTCTAATGGAAACATTCTGGTGGCATTGGTGGCGTCCACAAACTCCTTGTTCAAATTCACCATTGATTTTAAAGGCCACAAAGCGAAAGGGCTCTTCTTCCAGTTCCTGCGCAAAGAAATTTCATGACAATTTATTATGTTTGAAACACCACGAGAAAACATGATGGATGGATGGATGGATGGATGGGGTTGGGTAGGTAGGTATGTAGCTTGGTTAGATATAGATATATAAACAGAAAGACAGACAGATAGACAGACAGACAGCTGTGTCTGAGACAATATCCTACAAAGTTGGTGATCCAGATTTTGAGAAAACTCCTAAAGCATGAATCTGACTTCAACCTTAATGATGGTGAGCCACTGATAGCAGTGCATCCCAAGTAAATAACAGTATTGATTCAATTGAGAACACCTTTGTTTATACACTTAAAAAACTGCTTGCTTTAGGTACCTTTATTACAGTATTTTCTGTGGAGTGGAGCTCTACGCCACTAGAAGATGATGTTGTCATGTGTGTCATGGACAGCCGCTGTCCAAGTTTGACATGGAAAAAGTTGGTTTTCGCGCCATGTGAGGACCTTAATTTCTCTTTGATCCTGTAATGAAAATGATAAATTAGTACTAGTTGTTGAAATGTATATCTTTACTGAGACACACACACACACACACACACACACACACACACACTACTCTCTGACTCCTCTCTACTCTGACTCTCTGACTCTCTCTCTCTCTCTCTCTCTCTCTCTTCTCTCTCTCTCTCTCCTCTCTCTCTCTCTCTCTCTCTCTCTCTCTCTCTTCTCTCTCTCTCTCTTCTCCTCTCTCTCTCTCTCTCTCTCTCTCTCTCTCTCTCTCTCTCTCTCTCTCTCTACTCCTCTCTTCTCTCTCTCTTCTCTCTCTCTCTCTCTCTCTATCTCTCTCTCTCTCGTCTCTCTCTCTCTCTCTCTCTTCTCTCTCTTCTCTCTAGCTCTCTCTCCTCTCTCGTCTCTCCTCTCTCTCATCTCTCTTCTCTCTCTCCTCTCCTCTCTCTCTCTCTCTCTCTCTCTCTCTCTCTCTCTCTCTCTCTCGACACAATCAACAGATTAGCATTAGCAATACGCTATCGCAATACAACAACAAAAATCAGCTATAAAACTGCTCCTCAACCAATTGTTTCTTTGCAATTGTATTTGCAATACCGTAATTATTCTAATAATTATCGCCCATATTCTAATAACCGCCCTGTGTGTGTTAGCGATAGCATAAATTAAACATTGATACCTCTAATTATCGCCCATGCTGCTAAAAAATTCCCCCCAAAACTTACGTTTTCCTCCGCGACCACATGCCGACGTCATTGCGCAAGTTTAAATATGACTGATTTGACAGCGCGTTGAATGTCCCTTTTAAATTGTTTTTCTCCATAAACTATGATACAATTACACTCGTCACTCCGCAACAATATCCTCCTCACACAATTACGTTCTCGGGGCATGGGCTCGAACAAGACGATCGCGTTAATATGACGTGTACAACACGTGATATGCGACGGTAGCGTGTCGCATCGATAGAGCGTCAATTGACGCACCCCGCTGTTAGAGGTAGCTCAAAACAGCCGCTGTCCTCGTGTTAAGAACACCAGTTAGATACTACATAAGGAAAATATACATATTATCGCCCTTTTCAGTGCCCCTTGGCAATCGGACAATAATGGGTGATAATTGGAATAAATACGGTAATTTAATAAAACGGGTACCTTAAATGCACGGAAGACTTTGCTTGTAATGATTTTATACAGCCGCTAAGTGTCAGTGTCGAGCAACTGAATCAAGATCGCGATCGTATTTGCAATAGAAATATAATAAAACTAGGTCACTTAAATACGAAATATGACTTTGCTGGTAATGATTTTCAACATCCACCAGTGCTGAGCAACAGAATCAACAGAACTGTACTGCTTATCACTCATCATATTGCACATTTAGCAAAGTTTAGTAAAGACCTACTTACTTTTTTTCTGGTTTTGTTGTACCTTATGTGGTTATCAAGCCAGCCTATGAAAGGAAAACTAAATATGTCCAAATAAGTTGAATTTTGGTGGAGGAATATTCAATAATAATTGATCATAATTAAAAAAAAAAAAACAGTTGGAAAAATATGGGGAGAAGAAAAATTAAAGTATCTATTGAATTGATACAACTAATACATTTAATATAATGATGCAATACACAATTTATACACGGACAACAAAATATAACTAAGTGGTGAAATATATTATCATAATTTATAGGGGTGTAAATCGCGGGTTTTCTCACGATACGATATAATATCGATATAAAGAACTACGATACGATATTTGCCGATATCTTAAAGCCTGCTGTGATTCATTCACGATATATCGCGATATAGTGCTCTACGATCGATTTTTTTTTTTTTTTAATAAAAAATATAGAACAATATCCTGATTTATAACAATTCATACGCAAAATCAACAAGGTACTGCAAACTCTTTATTTAGGAAATTACAAGAGTATTGTAGTATACAAAGTGCTTATTTTAACACTGAACTTTGATGTCGTGTTTTTTCTTTAAATGTGATTTGATGTGAGATTTGTGCTCCCTGAATATTTGATCACCGCATGGCAGGATTTACAAACTGCACGTGTCTTGTCCGTTGAGCCATCTTTTCTTTGGAATCCATAGTGCTTCCAAACGAATGACTTGAAGCCTAAAGGGGAGCAAATTTCCTCGTCTCTTTGGACACTAGCCATAGCACCAGCCCAGGAGCCGCGTACTAGTTGTCGCCTCCCCTTTCACGCGCGTGCTCTGCTCACAACACAACAACGCCGGGCGCACTGCTCCCGGAGAGAGGAAGCAAGCAACAATGAACTGGATTTCAAAATAAAGTCGCGTCTAATGTCCGAGGTCAAACACGGCGATATAAATCGATGTTTACCTTTAGCATCGATGCCAATAAATCGTAGAGCATTATATCGATTAATCGATGTGTATCGATGTATCGTTACACCCCTAATAATTTAGATTAAATTAATTCAATTTAATAAAAATAAATAAAATAAACAATGACTATTTTGTGCATTTAAATTTAAACTTTAATCATAGAACATTTTAAACAGAACAACAAACAAGTAACAAGAAATACAAACAATAGAACAAAATATAAAACAAAATTACCACAAAAACCCCTCTGGGGGAAAATTAGGGCCCTCGGGGAATCTTTGGTTCCAGTCAACCAAAGGGACGCTTTTGGTGGCATTATTGTCATTGACAAGCTCCACGTTGTCGCCTTTTATTTTGAAGGCCACAACGTGAAACACTTCTTCCAGTTCCTGCGCAAAGAAATGTTTTGACAATTTATTATGGGTTTAAAACACCACGAGAAAACATGATGCATGGATGGCAGACAGGCAGACAGATAAAAAACGTAAAACAATTTGATTAATTTCATGACCATAATCACAACCACAATGATTTTATACAGTCAGGGAAGCAAGTGAAATTGCATGTCTTCCTGATAGAGCTGTATCTGAGACAAAACCTTACAAAATTGGTGATCCAGATTTAGAGAAAACTCTAAAGCATGATTCTGACTTCAGCCTTGATGATGATGAGCCACTGATAGCAGTTTATCTCAAGTAAATAACAGTATTGTTTAAATTTAAAATACCTTTGTTTATACACGGGAAAAAACTGCTTGCTTTAGGTACGTACCTTTATCTGAGTATTTTCTGTGGAGTGGAGCTCCACCCCATCAGAACATGACGTCATCATGTGCGTCATGGATAGCCGCTGTCCAACTCTTACTTCAAAAAGGTTGGTCTCTCGCCACCTGAGGACCTTTATTTCCCTTTGATCCTATAATGAAAATGTCAAATTAGTACTAGGTGTTGGAATGTAGATTTACGCTGCAATTACAAAAGCAACATGATGCCCTAAGGGACCTTACTCAAGTGAAATGAGAGTGTGATCTATATCTATATTTAGACACACACATGCGCACGCACGCACACATAGTGTGAGAGAGAAAAAACAGTCAGTTTACTTTTTTCAAATAAAAGATGCCCAATGGCACCGGCATCCCGCGCGTCAGCACCATCCTTATGGGGAGCATCTAAAAAACAAAGACAAATTAAACAGCAATACTTCATGAAGGAGAGGGAACGAAAAGAGAGAGAGATTAATCTTACAGCAGAGACAATGCCAACTGTTGTAAAGAGGACACCCTCCTCATGGGAAATGTCCTTCAATGGTTTGGTGACACTTGAAGGGTACAGGAGAGCTGTGCCCTTCTCCTCAAAATGGGCCGGCACCTCCATCGTCCCAGCCACATAGATGGAGGTGTTGTGCCGGGAGAGGAGGACCCCTTCCTCTCTTCCCCGGCCAAAATTTATAAAGCGGAATGTACCTCCGACAGAGACGTCGGAGGCTAAATTTGGAAACAAAATAAATTTACAAAGACGGTGGCCGTCACAGAGCGCCACTACTGTGTTGCAGTGGGAGGCCCTGGCCTCCACTGTCCCATCCCCTTTTAAGACCCATCGTGAGTACTTTGTAATTGTTTTTAAGGCCACTACTTTGGCCGTGAGCGCCGCCGGCAACTGGTGGGTCCATAGGTTTTCCATTCTGAAAAAAAATGAAAATAATAACTGATCATCAGAGACATAATTACTACAGCACTTATATATGGTTTAATTAGTCTACATGATGACAGAAATTGGTTATAAAATAACAGCCCTACCCCTTTGGAAGCACAATGGTTAATGTCCTAAATGGCTATTGTTTAATTGTTTTTCTATCTATCTATCTATCTATCTATCTATCTATCTATCTATCTATCTATCTATCTATCTATCTATCTATCTATCTATCTATCTATCTATCTATCTATCTATCTATCTATCTATCTATCTATCTATCTATCTATCTATCTATCTATCTATCTATCTATCTGTTTATTTATGTATTTATGTATTTATTTATTTATTTATTTATTTATTTCCAATGGACTACTTCCAGTTTTGTGTATTTTGGAAGATGTTAAGAGTTGACTCCTTTGATCTACAATTTCATCCCCTACATATTTTGGAAGCTCATATGTTGGCACCTGTGCATTTGTTCCCACGGTAAGCAAAGACTGATTTTCTATTTGTTATAGTGAAATAAACATCTGCATACTACTGCCAGAAACGGTGGTGAGAGTTGACTCTGATCTAGCCGCGCAACACGCATGATTGACAGCGCCACGTTTTTTTTTTTCTGGCCGCGCACTAGTTCTCAGGCTTTTTTCCCACACGTGGTACAGATCAAAAGAGGTGTCCACGGCCTTGTTAAGGCGGCATCACAATGTTAGAACACGGATAGACCAATATTGCGCATTTTTTAATTGTACAATTAAGTTTATACAATATGACTCGGATTATTTGCTCATTTCGTTTTAGAGTCCGCACTACTGAATGATATTTATTGAAGACAAGATGTACATTCACTGTCTGTCTCAAAAACTAAACCATATGAAGAAATATATTGTTCGAGAGATGCTTACTAATGGATCCATTTTTTTGAGGACATAGGTATAATAGATATAATAATATAGATTTTTAAGGTTATAGGGCTCATTTAATAGTTTTACACTTGCCGTCGTGCGCGAGGTTTATTTCGTTTCTTTTTCTTTCCTTGAATTCCAGCTAGCTGTTCTTCAACCAAATCGGTACAATTGTTATTAAACATTGTAAGAAACGGACCTGAAGACGTCTGACTCAAATTCGAATTTGAGTCAGACGTCTTCACGCGGAAAAGTGAGGATGTTACTTAATTTTCACCCAGTTTAAAGTAGTAAATACTAATTTACACAGTAACACAATGGTTTACAGTACAACAATAGACTACAAAGTGTTTATAAATGTTTTGGGAAAATCGGATTTCGGATTGGGCTGACATTGTTAAAAAGCGACTTACCTTTTCGACGTGTGGGAAAGTCTGATGGGAACTTGTGTGCGCCCCAATATCTTTGCGGGTAGTGGGAAATTTCAGTTACAGTGCACGCTAAACAGATATGCCACATTTGCATATGCAATCGATAAAAAGAGTGTCAGACACACATTCTATAAAAAGAGTGTCAGACACACATATCCCTGTAAATTCGTCTGAAATGTGACTAAACGATTGAGTGAACATGTTTCAGCATTTTAAGATGATGTTAATGATATACTACGATCACAGTCCTTGTGAATTCCGATTTCTATGAACGTAACACAACCCCCAACTCCGCCCCCATGCATCGTTAATATGATATTAATTACACACGGAAGAAAGACAAATACTAACTGCTAAACACATCATGTGAAATGTGATTATACGATCGAGAGCTGTCAGTCATGGTGAAAACATATTTTCGACTACAATTCTGATCGCGATTCTAAATGTCATTCTCTGCGGCCAGATGTCGTTCACCAAATATAAATTGGCAATTACTACGTGGTGAAATACATGGGCATATGAACATAATGAATTAGTATTCTTAAACGAATAAATGTCTGATTTGTGTATTTTGTAAGTTGCTGAATGTTGACTCTTATCTAGCAGCGCAAATCTGCGTGTACGCGACTTTTCTAAAATTTAGAAAAGGTATGTAGACTCAAATGTCTAGTAAATGAAATGTGAGGATATTGGAATACTTAATTAATTTTCACAAAGTTTAAAGTGGCGAGTAATAATTTCCACTGTAACACAGAAACGCAATTGTTTACAGATTACCGGCCCTGATTGGCTACCATAACGCTGCCTTAGCAACCGCTCACATAATTGGGCGCTGCCTTAGACAACCGCTCACGTAATTGGGCGCTGCCTTAGCCAATCGCTCACCGATTTATTACGTTAACCCGGAAAGTCCTGATTTTGGGACGAAATAGTTTTGTTGTTTTTTTTTAATCAAAGAAGTAATACAAGAAATAATATAAATAACCTTCAGAAACTCTGAAAAGGTATGAATAAATTGGGCTTGACTCGAAAGTGTTCAAATTCATGTTTAAATATTGGAAACAAAATATAATAAATCACACACGAGAAGAAAAAAAATTGTGCTTTTTGGGACGAAATACAGTTTTTTTTAATCGAATCAAAGAAGTAATGATAACTTTCAGAAACGCTGAAGACATACAAATAAAAACATATCAAGTATTTTACTGATTCAATAGATAATAAACATAAAAATGATTAACGACAACGAACAAAGACTTGAATGAGTTCAAACTTATGTTTAAATATTTTCGGACTGAATACAATGTTGATGGTTTTTTGCTGAATCAAACATGTAATGCTAGAAATAATGTAGATAACTTTTAGAAACTCTCAAGAAATAACAAAAATAATAATTAATAAACATAAAAATGATAAACGACAACAAACAAAGAACAAGAACAAACAAAAACAGAAAACATATCAAATGTTTTACTGATTAAATAAATAAACACAGTGATGATAAACAATAATGAATTAAGACTTAAATGTGTTCAAATTTTCGTGTAAACATTTGACACACTAAACATAATGAACCAAACGCAAGAAAAGAAAAAGTGTGCTTTTTAGGACAAAAATGCAGTATGATTCTTTTTCCAGCTGAATCAAAGACGGCAGTGGGGCAAAAATATGCCATAAAGGAAGTCATGCTTGTGCATGGGGATGCTATTTTGTATTTTGAATGTTATGTGAAGGGGCACTGGGTAGCACGTCCGCCTCACAGTTAGGAGGGTGCGGGTTCGATTCCACCTCCAGCCCTCCATGTGTGGAGTTTGCATCTTCTCCCCGGGGTGCGTGGGTTTTCTCCGGGCACTCCAGTTTCCTCCCACATCCCAAATACATGCTTGGTAGGCCGATTGAAGACTGAAGTGCACACCCGCGACCCCGTGGGGACTAAGCGGTTCAGAAAATGGATGGATGGATGTTATGTTAATTTCAGTGTTGTTTTTTAAGAGTTTAAGTGGAACATGATTGTAGACGCTGTTATACAAAAGATAATGCAAACATAATGTGAGGCAAATATATAATAAATAAATAAATAAATAAATGAAAAAATAAATAAATAAATAAATAAATGAGAACAGAAAACAGACTGTATCTGAGGCTTAGTAGAGTAAAATCAGAGGCTTCCGACTGTTAAAGGCCAAGCTGTTCTTTGTCAGCATTTCTGGATGCGTGTAAAACCACAGGCAAGACCCAAGAACATACTAAAAAAAACATGAAAGAGGTGTTGAGGAAAAGGAGGAAAATGCTTCATGAAAATGTTCCTTGTTGGTTACTCACAGAAGAATCAGAAGAAGTCCTGTGTGTTACCATGCTGGTTTGCGAGTTTGTGTTTCATGATGCTGGCCTCCCTTGTACAGGTTTTTTTTGAAAGGCTTGGCTCTCCCTGTGCTATAATATAACATCATAATTAATTCATATTTAAAAATCACATTACAATACAGTCATACATCAAGCATATGTACAACTTGTGTCCATCTTGAGTGAATGATATGAACACATTCAATTTGGAATGACAATTACTTACGTGTTGCTTGGAGTCAATAGAAAAGGAGAATAACACTGGTCCCATGGATCTTCTTAAAATTTCGGTCATTTTTTTGGCGAGACAGGCCAGGTCTCATCAAGGCTGAGTACCAAGGTGGCCAAGGTGGTCTAGACATGTGGAGCCACACGCAACATAAAAAACTGAAGAAGAAAAAACATAGAGGTGGTTGAGGACACGAGTTGAAAAAGACATTCAAAATTAAAGAGAGTGTTTTGTGACAATAGTCAATAATAATTGGCTACTTACAGAGGAATAAGAAGTCCTGCTTCTTGCCACCATCTCTCTCTCTCTCTCTCTCTCTCTCTCTCTCTCTCTCTCTCTCTCTCTCTCTCTCTCTCTCTCTCGTGTATCATCAAAGCTCCAACTTGGTGTCGTGGAGCCACACCAGCATCTCTGGTCCCAGGTCGAAGAGGCCGGTCTCTGAGGGTGGTCTATAAAGGGGGCAGGTGTTGATGATGTGGTCGGCTGTCTGCTCGGGAGCGCCGCACTCGCATGCCGCACTGTCCGCATGCCGCACTGTCCGCCAGTCCCCACTAGACATGTTGAAGCGGCCAACACCAGTTCTTAAGCGGTTCAGTGTGGTCCACTGCTGGCGAGGTAGTTCGTCTCCTCCTATGGCGCCGTCTCCTGGTTCCCAGACATAACGGTGCATGAGGGAGGGGCCAGCTGCCTCCCACTCCAGCTTCCAAGCTGCCACCAGCCAGGCATCTCTGGAGATGTCTTCAGGGATGGAATTGAGCATCTCTTGTGCTGCCATGTTGTAGGGGTGGCGTGCCTTGAGTCTGCTTGGGAGTCATTGGTCCATGATGAATGTTTTTGCATGCTCAAGGTCTTTGTGGAGAAAAAAGGACAATCCAGCTAAATTGATTGAAAATGTATGATTCTACAGAGGGCTTACACAAGCTTAACTATAAATTACAACATGTTACAATGTTATAATTACATTACAATAAGGTGATATGTCATGCCTACCTCTGGCCTCCATTCTGGGATGAACTGCTTTCGCCAGATAAAAACTGTTAAAATACAAAAGAGTGAATAGCAGCATTTAGTGTCTTTAGAAAGAGAGGAAAAAACATGTTTCATGACGAGCAACTTACCTCATCTGTTTTCTGTTCTCGCCTGGTGATTATGACATTCAAAAAAATTCAAAATAAAAGTTCAAAACAATTAAAAAATTAAAATGTAAAAGGCCTTCCCTTAACTCATCTTTAAAATTAGATTGTAAAATAAAGGTTTAAAAGGTTAAAATTTGATTGTAAAATAAAGGTTTAAAAGGTTAAAATTTGATTGTAAAATAAAGTTTTAAAAGGTTAAAATTTGATTGTAAGATAAAGGTTTAAAAGGTTAAAATTTGATTGTAAAATAAAGGTTTAAAAAGTTAAAAAGTCTCCTCTCAACCATAAGTTAATTTAAAAAGTTAAAAAGTTAAAAGTTTTAAAAGTTAAAATTTTAAAAAAATAAAAGTAACATTTTTAAAAATTAAAACGTTAAGTTAAGGGAAGGCTTTTTAAAAATAAAAAGTTGAGTTAAGGGAAGGCTTTTTAAAAATTAAAAAGTTGAGTTAAGGGAAGGCTTTTTGAAATTTTAAAAAGTCTTTGCCTTCCCTTAACTCAACGTGATTCCTCACCGACCCCCAACCACTATTCCATCTCAACCTATAGGACTATCTTCCCACCATAGACATGAGGTCCTATCTGCAGGTTTCTTTCATTTGTCATTTTGAGCAACCTTCGCCCCAGATCCCATCTCACCTAAAGGCAACAAATCACCCACCACATCCCACCACTAATATTATACACTTACGACAACGTTCACGTTCTGATTTCCATCCTTTTTGCAAATGCTGAACCACATGATTTAGCTGTGACTTACCTTTCAGTGGCCAAAACACAGAAAACAGGATTGTGATAGCTGTAGTACGTTTGCAAGACACCTGAATGAAGAGCACACTGAGGTCGAGAGACAAAAATTAAGTCAAGCAATGTGTTTTTGTCAGTGGTAGCAGTGGTTATGAGTTGCGTGTAACCTGTTGAGCGAAACAAATCGAGAATGGGCTTGAATGAGGCAGATAGCATATCTTCATTAAAATCTCCACATACCAAGATCTGATGATGGTCCATTACTTCAAGGTACCGCAAGAGATTTCCCAAGCTTGGCAGAAAAGTGCGCAGACTGTTGCCTGGAGGCCTGTAAACGGCAGCAATCAACACATTGAGGGGAGCTTCAAGTTTCACCACAACAAATTCAATGTCGGTCACACCCTGTATGTATTTCTTTTCCTGGGCTGCAATGTGACTTTTGACACAAATACCTACGCCGCCACCAAGTTTCGTTGCCAAGTCAGGACAGTTTGTGTAAGAATCTCTTCGGTTCCTGTGAAACATTGTGAAGCCTTCCAAGCAGGCACGTCCATCAGCCACAGATCCTTGAAGGTGTGTCTCTGTGAAGCACAAAACATCAGCAAAGTGCAGCTCGTGGTGGCACCTGATGTCCTGCACATGACAAGACAGCCCTTCGGTGTTATGATGGACGACAACCAGGTGATTTGCTCGATCTACCGACGGCATCACGTGAAGGAGTGGCATGACGCTCTCCAAAGAATCCTCTGCCATCTCAGCAAGAGCAGCAGTGATTTCTGGATTTGCATGAAGTCTTCTCTCGTCCATATGCAGAATGTGCAGACCGCTGAGCGAGGTCACTCTACTCAGAGCTACGTACCCCATGCCGTGTTCGAAAACGCCTTTCAGCGAAACAGCAGCCTCTGATGTTGTCATGCCTTGTACCTTGTGGATCGTGCAGGCAAAAGCAAGCTTGATGGGAAACTGTCGGCGCGTCACTCCAGGCTTTTTCAGCTTCTCCTCCTGTCTGTCAATGTACACACGGTTAGCGGCACGCGCTGTGTTACTCACATGATCAAGTTCCAACCCAACTTTCTTTACGCGGGCTTCATTCGGATAGTTGACCAATTCCACAATTTTTCCAAACGTCCCGTTGCACAGACCTGCTTGAACATCAAAATTACGCGTGAGCATAACACGAGCACCGAGGGCAACTCTGATCGAGTCCGGGAGCTCGCTCTTAGCGCCTTGCACAGGGAAAGTTTGCCTCGCCATTCTGCCGGTTTGTTTGTCCTTCTTGTAGTCATCTGCATCAATTTGTACAATGTCCTTATGAAGCAGATCCAGCATCGCAGAGTTATGGCCATCTACCTGTTTATTGGTGGCAAAAACATGCAGAATATGACTTGGACACATTTCTGGAGAAGTGTACCTCGTAGCAAGAAGAGCTCTGTCCAGTTCCGAAAGTTCATCAGACTTTTCTTTCACCCGGAGTCGGTTCAGCAGTTCGGCAAAGGCAACATCGTCTTTCTGCCTCATGATGGCGGTGAGCGTGATCTTTTTGAAGTTGTCACGCCAGTGGTCCAGCCGAGTGGGATCGTACACGCATAGCGGTTTGGACTGTCTCACGGGAGGGAGCTGAAAGAAATCTCCAACAGCAAGAACAGACATGCCACCAAAAGGTAAATTGATGCCTTTGATTTGTATCAACCTGGCATTCACGTAGGCAAAGAGGTCTTTGGACACCATGGAAATCTCGTCGATGATGAGTATTTGGGCGATCGACAGCTCGGCTCTGACTTCGTCCAGTTTATTGCCCAGGCCGTGGTACGGGGGTTTGAGACTTCTCGGCAGTTTGAGCAGACAATGCAAAGTTGTCCCAGAAATGTTGAATGCCGCCGTGCCAGTGAAGGCTGCGAGAACGACCGTCTGTTTGGAAATGTCGGCCTCCTCAGCCAGTCGTGGTAGTCTTTGCAGTATTTTGGTAGCCTCGGTGTAGATACACTTAATGAGATGCGATTTGCCGGTCCCGGCGCCACCGTTGATGTGGTAGAAGAACTGCTCGATGGGCTTTGAGCTACACACACGTTTTATGCACCAATCTCTGACCTTGTAGAAAACAGACGCTTGCTTTTGGTTCAGGTTCCGATACATGTCACGTAACACTGCGGGATCGATGGCAGCAGCTTCTGTCGCAATGGAAATTTCAGACGTTTCTGACCTTACGTTATAGTCCGGGACATTGTCCTCCACGTTGTCATTTGGTTCATCTCTTGCGTTGTTTTCCTCAATGCATTCGAGTCTTTGCAACTCGCTCTCAGGAGCCAGGTGGCACCATTCGTTTATGACGAGCCCGCTCTCCTCCACCTCTTGGATGGCATCGTCAATGTCTTTACTGTGCTTCTCATACCTTTCTCTGTTCCTGTTGACAATTTCGCACACACGCTCCACAGAGTCGTTATATGGTAACTGTACACAGGCATGATCATGAAACAACTGATATGAGGGACAGCGTTCAGATTTTAACTGGCAATTAGCACGATGAGGCAGGTACAGCTTGAGCAAGGAGCAGTAATATTCCTCTGGATTCTTTTGTTCAGAGAATTTGCAGTATTTGATGACCGCAGCTTTTTCTTTTCTTTTCTGGACAAAGCCCATGTCGTTCAGCAGAGGCAAAACATTTTTGCCTTTTACCTGTTTTCCATAAACAATTCTGCATGTTGATGCAAAATCGGCCAAGCACATCACTTCAAAGTCCTTCGTTTGGGGTCTGCTTTTATATTTGTCTGGCAGGCCAGTCATCCACACTTCATGAGACTCCTGCGTTTTGCCCTCAAGGAGCGAGAGAGGATAACTCATTTTCAGCGGATTGTCACTCGTTTGTACAAATACCACACTGCGAGAGGACTGTTTCATATGCAAGCCGCACGCGCGTGCGACACACTCCTGAGCACTCACTTCTCTTTTCTTTGAGTACGCTTGCATGATTTGTTTCATTTCATCGCTCTCATTGACATTTTCATTGCGTGAGTTTTCAATAACAGACTTCAGGTATTGACTCAGACCGTGTTCAGCTTTGCTGATGTAGCTGCAGATGTATGAGATGCACGAAAAGGCATTCAGAATGTACTGGATGTCCAAGTTGGCATCCCAGGCAAGAAGCAAATGGCGGTTGTAGTTGTTCACCCAGCAGTCTTTTGGATCTCGCTTGAGCACAACAGAACTCTTTGAGGCGGTCATGTACAAACATTCCACGTACTCGGCGTCAGTGAGCTCGCATTTAGCCAAAAGCTGCGGCAAAGTCAGGGATGAGGTTTCGGGTTCATTCAGCAAACGCTGCACACGAACAAGCTTGTCATTTGCCACCACCTGCTTCTCCTTGTGTTGATCTTGATTTTCACAGGCTACAGGTGTGATGATCATTGTGGTTTCGCACGGTGGTCTGGGAAAACCAAATCGGCAGTTTGCACCTTGGTGTTTGACGCACGTTTTGGTGTGACCTTTGCTGTGCATCTGAACTTCTGTGACTTTTTTATACAACTCGGGTTCCTTTTCTGGGTCCGGCAGCTGAGCCGAGATGTAGCGGGACACAAAATCGCAGATGGCTCCTTCTGAGGCTTCCTCAAATACAGGGGCATCTTTAACCCATATGAGGCAATGAATGTGAGGACTTCCTCTGTGCTGAAACTCCAATCGGTAAAAGTAGTCGACGACTTCACCAATCGGTCGTGCCGGAGAGAGGATCAAATCTCTGAACAGAGCTTCCACACGTTTGTCAAACATGCGCATTGTCGTCACTGGATTGCTGCGTAGAATTTCACACTTGGTGGCCCAGTCAAGTTCAGCAAAATCCACCACCTCACCTTGTTGCGCTTTAATGGCAGTGATGACCTCTTCCCAACGCATTTCGGCAGCAGAAAATGTGCAAAAGAATGTGGGTGTACCCAGCTGTCGGATCATTGCAAAAAGATCTTTGGTGGTTCTTTCCCAATAGGCTGGCGTGCCTCTCAGGGGCGTCATGAAACGGACTGCATCTTTGCTGTGCACCAGCTTTTCAACTTCACGTTTGTCCTGCAGCATAGCATTGTTTATCCTCCGACCATCCCTGGTAAAAGGTTTACCTTTGCGTAGCTGGATTCTCATGCTTGATGTTGCCAGGTAAATTTCAATCACAAACTGAGCAAAAAACAAATAGTTTGTATCACGAGCAAAACGTTCATCCACACAACACAGACGTGTTTTGAAATATTTGCTTGGTGTGACTTTTACTTGTCTCTCTTCATCAAGGGTGTTTTTTCCGGTTGGAAATTGCACTGGAAATGCCATGGCCTCAAGTTTGGGAGTCCTGAAAAAGCTTACGGGGTTATTTCTTTCTGCAGGAGCCACACAGTAAATGCCTTGAGTAAAACTCATAATTTCCTCTGACACATCATTTGGTTGGAGACATGACTCCAGGATAACCCCACCGTTTGGTGCATCACCTTCGTCCACATTTTCAGCACACTGTTGTTGCTGCACATTACCACGTGCATCGTTCTGTGAGTCACTGTTCAATTCACAGAGAGCATCCCTCTCAAATGTGTGGATTGCCTCGAGGTCTTCCTCATTGTAGTCACTTTCGTTCATTTCGTCTTCATCAGAGCTGCTCTCATCATCAGTGAGCGTCGGGTCACAAAGGTCAGCATCGTCGCGGATGGTGATGTTTCTGTACTGCGGATGAATTTGTTTCAGTTTTATCAGGGCACTCATTAGCTTGGACCAAGTGACAGTTTGAAATATCTGATGCCCTTTGTAACAAAGTCGTCTCTTCAGTTTCACTCTCAACACCTGAGACCTACTTCTTAGTCTGGGCAAGACATTGACCGTTTCTTCCACTTCAGATGGTACACACACAACATTCCCACGAATGGCTCGTTGTTGACCCTTTGGCAGAGGCACAATTTTGGCAAATGAAATGCATTTTGAAACAAGATGTCTTTCCAGAATATTCAGATCACACAGTTCAGTGGGAATGTCTGCAAGTTGGAGATTGTTACTTACAGCAAGTGCTGGCATTTTACCATCTTTGAGATGTGCATGGCAGGTGTGACATATCCACTCCATTTTTCTCTCATCCGGTACTTTGCAGCATGTGTTACATTCACGATTACAAATATGAACAAACCTTCGTGTGAGACAACTTGCAACAACGTCCTTGTTTTTCTTATATTTGGTCAGCTGGCGTACTTGATTGGGAAATAATGCTCTGTGGCAAACTGTGCAAACAAAAGTCGGTCCATTTTTTACCAGAGCTTGGAATAGCGCAACAGCTTTCATGATTGCATGGTCGTTTCTCTCTTTGCATAATCTGTTGATGACTTTGTATTTTTGTAGCAGTTTCATTGCAGTTGTCCTCGTAGATGAATCATGATTGGCTTTCCAGCGCAAACTCATGTTTTCCTTCTGCTTGGCTCTGAAGGCAGGGTCATGTGCGTAACGTTCTTTGATGTAGGAACGCTGTTTGCGCCTAAATTGATCGTCATGAACATATCGCTGCTTGATAAAGGACTGCTGTTTGCACCTAAATTCATCGTCATGTGCATATCTCTGCTTGATATAAAAGCGCTGTTTGCGCCTAAATTCATCGTCATGTGCATATCTCTGCTTGATATAAAAGCGCTGTTTGCGCCTAAATTCATCATCATGACCATATCTCTGCTTGATATAAAAGCGCTGTTTGCGCCTAAATTCATCGTCATGTGCATATCTCTGCTTGATATAAAAGCGCTGTTTGCGCCTAAATTCATCGTCATGTGCATATCTCTGCTTGATATAAAAGCGCTGTTTGCGCCTAAATTCATCATCATGACCATATCTCTGCTTGATAAAAAAGCGCTGTTTCCGCCGAAATTCACCATCATGACCATACCTCTCCTTGATAAAGGAACACTTTTTGGTCCGAAATGTATCATCGTGATTGTACCTCTGACTGATGTAGGCGCGCTGTTTCATCTTAATTGTGTCATGTTTGCGATAGCGGTCGACTGCGAACGACTTTTGTTTTACACGGAAATCAGAGTCTTGCTGGTAGCGGGTCACGATGTAAGACTTTTTACGTTGTCTAATCTCTGGAGTTTGGCAGTATCTTTCCTTACTTTTCATGTTTGAGTTTATTCGCCTTGTTTCTTGTTTTGTGAGTCTCGCCATAGCATTATCAATTATCTTTTCTTGGGCTTGAGTTCGTCTCTGAAATGTTTTCCTTTTGGATTTTGCAATTTTCAACACATCTCGTGTTTGTTTTTGCTGTGTACATACCTCACTATTGTCATGTACCCCTTCAATGGACTCGGGTTTGCTCGCACATGGTTTGGACTCACCCGTCACCATACGCTGTGTCATCTCAGCAGCAGACTTGCTTAACAAATCATTGTGTGTTGTCATAAGAGATGATTCTGCATCAATCGCCATTTCACGGTCACTTGCATCGTCAACAGGTTGAAACCTTACCGGCATCAATTCATATTGAGTAGTGGGAGCTGCACCAGCCAGAGTGAAAACCTGTATGAGCTTATCTATCAGATCGTTCAAACATGTAAAAAGCATCATGACAGCTGTACCACGCGGTGCACCGGAGGGCGGAGGGAGCCCATCACGTTCTCTGGCGTGTGGATCAAAATAGCCATATCTGCCTTGGTGGTTTCGGAAAACAGCAATAAACAATGAATTCATAACCAAAAGAGCATAATTTACCTCTGACACCAGGCACTGAAGTCCGTCACAGAGCATCATAAATGCCACATCAGCAATAGCGGAATTGAAAAGACCATACATTGACTGATACTTTATTAACACATGCTGTTTGTGCAAGCCGTTCACAATGGATGGGATTTCATCGGTTGCCAAATGATGATGTTCGTACCGTCCTTCTGCTTTCAGCACAGCCACAGTAGCCACATAGAGCTCATTGCCTCGATCGAGAACAAGGTCCAGGTGAGCACTGGTCACATTCTCTATCTCCTGCAGGAAAGCTAGAAATGTAGCAGAGTTTGCAGCACACTGACTGTTTCTGGAATCGGCATACTTTGGATGATCTTGACTGTAGGATGCCAAAACACATGTTACAGGATCATGAGATGTAGACATCATTACCTCCATAGAGTTTTCAGGTTCAATGGCCATCAATTCTTTGGCAGTTGTTGGTTTATCTGCACTTCCAGAGTCTGTGTTGTTTTTACGCTGTTGCCAGCTTACCTTGGCAGCTTGCGCCTTCTTGCTTTTGCGTGGCATGGCTCGTGTCTTTTCTCAATTGGATTCCACACAACAGGTAATAAAGAAGTCTCAACAGTCAGGCCCCGATGCAAGGGGATATATTTCAATGCACAGCCCAAAAAGGGTTTTTGTCTTATCCACAAGTCAGATTGTCTTATCCACAAATCAGATTGTCTTATCCACAAGTCAGATTGTCTTATCAACACCACAAGATGGACAGTGAGTGAAAGAAGTCAGAGACAAAAGGTGGAGCAGCGATAAAGAGGGTTGGGGTGGGTTGGGGTGGGTTGGGACTCAGTCGGCAGCCTGGGTAGAAGGGGTACAAAAAGCATAAAAGTCAACCACAGTGTTTAAACATTTGTTACAACGGTACCATCTTTCTACTTCTCTTGTAATTCACGTCAGCTTTAAAAATGGTGGCACTGCAACCTTATTTTTACTGTCACTGCTGAACCGCCGTATACTAGAAATTGACTTAAATTAAATTTGCATGACAATTTTTAATAAAATGTGAAATTCGGTTAGCAATGCTTTGCAGAAAAACATGTTTATTATGTGGCCACATAAAATGAATGATAAAATGCACAACAGTAAATGCTAAAAGATTGTAATATTCCTAACAAGAGCATTTGTACATTAAATGTATAAACGCATTAACAAACAGGTGACAGGATCTCTGCATCTAATTGTATGTTGTACAAAGAACAAACAGCATTTTTTACAGTTAAACATCACTATGAAACTTTTACTGCATAATGGGTGGAAGCATGGTTAGCTGGCTGGATATGATCGGCACTTCACCTTTGGTCAAAGCGAATGAACTCTGCAAACAGAGACAAAAAGAGAATCAGTTATTGTACTTGAACATACAAAATGTTGCAGGACTATTTAAAATATACACATATATTTATATTTTAAATATTTCTAGCACACAATCTACTTAAACAAAATTAAGCAAGAACAGAACATAATCATCTGAATATGATTCACTTCAAACACATCCACACAGTGGTCACAACTGGGGATGCTCCTGCCACCATACAAACCAATGATACAAAAAATGAGGAATAGTCGCTATTTGCACACAACACGACAGAAGAGTCACAATTTATTAGAAAACCCAAAAGGTGACCTTATTAGCGTTTGAGTAAAAATCAAGAGCATGAAGAAAGAATTATTTTGTTGCCGCAAAAACTATAAATCTGTCTGAAAACTAGTTAGTGAAATTAAATAATCATAAGCCACGCCTTACCTGATCAAAGCAGTTCAACTGCATAGAGAGGAAGAGAGAGAAATCAGTTACTGTACTTGAGCATACATTTCCATCAAATGTAAAACTTTTAAAAACATTTTTAAATACAAACAAATATTTTGGTTTGGGAATTTTAAATATTTCTTGCACACAAACTCTACCTATCAAAAATAAGATACAATACAGCATACAAACGTGAATCTTCTTATGTTTGGAGAAAATGTTCAAACTTCCACAGAACCCACAATACACTTTTAACACATCCGCAAAATGGTCAGAACCATGGATGCTCCTATGATGACGATCAGCCAATTTTCATGAATATTTGTGTAATTCAAACATATTATATTAAAGACGCCATGCCTTTCTGCCGTAGAGAAATTACAATGGCGACCGTAGGTGTATTGACTTTATAAACTTTATAACCACTTAAACGAAACACATTTGGATTCAGAAAATCAGTCAATTGCAGTCTAGCTCGGCAGGTATTCAATGGCCGTTTAATGTTTCAAAATGTGAGGGGTTGATGTATGAAATTATAATGTTGACAAACAAGTGTGACTCTTGCAGTAATTTCGATAATCGATTTTATATGTCTTTTTTCTTTTGTTGTTTACGCTGCAACAAGCGACAGCACCACATCAGGTTTTTAATGTCACTTGGATGACACCTAGTGTTCAAATTGGGAAGCAACAGTTTGTGTCAAGCACCACCACAACAAACGTTGTAATGTATGCCAAATTTCTCCCACAAAAAAAACTGGAATCTTTGTGATAGTATTTTTTCAGAGCCCTTTCTATGTAACACCAAAACCTACTTTCTCTTTAGTCTTGTATTTTCAAAATTCTTTAAAAATCATGAGCACGAAGAAAGAATTTTGTTGCCACAAAAACTATAAATCTGTCTGAAAACGTCTGATGCCATTAATGAAAATAAATAATCATAATCCACACTTTACCTGATCAAAGCAATTCACCTGCATAGAGAGGGAGAGAGAGAGAGAGAGAGAGAGAGAAAATTCAGTTACTGTACTTGAACATAAATGTAAATTTTTTTAAAATATATTATTTTTAAATACAAACAAATATTTTGGTGTGGGAATTTTAAATATGTCTTGCACACAAACTCAACCAATGAAAAATAAGATACAATACAGCATAAAAACGTGAATCTTGTGTTTGGAGAAAATGTTCAAACTTCCACAGGGACTGCAGGGAGAAAGACGCCATGCATTTCTGCCATAAAGAAATGACCCCAAATGACCCCAGATAAACCGGAAGTGACACACAGCAACAGTCTCTGTCGTTGTTTGTCTACTAAACATCAAAATTTATTTATATTACAGTATGCGTAATAGTGAAAACCATTGTAAGATATATTTGTTGCATCCAAGTAAACGCAACGTAATACAACTACAATGTGACGTCATATTTGGTCGCCGATGTGTGGCCTACAAGTAAACACGAGGGTGGGGAAAACTACAATGTGACGTCATATCTGGTCGCCGTACTCACCGTAAAAGTCCCTATTGCGATTATTGAAAGAATCAAAGTTTAATATAAAATATTTAATTCGACACAGCCACCGCCTCTTAAGTTGAACCTATTTACGCCTATTGGACTCCGGGGCCGAGCTGCAACGAAGGTAGTTGCTATTGAACGTTTCGCTAATGCTAACTAGCTAGCGGCAATGCTTCACTGAAAAAATAAACCAACTAAACGACGACTTATGGAAAGCATCGCCGAAGCTGCCAACCAAACGGCGCACACATGAAACAATTTGGGAGCAGACAAACAGCACAACAGTAAACAATGTAACACTTAAATGTCTACACTTACTTTCTGGCAAACACGCACACAATCACAGCAACAGTCTCTGTCGATAACCGCCGTCTGTGACTGACCACTGCGCGCGGGCTGCAACAATCGCGATAAGCAGCTATAACTCACGCGAGACTTGGCGTGGTGACGTCACTTTCCAACGCAACAATTTAACCCCAAAATGTCCATTGATTTTTCAACATAGGATGCGTTGTTTGTCTACTAAACATCAAAATTTATTTATATTACAGTATGCGTAATAGTGAAAACCATTGTGTAAGATATATTTGTTTCATCCAAGTAAACGCAACGTAATAAAACTACAATGTGACGTCATATTTGGTCGCCGAATTGTGGCCTACAAGTAAACACGAGGGTGGGGAAAACTACAATGTGACGTCATATCTGGTCGCCGTACTCACCGTAAAAGTCCCTATTGCGATTATTGAAAGAATCAAAGTTTAATATAAAATATTTAATTCGACACAGCCACCGCCTCTTAAGTTAAACCTATTTACGCCTATTGGACTCCGGGGCCGAGCTGCAACGAAGGTAGTTGCTATTGAACGTTTCGCTAATGCTAACTAGCTAGCGGCAATGCTTCACTGAAAAAATAAACCAACTAAACGACGACTTATGGAAAGCATCGCCGAAGCTGCCAACCAAACGGCGCACACATGAAACAATTTGGGAGCAGACAAACAGCACAACAGTAAACAATGTAACACTTAAATGTCTACACTTACTTTCTGGCAAACACGCACACAATCACAGCAACAGTCTCTGTCGATAACCGCCGTCTGTGACTGACCACTGCGCGCGGGCTGCAACAATCGCGATAAGAGGCTATAACTCACGCGAGACTTGGCGTGGTGACGTCACTTTCCAACGCAACAATTTAACCCCAAAATGTCCATTGATTTTTCAACATAGGATGCGTTGTTTGTCTACTAAACATCAACATTTATTTATATTACAGTATGCGTAATAGTGAAAACCATTGTGTAAGATATATTTGTTTCATCCAAGTAAACGCAACGTAATAAAACTACAATGTGACGTCATATTTGGTCGCCGATTTGTGGCCTACAAGTAAACACGAGGGTGGGGAAAACTACAATGTGACGTCATATCTGGTCGCCGTACTCACCGTAAAAGTCCCGATGAAATAAAGACATTTATATACATACTATTGTGATTATTGAAAGAATCAAAGTTTAATATAAAATATTTAATTCGACACAGCAACCGCCTATTTACGCCTATTGGACTCCGGAGCCGAGCTCGACCAAGGTAGTTGCTATTGGACGTTTCGCTAATGCTAGCTAGCTAGCGGCAATGCTTCACTGAGAAAATAAACCAAATAAACGACTTCTTATGTAAAGCATCGCCGAAGCCACCAACCAACTGGCGCACACACGAAACAATCCGGGAGCAGACAAACAGCACAACAGTAAACAATGTAACACTTAAATGTCTACACTTACTTTTTGGCAAACACGCACACAATCACAGCAACAGTCTCTGTCGATAACCGCCGTCTGTGACTGACCACTGCGCGCGGGCTGCAACAATCGCGATAAGCGGGTATAACTCACGCGAGACTTGGCGTGGTGACGTCACTTTCCAACGCAACAATTTAACCTCAAAATGTCCATTGATTTTTCAACATAGGATGCGTTGTTTGTCTACTAAACATCAACATTTATTTATATTACAGTATGCGTAATAGTGAAAACCATTGTGTAAGATATATTTGTTGCATCCAAGTAAACGCAACGTAATAAAACTACAATGTGACGTCATATTTGGTCGCCGATTTGTGGCCTACAAGTAAACACGAGGGTGGGGAAAACTACAATGTGACGTCATATCCGGTCGCCGTGCGCCACCGTAAAAGTCCCGATGAAATAAAGACATTTATATACATACTATTGTGATTATTGAAAGAATCAAAGTTTAATATAAAATATTTAATTCGACACAGCAACCGCCTATTTACGCCTATTGGACTCCGGAGCCGAGCTCGACCAAGGTAGTTGCTATTGGACGTTTCGCTAATGCTAGCTAGCTAGCGGCAATGCTTCACTGAGAAAATAAACCAAATAAACGACTTCTTATGTAAAGCATCGCCGAAGCCACCAACCAACTGGCGCACACACGAAACAATCCGGGAGCAGACAAACAGCACAACAGTAAACAATGTAACACTTAAATGTCTACACTTACTTTTTGGCAAACACGCACACAATCACAGCAACAGTCTCTGTCGATAACCGCCCTCTGTGACTGACCACTGCGCGCGGGCTGCAACAATCGCGATAAGCGGATGTATCTAATCACTGCTCACGTTAAAGCGTCTTAAGGCTGGAAGACGCAAGGACTATATCGGTCAACGTTTGAAGAATATATGTCGTTTACACGCGCGCTAACAAGCTAACAGTAACAACCGCAGATGCTAGCGTGCTAACAATACCAAAAAGACGCACGGACCGTTTGAGGCTAAGTTGCCACACGCGCGGACAGACAAACACCAAATGGACATAAACATGATAGTGCTGTGAATGTTACCTTAATGAAGTCACAATTTGTTAGAAAACCCAAAGGGAGATCTTAATATTACAATTTGAATAGGACACATATTGAAAAGTTAGCGCAAATGTAGCTATTTGGGGCACTTAGTGTTGAGATAAGGTCACTTCCTGCTTGAATCGGGTCATTTCCGGTTTCTTTGGGGCACTTTTGGTTTAATTTAGGTCACTTTTGGTGTAGCAGAGGTACCTTCCGGTTTAGCTGAGTTCACTTCCGGTTTAAAAAGGTCACTTCCGGTTCATTTGGGGTCACTTCCGGTGTGATTTGGGGTCACTTCCGGTTTAGCTGAGGTCACTTCCGGTTTATTTGGGGTCATTTCCGGTCTAAAAAGGTCACTTCCTGTTCATTTTGGGTCACTTCCGGTTTGATTTGGGGTCACTTCCGGTTTACCAGAGGTCACTTCCGGTCTATTTGGGGTCACTTCCGGTCTATTTGGGGTCACTTCCGGTTTATTTTGGTCACTTCCGGTTTAAAACTGGTCACTTCCGGTTTAGCTGAGGTCACTTCCGGTTTATTTGGGGTCATTTCCGTTCTAAAAAGGTCACTTCCGGTTCATTTGGGGTCACTTCCGGTTTGATTTGGGGTTACTTTCGGTTTACCAGAGGTCACTTCCGGTCTATTTGGGGTCACTTCCGGTCTATTTGGGGTCACTTCCGGTTTATTTGGGTCACTTCCGGTTTAATTCGGGTCACTTCCGGTTTATTAGGGGTCATTTCCGGTCTAAAAAGGTCACTTCCGGTACATTTGGGGTCACTTCCGGTTTGATTTGGGGTCACTTCCGGTTTACCTGAGGTCACTTCCGGTCTATTTGGGGTCACTTTCGGTTTGATTTGGGGCACTTCCGGTTCATTTTGGGTTCATTGGGGGCACTTGAGGGTCAATCCAAGATGGCCGCCACACTGGAATTGGGGGTCAAGGGTTGAATGTGTAAGCGTAGTGGAAGTGGGGGTGAATGGGAGTGAATGTGGGAAGCATAAGGTGAATGCATTTGGAATGGGTTGAATCGGTCGAAAAATGTAGAAATTAGAGTAGAAAAACGAAATTTTAGAGAATTTTGGTTGAATTTCAAATTTGAGAATTTGGAATTTTTGGTAAGTGGGAAGTTGTGGAATAGGTAGGCAAAAGATGAACAGTTGAAAGTTGGAATGGGTTGAATCGGTTGAAAAATGTAGAAATTAGAGTGGAATAACGGAATTTGAGAGAATTTTGGTTGAATTTCAAATTTGAAATTTTGGAATTTTTGGTAAGTGGGAAGTTGTGGAATAGGTAGGCAAAAGATGAACAGTTGAAAGTTGGAATGGGTTGAATCGGTTGAAAAATGTAGAAGTTAGAGGTGAAACACGAAATTTTGTGAAATGTCGAATGTGCCATTAAGAATGGATGGGGAAAAATTTGTCGGAATTTTGGGAATTTTGCGGAATCGGAAAATTTTCGGAATGAGAAAAATACAAGCGCTCATGTCGTGAATATTTGGAATACGTGAAAAGTGGAATGGAGTGAATCGGATGAATTATGTGGAAGATGAAACGGGACAAAAAAGTGGCGGGAATAAAATAGAATAATAATAATAATAATAATAATAATAAAGTGAATGGAGTAGAATAACATATGTGTGAAGGCCTTCGCCTTCACACAACTAGAATTTTGCAATTTCTGGAGAAATTGCGTGTGAAGGCGAAATGTATGAATAACTTTTTCGGGGAATGCTGCCGAACGATGTTGAAACGTGTTGAATTACTTGAGAAATGTAGAATATTTGGAGAATTTGTGGTGAATTTCAAAATTGAAAGTTTGGAATATTTGGTAAGTGGGAAGTTGTGGAATAGGTAGGCAAAAGATGAACAGCTGAAAGTTGGAATGGGTTGAATCGGTTGAAAAATGTAGAAATTAGTGTAGAAAAACGAAATTTTGGAGAATTTGGTTGAATTTCGAATTTGGAATTTTTGGTAAGTGGGAAGTTGTAGAATAGGTAGATGTACAGTTGAAAGTTGGAACGGGTTGAATCAGTTAAAAAATGTAGAAGTTAGAGCAAATGTTGAATCCCCATAGAGAATGAATGGGTAAATAAAAAAAAGCAATTGCGCCAAAATCTTTCTAAATTTGGAACAAAACAAAAAAACGGCCTCAGGAGGTTCACTTTTGGGGTAAAAATGTTGAAACGGGTTAAATCAGACAAAAAACGAAAAAGTTAGCGCAAATGTAGCTATTTGGGCCACTCAGTGTTAAAATATAGTCACTTCCGGTTTGATTCAGGTCACTTCCGGTCTAGTTTGGGTCACTTCCGGTTTATTTGGGTCACTTCCGGTTTAAAACAGGTCACTTCCGGTTCAGCTGAGGTCACTTCCGGTTTATTTGGGGTCATTTCCGGTCTAAAAAGGTCACTTCCGGTTCATTTGGGGTCACTTCCGGTTTGATTTGGGGTCACTTCCGGTTTACCAGAGGTCACTTCCGGTCTATTTGGGGTCACTTCCGGTCTATTTGGGGTCACTTCCGGTTTATTTGGGTCACTTCCGGTTTAATTTGGGTCACTTCCGGTTCGTCTGAGGTCACTTCCGGTTTATTAGGGGTCATTTCCGGTCTAAAAAGGTCACTTCCGGTACATTTGGGGTCACTTCCGGTTTGATTTGGGGTCACTTCCGGTTTACCTGAGGTCACTTCCGGTCTATTTGGGGTCACTTTCGGTTTGATTTGGGGCACTTCCGGTTCATTCTGGGTTCATTGGTGGCACTTCAGGGTCATCCAAGATGGCCGCCACACTGGAATTGGGGGTCAAGGGTTGAATTGTGTAAGCATAGTGGAAGTGGGGGTGAATGGGAGTGAATGTGGTAAGCATAAGATGAATAAAGGGAATAAATGTGGAATGGGTTGAATCGGTCGAAAAATGTAGAAATTAGAGTGGAAAAACGAAATTTTGGAGAATTTGGTTGAATTTCAAACGTGAAAGTTCGGAATTTTTGGTAAGTGGGAAGTTGTGGAATAGGTAGGCAAAAGATGAACAGTTGAAAGTTGGAATGGGTTGAATCGGTTGAAAAATGTAGAAATTAGAGTGGAAAAACTGAATTTTGGAGAATTTTGGTTGAATTTCAAATTTGAAAATTTGGAATTTTTGGTAAGTGGGAAGTTGTGGAATAGGTAGGCAAAAGATGAACAGTTGAAAGTTGGAATGGGTTGAATCGGTTGAAAAATGTAGAAATTAGAGTAGAAAAACGGAATTTGAGAGAATTTTGGTTGAATTTCAAATTTGAAAATTTGGAATTTTTGGTAAGTGGGAAGTTGTGGAATAGGTAGGCAAAAGATGAACAGTTGAAAGTTGGAATGGGTTGAATCGGTTGAAAAATGTAGAAGTTAGAGGTGAAAAACGAAATTTTGTGAAATGTCGAATGTGCCATTAAGAATGGATGGGGAAAAATTTGTCGGAATTCTGGGAATTTTGCGGAATCGGAAAATTTTCGGAACGAGAAAAATGGAAGCGCTCATCGCGTGAATATTTGGAATACGTGGAAAGTGGAATGGAGTGAATCGGATGAATTATGTGGAAGATGAAAGTGGACAAAAAAGTGTGGAGAATAAAAGAGAATAATAATAATAATAATAATAGAGAATGGTGTAGAATAACATATGTGTGAAGGCCTTCGCCTTCACACAACTAGAATTTTGCAATTTCTGGAGAAATTGCGTGTGAAGGCGAAATGTATGAATAACTTCTTCGGGGAATGCTGCCGAACGATGTTGAAACGTGTTGAATTACTTGAGAAATGTAGAATATTTGGAGAATTTGTGGCGAATTTCAAAATAAAAGATGTGAAGTTTTTGGTAAGTGGGAAGTTGTGGAATAGGTCGAAAAATGATGAACAGTTGAAAGTTGGAATGGGTTGAATTGGTTGAAAAATGTAGAAATGAGAAGGGAAAAAGGAATTGGGTGTGAATTTCAAAATAAAAGATGTGAAGGTTTTGGGAAGTTGTGGAATAGGTCGAAAAATGATGAACAGTTGAAAGTTGGAATGGGTTGAATCGGTTGAAAAATGTAGAAATGAGAAGGGAAAAGGGAATTGGGTGTGAATTTCAAAATAAAAGATGTGAAGTTTTTGGTAAGTGGGAAGTTGTGGAATAGGTCGAAAAATGATGAACAGTTGAAAGTTGGAATGGGTTGAATCGGTTGAAAAATGTAGAAATGAGAAGGGAAAAGGGAATTGGGTGTGAATTTCAAAATAAAAGATGTGAAGTTTTTGGTAAGTGGGAAGTTGTGGAATAGGTAGAAAAATGATGAACAGTTGAAAGTTGGAATGGGTTGAATCGGTTGAAAAATGTAGAAATGAGAAGGGAAAAGGGAATTAGGTGTGAATTTCAAAATAAAAGAATTGAAGTTTTTGGTAAGTGGGAAGTTGTGGAATAGGTAGAAAAATGATGAACAGTTGAAAGTTGGAATGGGTTGAATCGGTTGAAAAATGTAGAAATGAGAAGGGAAAAAGGAATTGGGTGTGAATTTCAAAATAAAAGATGTGAAGTTTTTGGGAAGTTGTGGAATAGGTAGAAACATGATGAACAGTTGAAAGTTGGAATGGGTTGAATCGGTTGAAAAATGTAGAAATTAGAGTACAAAAACGGAATTTGAGAGAATCTTGGTTGAATTTCAAAATAAAAGATGTGAAATTTTTGGTAAGTGGGAAGTTGTGGAATAGGTAGAAAAATGATGAACAGTTGAAAGTTGGAATGGGTTGAATCGGTTGAAAAATGTAGAAATGAGAAGGGAAAAGGGAATTGGGTGTGAATTTCAAAATAAAAGATGTGAAGTTTTTGGTAAATGGGAAGTTGTGGAATAGGTCGAAAAATGATGAACAGTTGAAAGTTGGAATGGGTTGAATCGGTTGAAAAATGTAGAAATGAGAAGGGAAAGGGAATTGGGTGTGAATTTCAAAATAAAAGATGTGAAGCTTTTGGTAAGTGGGAAGTTGTGGAATCGGTAGAAAAATAATGAACAGTTGAAAGTTGGAATGGGTTGAATCGGTTGAAAAATGTAGAAATTAGAGTAGAAAAACGAAATTTTAGAGAATTTTGGTTGAATTTCAAAATAAAAGATGTGAAGTTTTTGGTAAGTGGGACGTTGTGGAATAGGTAGGCAAAGGATGAACAGTTGAAAGTTTGAACGAGTTGAATCGGTTGAAAAATGTAGAAGTTAGAGGTGAAAAACGAAATTTTGTGAAAATTTGTCGGAATTTTTAACGTGAAAACGTGAAATTTTCGAATTTGGGAATTTTGGGAATGTCGAGAATCCTTCCGAATGTGATTAGAATGTGTTGAATGATGTGAATTTGAAATTGGAACGACGTAAATGTGAAATGTAGAATGTGCCATTAAGAATGAATGGGGAAAAATTTGTCGGAATTTTGGGAATTTTGCGGAATCGGTAAATTTTCGGAACGAGAAAAATGGAAGCGCTCGTCGCGTGAATATTTGGAATACGTGAAAAGTGGAATGGAGTGAATCGGATGAATTATGTGGAAGATGAAACGTGTCGAAAAAGTGTGGAGAATAAAATAGAAGAATAATAATAATAATAATAATAGAGAATGGTGTAGAATAACATATGTGTGAAGGCCTTCGCCTTCACACAATAATAATAATAGAGAATGGTGTAGAATAACATATGTGTGAAGGCCTTCGCCTTCACACAACTAGAATTTTGCAATTTCTGGAGAAATTGCGTGTGAAGGCGAAATGTATGAATAACTTTTTCGGGGAATGCTGCCGAACGATGTTGTAACGTGTTGAATTACTTGAGAAATGTAGAATATTTGGAGAATTTGTGGTGAATTTCAAAATTGAAAGTTTGGAATATTTGGTAAGTGGGAAGTTGTGGAATAGGTAGGCAAAAGATGAACAGTTGAAAGTTGGAATGGGTTGAATCGGTTGAAAAATGTAGAAATTAGAGTAGAAAAACGAAATTTTGGAGAATTTGGTTGAATTTCGAATTTGGAATTTTTGGTAAGTGGGAAGTTGTGGAATAGGTAGGCAAAAGATGTACAGTTGAAAGTTGGAACGGGTTGAATCAGTTAAAAAATGTAGAAGTTAGAGCAAATGTTGAATCCCCATAGAGAATGAATGGGAAAATAAAAAAAAGCAATTGCGCCAAAATCTTTCTAAATTTGGAACAAAACAAAAAAAACGGCCTCAGGAGATTCACTTTTGGGGTAAAAATGTTGAAACGGGTTAAATCAGACAAAAAACGAAAAAGTTAGCGCAAATGTAGCTATTTGGGCCACTCAGTGTTGAAATAAGGTCACTTCCGGTTTGATTCGGGTCACTTCCGGTCTAGTTTGGGTCACTTCCGGTTTATTTGGGTCACTTCCGGTTTAAAACAGGTCACTTCCGGTTTAGCTGAGGTCACTTCCGGTTTATTTGGGGTCACTTCCGGTCTAAAAAGGTCACTTCCGGTTCATTTGTGGTCACTTCCGGTTTACCAGAGGTCACTTCCGGTCTATTTGGGGTCACTTCCGGTTTAATTCGGGTCACTTCCGGTTCGTCTGAGGTCACTTCCGGTTTATTAGGGGTCATTTCCGGTCTAAAAAGGTCACTTCCGGTTCATTTTGGGTCACTTCCGGTTTACCTGAGGTCACTTCCGGTCTATTTGGGGTCACTTCCGGTTTATTTGGGTCACTTCCGGTTTAATTTGGGTCACTTCCGGTTCGTCTGAGGTCACTTCCGGTTTATAAGGGGTCATTTCCGGTCTAAAAAGGTCACTTCCGGTACATTTGGGGTCACTTCCGGTTTGATTTGGGGTCACTTCCGGTTTACCTGAGGTCACTTCCGGTCTATTTGGGGTCACTTCCGGTTTAATTTGGGTCACTTCCGGTTCGTCTGAGGTCACTTCCGGTTTATTAGGGGTCATTTCCGGTTTAAAAAGGTCACTTCCGGTACATTTGGGGTCACTTCCGGTTTGATTTGGGGTCACTTCCGGTTTACCTGAGGTCACTTCCGGTCTATTTGGGGTCACTTTCGGTTTGATTTGGGCCACTTCCGGTTCATTCTGGGTTCATTGGTGGCACTTCAGGGTCATCCAAGATGGCCGCCACACTGGAATTGGGGGTCAAGGGTTGAATTGTGTAAGCATAGTGGAAGTGGGGGTGAATGGGAGTGAATGTGGGAAGAATAAGGTGAATTAAGTGAATAAATTTGGAATGGGTTGAATCTGTTGAAAAATGTAGAAATGAGAAGGGAAAAAGGAATTGGGTGTGAATTTCAAAATAAAAGATGTGAAGTTTTTGGTAAGTGGGAAGTTGTGGAATAGGTAGAAAAATGATGAACAGTTGAAAGTTGGAATGGGTTGAATCGGTTGAAAAATGTAGAAATGAGAAGGAGAAACGGAAATATTGGAGAATTGGGTGTGAATTTCAAAATAAAAGATGTGAAGTTTTTGGTAAGTGGGAAGTTGTGGAATAGGTAGAAAAATGATGAACAGTTGAAAGTTGGAATGGGTTGAATCGGTTGAAAAATGTAGAAATGAGAAGGGAAAAGGAA
Organism: Syngnathus typhle; assembly: GCF_033458585.1. NCBI lineage: Eukaryota > Metazoa > Chordata > Actinopteri > Syngnathiformes > Syngnathidae > Syngnathus > Syngnathus typhle. Next base: position 10,581,585 of record NC_083752.1, read on the forward strand.
TTGGGTGTGAATTTCAAAATAAAAGATGTGAAGCTTTTGGTAAGTGGGAAGTTGTGGAATCAGTAGAAAAATAATGAACAGTTGAAAGTTGGAATGGGTTGAATCGGTTGAAAAATGTAGAAATTAGAGTAGAAAAACGAAATTTTAGAGAATTTTGGTTGAATTTCAAAATAAAAGATGTGAAGTTTTTGGTAAGTGGGACGTTGTGGAATAGGTAGGCAAAAGATGAACAGTTGAAAGTTGGAACGAGTTGAATCGGTTGAAAAATGTAGAAGTTAGAGGTGAAAAACGAAATTTTGTGAAAATTTGTCGGAATTTTTAACGTGAAAACGTGAAATTTTCGAATTTGGGAATTTTGGGAATGTCGAGAATCCTTCCGAATGTGATTAGAATGTGCTGAATGATGTGAATTTCAAATTGGAACGACGTAAATGTGAAATGTCGAATGTGCCATTAAGAATGAATGGGGAAAAATTTGTCGGAATTTTGGGAATTTTGCGGAATCGGAAAATTTTCGGAACGAGCAAAATACAAGCGCTCGTCGCGTGAATATTTGGAATACGTGAAAAGTGGAATGGAGTGAATCGGATGAATTATGTGGAAGATGAAACGTGTCAAAAAAGTGTGGAGAAACGTAGAGAATAATAATAATAACTAGAATTGCAATTTCGGAAGAAATTGCGTGTGAAGGCGAAGGCAGATGTTAAGTTACAAACGTTAAGCGTTAAAAATGATGAGCGGGAAGAATACAAAGGGAAAATAGATAATTGTGAAATAAATGGGAAAATGTTACAAATACATGTTACAAAAAGGTACAAATGATAAGCGTTAAAAATGAAACGTTACAAATGTTACAAAAAAGGTACAAATGATAAGCGTTGAAAATGATAAGGGGGAAGAATAAAGAGTAAAATAATTTATGACTCCCAATGTGGGAATCGAACCCACTACAGGAAACTGGCTTGGGTTGACATTTCCATTGTGTTTCCGACTGAGCTAATGAGGACCCTTCCTTCTTGCTGGTTGAATTTGGTTAATGTAATGAATGTGTTTGTTGAATGCGAATGCGTAATCAAAGTGGTGGAAATTGCTTAATGTAATGAATGTTGAATGCGAATGACAAAAGTTACAAATGATAACCGTTGAAAATGATAACCGGGAAGGATAAAGAGTAAAATAAATAATGACGCCCAATGTGGGAATCGAACTGACGCGGGTTTTGATACCACTCGGGAATGATGCTCGTGTAGTGGAATCACTTGTGTTTCCCACGAGCTAATTGAGTCCCTTACTATGTCGTGGTTGCAATTGGTTAATGTAATGAATGTGTTTGTTGAATGCGAATACGTAATCAAAGTGGTGGAAATTGCTTAATGTAATGAATGTTGAATGCGAATGTTAGTTACAAATGATAAGCGTTGAAAATGATAAGCGGGAAGAATAAAGAGTAAATTAATTAATGACGCCCAATGTGGGAATCGAACCCACTACAGGAAACTGGCTCGGGTTGACATTGCCATTAAGAATGAATGGGGAAATAAAAGGCACAAATTTGCTAATTACTTAAAAACGGTAAATGTTATGAACGCGAAAAATACTGGCAAGCGTGCCATGAATTTTTGGAACGTGTGAAAGGTTGAACGAGGTGAATCGGTTGAAGCATGTGGGAGTAGTTAGATGTCAAAAAAGTGGGAGGAATAAGTTGTTTAATAATAAAGTACAATATCAATGTGTGAAGGCCTTCGCCTTCACACAATAACTAGAATTGCAATTTCGGAAGAAATTGCGTGTGAAGGCGAAGGCAGATGTTCATTTACAAACGTCAAGCGTTAAAAATGATGAGCGGGAAGAATAGAAAGGGAAAATAGATAATTGTGAAATAAATGGGAAAATGTTACAAATACATGTTACAAAAAGGTACAAATGATAAGCGTTAAAAATGAAACGTTACAAATGTTACAAAAAAGGTACAAATGATAAGGGGGAAGAATAAAGAGTAAAATAGTTTATGACGCCCAAAGTGGGAATCGAACCCACTACAGGAAACTGGCGCGGGTAGACATTGCCATTGTGTTTCCAACTGAGCTAATCAGGCTCCTTTCTCAGTAATGGTTGAATTTAGTTAATGTAATGAATGTGTTTGTTGAATGCGAATGCGTAATCAAAGTGGTGGAAATTGCTTAATGTAATGAATGTCGAATGCGAATGACAAAAGTTACAAATGATAACCGTTGAAAATGATAACCGGGAAGGATAAAGAGTAAAATAAATAATGACGCCCAATGTGGGAATCGAACTGACGCGGGTTTTGATACCACTCGGGAATGATGCTCGTGTACTGGAATCACTTGTGTTTCCCACGAGCTAATTGAGTCCCTTACTATGTAGTGGTTGAAATTGGTTAATGTAATGTATGTGTTTGTTGAATGCGAATACGTAATCAAAGTGGTGGAAATTGCTTAATGTAATGAATGTTGAATGCGAATGTTAGTTACAAATGATAAGCGTTGAAAATGATAAGCGGGAAGAATAAAGAGTAAAATAATTAATGACGCCCAATGTGGGAATCGAACCCACTACAGGAAACTGGCTCGGGTTGACATTGCCATTAAGAATGAATGGGGAAATAAAAGGCACAAATTTGCTAATTACTTAAAAACGGTAAATGTTATGAACGCGAAAAATACTGGCAAGCGTGCCATGAATTTTTGGAACGTGTGAAAGGTTGAACGAGGTGAATCGGTCGAAGCATGTGGGAGTAGTTAGATGTCAAAAAAGTGGGAGGAATAAGTTGTTTAATAATAAAGTACAATATCAATGTGTGAAGGCCTTCGCCTTCACACAATAATAGAGAATGGTGTAGAATAACATATGTGTGAAGGCCTTCGCCTTCACACAATAATAATAATAAAGTAAATGGAGTAGAATAACATATGTGTGAAGGCCTTCGCCTTCACACAATAATAAAGTGAAAAAAGTAGAATAACATATGTGTGAAGGCCTTCGCCTTCACACAATAACTAGAATTTGCAATTCCTGAAGGAATTGCGTGTGAAGGTGAAGAAGTTGAATAAATATTTAAGGAATGTTGCAGAATGATGTTGAAACGAGTTGAATCGGTTGAAAAATGTAGAAATGAGAAGGGAAAAAGGAAATTTTGGAGAATTGGGTGTGAATTTCAAAATAAAAGATGTGAATTATTTGGTAAGTTGTGGAATAGGTAGAAAAATGATGAACAGTTGAAAGTTGGAATGGGTTGAATCGGTTAAAAAATGTAAAAATGAGAAGGGAAAAGGGAATTGGGCGTGAATTTCAAAATAAAAGATGTGAATTTTTTGGCAAGTGGGAAGTTGTTGAATAGGTAGAAAAATGATGAACAGTTGAAAGTTGGAATGGGTTGAATCGGTTGAAGAATGTAGAAACGAGAAGGGAAAAAGGAATTGGGCGTGAATTTCAAAATAAAAGATGTGAAGTTTTTGGTAAGTGGGAAGTTGTGGAATAGGTATAAAAATGATGAACAGTTGAAAGTTGGAATGGGTTGAATCGGTTGAAAAATGTAGAAATGAGAAGGGAAAAAGGAATTGGGTGTGAATTTCAAAATAAAAGATGTGAAGTTTTTGGTAAGTGGGAAGTTGTGGAATAGGTAGAAAAAGGATGAACAGTTGAAAGTTGGAATGGGTTGAATCGGTAGAAAAATGTAGAAATGAGAAGGGAAAAAGGAATTGGGTGTGAATTTCAAAATAAAAGATGTGAAGTTTTTGGGAAGTGGGAAGTTGTGGAATAGGTAGAAAAATGATGAAGAGTTGAAAGTTGGAATGGGTTGAATCGGTTGAAAAATGTAGAAATTAGAGTAGAAAAAAGGAAATTTTGGAGAATTTTGGTTGAATTTCAAAATAAAAGATGTGAAGTTTTTGGTAAGTGGGAAGTTGTGCAATAGGTAGAGAAAAGATGAACAGTTGAAAGTTGGAATGGGTTGAATCGGTTGAAAAATGTAGAAATGAGAAGGGAAAAAGGAATTGGGTGTGAATTTCAAAATAAAAGAAGTGAAGTTTTTGATAAGTGGGAAGTTGTTGAATAGGTAGAAAAATTATGAACAGTTGAAAGTTGGAATGGGTTGGATCGGTTGAAAAATGTAGAAATGAGAAGGGAAAAAGGAATTGGGTGTGAATTTCAAAATAAAAGAAGTGAAGTTTTTGATAAGTGGGAAGTTGTTGAATAGGTAGAAAAATTATGAACAGTTGAAAGTTGGAATGGGTTGAATCGGTTGAAAAATGTAGAAATTAGAGTAGAAAAAAGGAAATTTTAGAGAATTTTGGTTGAATTTCAAAATAAAAGATGTGTAGTTTTTGGTAAGTGGGAAGTTGTGGAATAGGTAGAGAAAAGATGAACAGTTGAAAGTTGGAATGGGTTGAATCGGTTGAAAAATGTAGAAATGAGAAGGGAAAAGGGAAAAAGGAATAGAGTGTGAATTTCAAAATAAAAGATGAAAACGTGAAAATGTTGAATTTGGCAAGTTTGGGAATGTCCCCAATGTGATTTGAATGTGTTGAATTATGTGAATTTCAAACTGGAACAACATAAATGTGAAATGTTGAATCTGCCATTAAGAATGAATGGGGCAAGAATCGCCGTAAATTTGTGAATTTTGCGAAAACGGAAAATTTTTGGAAGGAAAAAAATCTAAGCAGTGTTGCCATGAATATTTGGAATAAGTGAAAAGTGGAATGGAGTGAATCGGTTGAAGTATGTGGAAGTAGTTAAGCGCCGAAAAAGTGGGCAGAATAAGTAGAATAACTAGAATTGCAATTTCGGAAGAAATTGCGTGTGAAGGCGAAGGCAGATGTTAAGTTACAAACGTTAAGCGTTAAAAATGATGAGCGGGAAGAATACAAAGGGAAAATAGATAATTGTGAAATAAATGGGAAAATGTTACAAATACATGTTACAAAAAGGTACAAATGATAAGCGTTAAAAATGAAACGTTACAAATGTTACAAAAAAGGTACAAATGATAAGCGTTGAAAATGATAAGGGGGAAGAATAAAGAGTAAAATAATTTATGACTCCCAATGTGGGAATCGAACCCACTACAGGAAACTGGCTCGGGTTGACATTTCCATTGTGTTTCCGACTGAGCTAACGAGGATCCCTCCTTCTTGCTGGTTGAATTTGGTTAATGTAATGAATGTGTTTGTTGAATGCGAATGCGTAATCAAAGTGGTGGAAATTGCTTAATGTAATGAATGTTGAATGCGAATGACAAAAGTTACAAATGATAACCGTTGAAAATGATAACCGGGAAGGATAAAGAGTAAAATAAATAATGACGCCCAATGTGGGAATCGAACTGACGCGGGTTTTGATACCACTCGGGAATGATGCTCGTGTACTGTAATCACTTGTGTTTCCCACGAGCTAATTGAGTCCCTTACTATGTCGTGGTTGCAATTGGTTAATGTAATGAATGTGTTTGTTGAATGCGAATACGTAATCAAAGTGGTGGAAATTGCTTAATGTAATGAATGTTGAATGCGAATGTTAGTTACAAATGATAAGCGTTGAAAATGATAAGCGGGAAGAATAAAGAGTAAAATAATTAATGACGCCCAATGTGGGAATCGAACCCACTACAGGAAACTGGCTCGGGTTGACATTGCCATTAAGAATGAATGGGGAAATAAAAGGCACAAATTTGCTAATTACTTAAAAACGGTAAATGTTATGAACGCGAAAAATACTGGCAAGCGTGCCATGAATTTTTGGAACGTGTGAAAGGTTGAACGAGGTGAATCGGTTGAAGCATGTGGGAGTAGTTAGATGTCAAAAAAGTGGGAGGAATAAGTTGTTTAATAACTAGAATTGCAATTTCGGAAGAAATTGCGTGTGAAGGCGAAGGCAGATGTTAAGTTACAAACGTTAAGCGTTAAAAATGATGAGCGGGAAGAATACAAAGGGAAAATAGATAATTGTGAAATAAATGGGAAAATGTTACAAATACATGTTACAAAAAGGTACAAATGATAAACGTTAAAAATGAAACGTTACAAATGTTACAAAAAAGGTACAAATGATAAGCGTTGAAAATGATAAGGGGGAAGAATAAAGCGTAAAATAATTTGACTCCCAATGTGGGAATCGAACACACTACAGGAAACTGGCTCGGGTTGACATTTCCATTGTGTTTCCAACTGAGCTAATCAGGATCCTTCCTTCATGCTGGTTGAATTTGGTTAATGTGATGAATGTGTTTGTTGAATGCGAATGCGTAATCAAAGTGGTGGAAATTGCTTAATGTAATGAATGTTGAATGCGAATGACAAAAGTTACAAATGATAACTGTTGAAAATGATAACCGGGAAGGATAAAGAGTAAAATAAATAATGACGCCCAATGTGGGAATCGAACCCACTACAGGAAACTGGCTCGGGTTGACATTGCCATTAAGAATGAATGGGGAAATAAAAGGCACAAATTTGCTAATTACTTAAAAACGGTAAATGTTATGAACGCGAAAAATACTGGCAAGCGTGCCATGAATTTTTGGAACGTGTGAAAGGTTGAACGAGGTGAATCGGTTGAAGCATGTGGGAGTAGTTAGATGTCAAAAAAGTGGGAGGAATAAGTTGTTTAATAATAAAGTACAATATCAATGTGTGAAGGCCTTCGCCTTCACACAATAAAGTACAATATCAATGTGTGAAGGCCTTCGCCTTCACACAATAATAACTAGAATTGCAATTTCGGAAGAAATTGCGTGTGAAGGCGAAGGCAGATCTTAAGTTACAAACGTTAAGCGTTAAAAATGATGAGCGGGAAGAATACAAAGGGAAAATAGATAATTGTGAAATAAATGGGAAAATGTTACAAATACATGTTACAAAAAGGTACAAATGATAAGCGTTAAAAATGAAACGTTACAAATGTTACAAAAAAGGTACAAATGATAAGCGTTGAAAATGATAAGGGGGAAGAATAAAGAGTAAAATAATTTATGACTCCCAATGTGGGAATCGAACCCACTACAGGAAACTGGCTCGGGTTGACATTTCCATTGTGTTTCCGACTGAGCTAATGAGGATCCTTCCTTCTTGCTGGTTGAATTTGGTTAATGTAATGAATGTGTTTGTTGAATGCGAATGCGTAATCAAAGTGGTGGAAATTGCTTAATGTAATTAATGTTGAATGCGAATGACAAAAGTTACAAATGATAACCGTTGAAAATGATAACCGGGAAGGATAAAGAGTAAAATAAACAATGACGCCCAATGTGGGAATCGAACTGACGCGGGTTTTGATACCACTCGGGAATGATGCTCGTGTACTGGAATCACTTGTGTTTCCCACGAGCTAATTGAGTCCCTTACTATGTCGTGGTTGCAATTGGTTAATGTAATGAATGTGTTTGTTGAATGCGAATACGTAATCAAAGTGGTGGAAATTGCTTAATGTAATGAATGTTGAATGCGAATGTTAGTTACAAATGATAAGCGTTGAAAATGATAAGCGGGAAGAATAAAGAGTAAAATAATTAATGACGCCCAATGTGGGAATCGAACCCACTACAGGAAACTGGCTCGGGTTGACATTGCCATTAAGAATGAATGGGGAAATAAAAGGCACAAATTTGCTAATTACTTAAAAACGGTAAATGTTATGAACGCGAAAAATACTGGCAAGCGTGCCATGAATTTTTGGAACGTGTGAAAGGTTGAACGAGGTGAATCGGTTGAAGCATGTGGGAGTAGTTAGATGTCAAAAAAGTGGGAGGAATAAGTTGTTTAATAATAAAGTACAATATCAATGTGTGAAGGCCTTCGCCTTCACACAATAATAATAAAGGACAGGAATAACAATAGTGTGAAGGTCTTCACCTTCACACTAATAATAATAATAGAGAATGGTGTAGAATAACATATGTGTGAAGGCCTTCGCCTTCACACAATAATAGAGAATGGTGTAGAATAACATATGTGTGAAGGCCTTCGCCTTCACACAATAATAGAGAATGGTGTAGAATAACATATGTGTGAAGGCCTTCGCCTTCACACAATAATAAAGTAAATGGAGTAGAATAACATATGTGTGAAGGCCATCGCCTTCACACAATAATAATAATAGAGAATGGTGTAGAATAACATATGTGTGAAGGCCTTCGCCTTCACACAAATATAATTCGAAACGGGACTATGTGCCGGCGTAGTTGTGTGAAATAATGGTTGGTAAGAAAAAAAGCTGCAGTGCGACGGGATTTTGAAAAGTTCAAAGGAAAAGCATCACACGGAGAACGGTTTGAAAGATTTTGCTCAAGAAACCCATTCGCTGGCGTCCCAATACTTTTGTCCTTAACTGGCTTGGCACCACGAACCCACCAGGTGGCGGTGTCGGACAGCAGCGAGCCACCAGGCGCAGTCTCAGCGCGCGCTCGCAACTTCCTCGCTGAGCTGTTCTGGCCGCGGTGCTGAATCAGGCTTCAAATAGAAGCCCTGCAATTGGTCCTTTTTGACCTTTACAATTTAGATGGTTTTCTTCTGGTGTTATCTTAGCATTTCATCAAGTGCCTCGGTGCCAATCAAATGACAACAAAAAAACGAGCAGACTTTGTGTAGCAGACTCAAATCAAATCCAAGCGCAAAAGGGGACTTTCAAAGAGGAAATTGAAAGACGGTTGAGGGGCGAGCACTAGCTAGGAAGCGACAGTCGTAATGAAGAGTCTGGAGTGGAGCGGCGTTTTTTTTTTCGTTTCTTTTTCTCTCACTGTTTGTTGATGTCAAAAATGATGTTGCTGCCTTACAACAAGCTACAAAGTGACAAAGCAAGTCTGGACATGGGAGTGAGGGCCTGGAACCGACGTGGCCTTCGTAGCCATTTAGAGTGTGACGATTGGGCAGAGCTGGACTGCTGTGCCAGTCAAGGCCGACCACTGAGGCCTCGCATCGTTCTGCGCAAACAGCTTAGCACAGTATTAAGAAAGGAGCCGTGGCTGGGCTTTCTTTCTAAGCTACTTAGAGTTTCTCCAACCTCTTGATCACAACCAGCCTGACACACACACAGACGCAAGCATGGCAGTACAGTAAAACTCAACGGTCGTTGCACGGCAACTGTGGCACGAGGTAGCCGAGGAAGAAGAGCTACCAGATCTTGCTCGGGTTACACACAAAAATGGGACACCGGAGCCTCAGGGGGGTGCTGGTGAGCGAAACCTGGGTGTGGAGGGTATCTATCGGGTTCTAGATGAGAAATATGTTTAAACAAATGCATGAGTCAGCCATGTTGAAGTGATTTTGAGGGTCAACAACAATTTGACTGGGCAATAGAATATTTGGAAGATGCTTAAAGCAGAGGACATTTGGTAGGCTTGTTTACCGCCAGTGTAGCCGTGCAAGAATGACTGCGCATGCGTGTGTGCACTTGTATGTCCTCATTAAAAATGTTAATGAAGGCAAAGAGATGAGCGAGCCGCTTTGGTATTGGAACGTCATCTCTCGTTCTCTCTTCGGACTCGTCGGTTCTTCCGGCATGTCGCGTCATGACCGCCGACCTCAAAACCTACTTATGACACGCACGCGCCCGGGACGTAACCCAATGCCGGTAACTCTCCTGACACGCGGTTGATGTTCAATAAGGTGTCATCGATCGGTCAAACGTCTGACTGATGACATGCGGTAGAAGTAGCAAACTAGACCGCTTTTTTTTTGTCTTTGCCACAAGCCAGGCGATTTTAGCCGTGATTATGGCATGGATTACACACATTTCACCGAGTTTGAAAATAATCTCCTATTTGTCCTTTCGTGACCTTTATGCTCTAAATTTGTGGTGGGGGGGGAGGGCAGTGCACGACCGGTTCGGCGTTGGCGTGCCGAGCGGCTAAAAATAGTCAGGCTGAAACAGCCTGACTCACACCAAGAGAGGAGGGGGGTTTGTTGTGCTAACTCCCAGACAACTGTAACCTGTGGCAACGGCAGAGCCAGCAGACGACTTTAGATTTTGTGTAGGAGGATTCTCAGAGAGATTTTTTGTTATTTTTCAGAAGCGCAGATCTGATCAGGAATCTGGAGCGACACCCCGCCGTGTTAATCGTGGACGATCGTTAAATGGATTGCGAGAGGTCAGACTGGATGCGATAACGCCCGTCGGCGACACAGAACAAGAGACAAACCTGAGGTCCCGTCCTCAGATATATGCATAGAAACACGACACTGCATCTTTGATATTGGAGATATTGGAGATCTTGGAGATCGCGAGAGCCACACATGAAAGAGAATCACGTTGTATTGGACAACGTTTGCTAGAATAGAGTCTGATTTGTCAGCAAAGCAAACAACAAGCGTCCAGATGAAGGCAAATGAACAAGTACCCACCAAAGCGACAGATGGCGCGAGACCTATCAGGCAGACCATCGGAACCAGTCCGAACCCGACAAAGCACTGTTTGCGCTATTTTTCTAGACATTGACGCGAATGAAGGTGGGTAAACCTCGAAAGGCGTGTGACTCAGACTTGTGCGGCCTGGGGGTTCACAACAATGCTGATGGGGCGGTGGAGACACACACTCTCCATTCACAAAAGCGATGGATGCACAAATGAATGAATTTCAACACATTTAAGCGACCGCTCACGGAGTTCTGAAACATTTCCTTCACAATTCCCTGGCAGTATCTTTGGTTCTTGGCAGAAGATAAAGAACACGCCTCAGAGCCCGTCCCGCACATGCACGGCCTTTTGCCTCGTTGCCGTTTGACTCACCAGCTTCCCCTCCAGCGTGTAGATCTTCTTGACCACTCCGGAGTCCAGTTTGACGGCGTCGGTGATGTCACTGAGCACTTGCTCGTACGAGTGTGCCGTCTTCTTGTTGAGCAGGACCCTGACACCCTTGCGGGGTTTCATGCCGCCGCCACGCACCACCGTCACCAGCTTGGGGCGAACAAAGTCCTTGTTTTCGCGGCTCTCGGGCGGCCTGCTGCGGGTCCGGGCCACACCCGAGCCCTTGACGTTCACCGACCAGTTGGGGTTGATGTTTTTGCTGTAGTTCACTTTTTTGTAAGCTTCCATGGAGCTGCAGACGTAGCTTTCGCCTGTAGGGGGGCGGCAAGTAGTGAGTAGGACGCCGCATAGCGGTGAAACAAGAGCAATTGTGGATTTTAGATACAGTTTTTTCCATGTATAATGCGTAAAATTTATCTACTTTATTGTCCTAAAATCTGGGGTGCGCATTATACATGGGTACAATTTAAAAAAAAAAAAATTCTCTTTTAATTTAATTTTTTTAACAAAATCATGGTACAACAATTTTTGAAGAAAATCTTGTCACGGATGGAGTGTGGAAAGGAGCAGGGCGACCAAGTGGAGCTTGGACCAGGGTTCATTGGAGGAACTCAAAACACAGACTTGGTAAACTAACATAACTCTCTAACAAAACCAACAACAGGACTGACCGACAAAGACGTGGAACAAAAAGACAGGGTGACATTACCAAAGACAGGAACAGAAACCTGTGTTATTGTCAAATATTGTTTGTTTTTTAATCTCCATTGCGGACTGGACGTCATACGGAGGCAGTATTACTGCTTATGCGCACTATGGATCCGATGTGAATAGTCCTCTTCTCTTCTTGACTGACAATGAATGTGATAGTTTAATACAATCAGCAAATAACAAAATGCGTATTACAGGTAATATTTTATTTCACAACACTTTGCCTTGTTCCTTCCGTCTCTGCTGTTCACTTCAAACATGCGCCATACGAACGCAATGCTCTCGTATCAGACGCTTGCTCGATCACCTGCTCGTTTGCTGTCACAATGTACCCTACACAAATCCGAAACATTTGTTGCGGCTTCGAGTCCCGACGAGGGGCAAGTTTTGGTTTCCAAGGGTGTTTTTATTCCTCTTCAACTTCTCTCCCATACAGAGCCGCCTTTTTCACATGTCCGCACGTCACTTTCCTCTTTTCATTTTAACCTAACTGATCGCGGTGGTGCCTTTACGGGCAGTCGGAGAAATCAAGCTGAACAAAACTAAACCCAGTGTTTACACGGATATAAACTAAGCCTAGTTAAGACCATACCAAAGACTATAAAAATGGGACCCATTGCCTCCCTGCTTGGTACTCATCATTAAGGGTTGGAATTGGGGGGTTAGATCACCAAATGATTCCTGAGCGCGGCGCCGCTGCTGCTCACTGCTCCCCTCTCCCCCAGGGGATGGATCAAAATCACACGGGGATGGGTGTGATTCCAAGCAGAGGACAAATTTCACCACACCCAGATGCGTGTGTGACGATCATTGGGACTTTAAAAAAAAAAAAAAAAAAATTGGGTGCGTATTATACATGGGTACAGGCTTTTTTCCAGCATTGACATGCCATTTTTAGGGTGCGTATTATACATGGGGGCGCATTATACATGGAAAAAAACGGTAGTTAGGTTTCGGATCGCAATTTGGTCATTGAATGACCGTAAGGCATTTTTACAAACTTTCATTGATTGAAAAAAAATTGGCCAATTAGAAGCATCAAATTAAAATCTGAGCATGATGTATTTGAAAACAAAGACATCAAAATGAAAAAAGTCAAATAAGATTTTTTTTTTTTAATCATTGTTCTCGCACCATACTGCAATTATTAATTGCGTTTGTGGGAAAACACGGCGGAATGGACTGGTTTTTGAGCCGTCTCAAATTTCACTACGCAGCCTTCTCCTGGCTTACCTTCCACCAGTTGCTCGAGGCTGCCCATGCGCCCTGATCCGTCCAGCGTGTAGATGGCACGCACGCCCTGCGGCAGGTTGACATTGTCCGAGAGGGCGCGCGTCAAGTCGGCCAGCAGCGCCTCAAAAGTGCGAAAGCGGTCGGACGACACTGCGTACACGATGCCGTGGAAGAAGCGGTCGCCGTTCCGGAAGAAGCGCACCTTCTTAGCGCGCTTTTCAGCACTCAGGGCCTGAAGGCTGCGCGGTGCGCGCTGCAGCAGCAAGCTGCAGTGCGCGCTGTGCGCGGGGCTGTGGACCACCCCATTGAGGCGGGCGTCCGTCCCGGCAGCGGATCCCACGCCAGCCCGCTGAGTGCGCTCGTCAAAGTGCTCCATGTCCATAACGTGGCCCGGCGGCGCCGCCACCGTCGCTGCACTACTGTCTGCCACACACATACACACAAAAGTTGAGAAAGCATAGCAAAGCAAGAGGCGAGCAGGTACACGTCCCAGATTAGAGCCCTAAACACAGATTAAGTCTAATCTGGGTGCCCTGGCAGACAGTGTGCACGCGCGGGGATTGATGGAGAGAATCGAAAGCAGCCTTCCCATAATACTCAGTGTGAATGATTTACCGACACAAGAGCCGAGGTCCTCCGTCACCTCCAGTATGGACGATTGTCCCCCTAAAAAGCAGAAAGTAAGCAAAGGTTTTTGGCCAGCCGAGCCCGACCGCTCACACTGCGCGCGAGCGCGTCTGCCTATGTGCGGTGATGACGGAAAGAACCAGAAACAGAGCGCCACACCAACTAAGTAGCAGCTGCACGTTCCCCTCCTTCTCCTCCTCCTCAGGCACGTCACTGGTGTCGTGATTCCCATTCAGCGCGCACACACACACGACAGAGAGAAGAGAGAGAAAGCGAAAGAGATAGATTTGCCAGACAGTGGCCAATTCGTCTCACTTTATTAGTCAACCAACGAAACACGGAACCAGAGAGAGATACACATCGTGTATTACAAACCAGGCCGCAACTTGGAATGGCTGCGAGCTTCATGCTAACACAATGCAAAATACTATTGACAGGCTAGATGGATTACCGTTTTTTTCCGTGTATAGTGCGCCCCCATGTATAGTACGCACCCCTAAAAATGGCATGCTGATGCTGGAAAAAAAGCTTGTACCCATGTATAATACGCACCCAATTTTTGTGATTTTTTTTTTAAAAAAAATGTAATTTTTTTTTTTTTTTTTAAGTCCCTATGATCGTCACACACGCAGGGAGGCAATGGGTCCCATTTTTATAGTCTTTGGTATGGTCTTAACTAGGCTGGATGTAATTTTTTTTGTTGGCGTTGATTTCTCCGACTGCCCATAAACGCACCACCGCGCTCCGTGCGCATGGAGCGTGTTTGAAGTGAACAGCAGAGAAGAAAGGAACAAGGCAAAGTGTTGTGAAATAAAATATTACCTGTAATACGGATTTAGGTAGAGAACTGAACTCTCGCTCTTTATATAGCTGACGTGTCTTGCTCATCCGTTCTGCGCATCTGTAATGGCGGCCTCCGTATGATATCCGGTTTGCGTGTGTGCGAGAGCGAGAGAGAGCGAGAGAGAGAGCGCGCGAGAGAACGCTCAACCGTAGCGCGCCGCCGACCGCCCAACTGCGCCGGGCTGGTCGATTATTGTGACAGAGCCGTCGCTGAAATTTAGAAGATATTTTTAAAGTCCTGATGTACTTTCTAAAATTTAAGTGGACCTCAGTGCGCACTGCGCAGGGAGCTTAATTTGGTGCGGTCGCGCAACCGCAGCGCGCCGGGCGCTCACTGTCGCATTGCTTAAAGAGCGCCTTTGTGTTTTAGGATGAACAGCAGAGACCAAAGGAACAAGGCAAAGTGTTGTGAAATAAAATATTACCTGTAATACGCATTTTGTTATTTGCTGATTGAAACTGCTAATTAAACTGTGAATTGAAACTAATAGGAAGAAAACAACTCTCGCTCTTTATATAGATGACGTGTCTTGCGCATCCGTTCTGTGCATTTTATTTCACAACACTTTGCCTTTCTTCTCTGCTGTTCACTTCAAACACGCTCCATGCGACCGCAATGCTCTCGTATCAGACGCTTGCTCGATCACCTGCTCGTTTGCTGTCCCGTGGTGCATTTATGGACAGTCGGAGAAATCAACGCCAACAAAAAAAAAATACATCCAGCCTAGTTAAGACCATACCAAAGACTATAAAAATGGGACCCATTGCCTCCCTGCGTGTGTGACGATCATTGGGACTTAAAAAAAAAAAAAAAAAATTAAAAAAAAATTTTTTTTTTTTTTTTTTTTGTACCCATGTATATATAATGCGCACCCCAGATTTTAGGACAATAAATTAGTTAAATTTTGCGCACTATACACGGAAAAAAACGGTAGGTGGCGGTGTTCGCAAATGGTACAGCAACACACGTAGACAGGATGTCCAAATACGCCTGGCATTTTACCAACTCGGCATTAAGAAACTTCTCTTCCTTTCTGACTAATCCAGATTATTTTATTTCTTATGCTTGTTGAAAAAAAAAATCATGCGAAGATGACCTTGACTGAATCGGAATTGCAATTTAGTTGTATCTTCTGACGCCGCATGTGTGCGTTAAAAGTTTTCTGGTTCCACCTCAGTCAGCGTTTCACGTGATGCTTGAGGGTGGGCAACCTGTTCCCGAGGAGGCTTTTCCTCACCTCGCCCCTAGCACCTCCCCCGTCACACTCCAGAGGTTTTCCCTTTTTGGCGTCAGTCTCGGATTTCCTGCTCGGCTGCTTGGCTCTGCACGCGCACAGCATTGGGAAAGGTTAGCTACCGGCTGGTGTTACATTTCATTCAAAATCAATCCGATTGATGAAATTAGGAGTTTCAATCAATTTGATTTGGGCATTGCGCAATTTGTGCAAAACCAAGCCAAAAATGTGTGCATAATTGCCCCCGCCCCCCCAAAAAAGGTTCGCAATGTCTTATAGATGCCACAAGATGGCGGACATGTAACTCGACTCGACTCACGTCAACAAAGCTCCTTGGCAGAGGGATGTCGCAAGACGACAAAGTGATACTTTTACATCAGACAGTGGCTTTAGTGCAATCGCAAAAAGTCAACGGGTGAATTTTTCATCCCTAGGTTGGTGTCATACCTGAGCTTGCTCTCCGGGGCCCTCTGTGGCTGCTTGGAGTACTGCCTCCACTGGTCGTCAACAGTGGAGGACAACTGCAGAAGAACATATTCCACACGGCAGCTTGGTTGTCAACAACATGCGGGCGGAGGAGGTCGCTTACCTTGGCAATTTCCGAGAGGTACGCTCGCCTCTCATCGTTAGTTTTATGGAATGCCTGATTGCCGCCCCCCCCCCAAAAAAAACTTGCAGAGATTGTACTAAGCAGTTGGATGGAATGCATCAACTCGGTCCCACTAACCTTTGACTCTAGTTCAATGCTAACGCGACAGTCAGCCAGTTGACTCTGCAGGCCTGACTTCTCATCGGTGAGCAACTTGAGGCGATGCCGTAGCGATTCCTGAGAAGAAAAAATAGCGGCTCCCTAAATTCTCTGTCCTTTATTGTGCGTCTGACGCCCTCCGCTGGCAGGATGAAGAAAGGCAACACTCACGGGTGGCATGTTATCGTAGGATCGGATAGAGGTCAGCCGGTCTGGGGAAAACGACACAAATTCTAGCACACATACAAAGAAAATCTTACATGCTCACTAGTCACTTCATTAGGTACAGCTCATTAGATCCCAGGATGAGCTGTTTCCACGTATTCCTTTGTTCTGTCACGTTTGAAGAAGAAAAAATAAACACCTGGATATGCTTCTTTGGATTTCATGCACCAAGCACAACCAAACGCTCGCATTGAACTTTGTGTGAATGTGCTTGCAGCATTCAGATTGTCGAAGTCTGCAACTGTCATCGAAAGTGGAGTTGCACCAAACGGGGTGTAGTAGTAAGGTGGATAAAAAAATTGTTCTGATATAATTGGTGAGTCTGTTTTAAAATGTTTGTGTTGAATAATTTAAACGATGAAGACAGTTGTTAAGGTAACCACATAGACTGTGGACACGCTCGACGTATGGCGCTGTTGTTCTATGGTCCTCTTCATTTTCGGTGCTTTGGTGTTACATGTCAAGTTGCTCCCATGTTATCTTGCTCCCCGTCTCGTGTTACGACTGTTATGGTAAAGCGATTTTGTGTTTCGCGACTGGAGATTCGTCACAAGCGACTTGGAACTTCCCTGAGTGCAAAACTGTTCAAATTCTCAATAAAAACGCTCAACGAAACGTCTCGTTTGCATTTCCGAAAAATAATAATAAAGGGGATTCAAACCCGTGACGCAATGAACTAAAGTACAGTGTAGTGAGGACCGCCTTCACTGCTGTGCCATCGTGCCACGCATCAACTTTAATAGATTATTTTCAATATATCCAAAACTAAATTACCCGGCGAGGGTATGCGTTAATCTGATGCCTTGTGTATACCCGCCCATGTTAACTGGCTCCTCGGAACCAACTTGACATGGTCGCGTTCCAAAGCTTCACGCAGCAGGGCATCATGTATTTATGACATGATCAACTATCTAGACACATAAGGAATTGGTCCAAGTACTAAAGCAGCGGTGTTGTATTGATCGGCTTTGCGTATTAATAGGAGTGTGGAGAGAAAATTTCACAAATGGTTGTCTGTCATGCAATGCGCGGAGGGTGTGCGTTGGGATATACAAAAGTAAAATTCACCTCTATTGACTTTACAGTTGTTTGTCTCAAATTATTCATTACATTTGAACGGTCCTTACACTACTATTTCAAAATCCATGCATTGACATCATCCCTGACATGGTGGTGCAAACAAATTTGAACATTGGGCGCGCGGGTATTCAGATGCTTCTAAGTCAAGTCAAGTTTATTTGTATAGCCCTAAATCACAAGCAGTCTCAAAGGGCTTCACATAGACAAAAATTGACAATTATTCTCAAAGCATCCCCTGATCTTAAGCTCCCAAAAGGGCAAGGAAAAACTAAAAAAAAAAAATACCGGGGCAAAATGAGAAACCTTGAGAAGGGACCACAGATGGAAGGATCCCCAGGTTGAAATGGATGCAGAGAGGGCACAAATGATAAAATATGAAAATCAATGAAATAAAAAGTGGATGTCCATGTAAGAGCGAAGGGCTGCCAAAGGAGCCTTTTTTTGTTTGTCCTGGCAGTGTCTTCGAGGAGGTTGAGCTGCAGTTCCCCCATCCTGAATTGGCCCACGAGAATCCAGATAGCCGCTGTCAGCATGGGTGCCACTTAACCAGGAGGGGAGGGAGGGGGTGGAGAGGGAGAGAAAACAAACTCCAGCCGAATCGGCCACTACAGGTTAGTTAAAGGCCAGGTCATAGAGAACGTGTCTTTAAACGTGGACTTTTGAATGTCAACATTGTGTAAAGAGTGCTCTGATGTCAAATATAACAGAACAATAATTCATCCTTGGCTGGGGGGTTGTGCAAGTGTACCACCTTTTCAGCGGTAAACTTTCGTTCACCCTCCGCGCGTCGCACGACAGACAATCATGTGTGATATTTTGTTCTCTCCACACTCCTATTAATACGCAAAGTCGATCAATATAACACCGCTGCTTTAGTACTTGGATCCATTCCTTATGTGTCTAGAAAGTTGATTATGTCATAAATGCATGATGCCCTGCTGCGAGATTGGCGTGAAGCTTTGGAACGCGACCATGTCAAGTTGGTTCCGAGGAGCCAGTTAACATGGGCGGGTATACACAAGACATCAGATCAACGCGTACCCTCGCCGGGTGATTTAGTTTCGGCTGTATAAAATAAATTCTATTGATTTTATTGTGTGCCACATTGGCACAGCGGTTAGGGCGGTGATCAGTACACTGTACTTCATTTCTTTGCGTCACGGGTTCAAATTCCGCTTATGACTTTTCTATTTTATATATATTTTTTAGTGTTTGCTATGTGTTGCAGCCAGTCGGAAATGCAAATGAGACGTTTCGTTCAGCGTTTTTTTATTGAGAAGTTGAACAGTTTTGCAGTCAGGCAACTTCCAAGTCGCTTGTGACGAATCTTCAGTCGCGAAACACAAAATCGCTTTACCATAACAGTCGTAAATCGATACGGGGAGCAAGATAACATGGGAGCAACTAGACATATAACACCGGTGCCATCTTGTCACGTTCGATTACAAACAATTTTTGGTAGAGAGCGTCAACTATTCGCGCACTGTCACCATTTGTGACAGGGCTCGAAAACGTTAATTGTATAATGAATAAAGTGGACTTCACAGGATCGCCCATAAAGTAACAGCTTAATCCCCAAACCATTTGTTAATGTCAATCAAAAATCGTTGCAGTCCTAATCCCAAGAAGTGGCGACGTCGCCCAACTACTCTGACACGCAGCGTGCAAGATCAACATATTTACATTCATCCTCGTTCGAAGACAATGTCACCTCACCCACTGGGTTCCCACGCAGGTCTTGCATCCTCTCGTGGACGAGAGCGAGTTGCCTTTGTAGCTGTGCGTTCAGCTCAGTCTGAGTTTCATATCTGGTCTTCCACTCGTTGTCTCGCCCAAACAAACGCAAGCGCACTAAATATCGTCGCAAACTGACCACGAGAAGCATTTTTACTTGTTACCTTCCCCGTCGACACCGTGAAGTCTGTCTTGAAGTTCCCTCGTGGTGCACCGCAGGTCCCGTACCGACTCTTCCAGCATGCCTCTGGGGGGGTTACAAACACCGGTGGAAATCAAATAGTAAAAAATAACTCGGTACATTTCTCGTTCTTGCCCCAGTTCAATGCGAAGGCGTACCATGTCATATTTGGAATGATCTTTGCTCATTTTTTAAAATCGCCAAAAGTCTCTGGGGGGTGAGGGGGTACAAACACAGGGGGAAATCAAACGGTAAGAAAATAACTCACTTCATTTCTCGTTCTTGCTCCAGTTCAATGCGCAGGCGTGCCATGTGATATTTGGAATGATCTTTGTTCATTTTTTAAAATCGCCAACCAGAGGGAAGAGAAAGTTTGTGCTACCTGGTTTCCATAGAAACGGGCGCTTCCTGTGGTTGGTGTAGCGCTAGTGCTGCCACAAGGAGGCGCTGCCGTCTTTTGGGAGACATGGAGACGTAGTGCCAATTATCAAAAATAAAAGTTCTAGGCAAAGCCATTTATTTGTTGCTACGAAAGCGACCAGTTCAACACAACTTAGTGGTTTGAAAAAAAACAAAAAACATCGCGCGTTCCTTGTAAACGTTGATGACGTAACCAAATACGGAAACTAATCAACCAAAACAAAGTTCACTTAACATTTTGTCAAAAAAATTGGACACCATTTTAATTTCTTCTTTAAAATTAGCATACCACTACTACTTTGAACTCAGTAAAGTGTGTAGGAAAACAAACAAACCAAAATGAAAATTTGCAAATACCGTATTCTCGTTACATTTTATTATAATACTCAGTGGCGTAGCCAAGCCGGGGCGGCGCCCCAGTTAGGACTCCCTGCGCCCCGGTTAAAAAAAATCTAGCTTTTTCGATTCTTCATTTTCATGCCGTTTTTTTCTTTCGATCTTGCGCGAATGCGCTTGCGCTATTCTATGTACGCGATGTTATCCATTCACCATTTGCCTCCCGGACCCGGATGTTGTTTTAGCGATCAGCGAATGGCGTGGGTGATGTTCGATTTTCTTTCCTGTGAGCGCGCGCCCCTACTGGAAAAATTCCTGGCTACGCCACTGATAATACTGTTATTACTGTTTGTTCGGGTGTGCTGGTCCAATACCCCTGTCCTCCGATGTGATATTCTTGGTTACGATTGGGTGCTTTCTGTTGAGTCTTTATTTTGATTGGACGTCGCAACGGCCTGTCTTCAAACGGTCTGGCAGCAAAACCTCGACCGTGAAGCTGATCCTCTTGGCTTGGAAGATGCTGTACGTGTTGTCGAATCGCAGCACGTCTGCACACACAATTACACAACGGGGGCAGCATTTGGAATTGTGAAATCACTTCAATTGACTTTGGTTAACTTTTATGATGCCACGAAAGTCGTCTGCACTCACACACGCCGGGGTGCTCGCATGTCAGCGAGCCGTCTTCAGGCACCAGGTGAGCATTGTAGCGCTGACTCGGCACCACTGTCTCCATCTCGGCCGCTTTTTTCCACTCGTCCGTTCTGGCCTTCAGGAAAATGCCGAAACCAATGTCGGCACCCTCACTGCAAAACTGCCACCTGGTGTTACAAGTGAAAACACACAGCAAATTTAAAGATGTCTTTTGATACAACAAAAAACGGTACAGTAAAAAACTTATGCAAATGGGTCTGTCCAGTATAAAACATGCACCGTATCACCAACAGGACAACAATCAAGTATATAAATCCAAATTACCGTAATTTTCGGACTAAAAGTCGCACCGGAGTATAAATCGCACCAGCCATAAAATGCCCAAAAAAGCGCCTGTAAGTTTGTTTTGTTAAATAAAGAGTCGTTTACAAACCCACGTCTTTCCTTGAACTTTGTTAACGCTACAATATAGTTATATAGTAGATCTGTGGAATAACGACGAGGCTGACGTCAGGGCTGACGTCAGGGCGCACGCGCGGCGATGTTGACAAAGGACGAGGAATTTGACCAATGGATTTAATGATTTAGAGTGCACAGATGGTTTGATAACATTATTCTTATATAATAGTTATTTGATATATAATTTATATATCGTTATATGGGCCTGTGGAATATTTTGAAGTGCAAGATCCGTCAGCGGCGCGCACGCATTGTTGACAAAGGACGATTGATGGATTTAATGAATTGGAGTGACGCAGATGGTTTTATTAACGTGTTATTTATGTAATAGTTTTTTGAATAACTCTGAATTTTACGTCAGGGCCGTTCTCAGCTCTTAGTTTGTGTTTATGTCATGTTAGCATACCTATTGTTTAGCCTGTTGTTGCTCACGTGTTGTTGCGACGCTGCGTCAGCAGCGCGGCGGTTGTTTACATAAAGGACAAAGATTGACTCGACAGCTGCTAATGACGCGACGTTGCGCTGCTGTCGTCACTTGAAATTAAATTACAGTAATCCCTTGCTACATTGCGGTTCGTTTATCGCGGTTTCACTTTTTTTTTTTTTGAAGATTTTTGAAAAAAAAAAACATATATAAGTCGCTCCTGAGTATAAGTCGCCCCCCCCCACCCAAACTATGAAAGAAAACGCCACTTATAGTCCGAAAATTACGGTAGTGCTGATTTTGGGGGCGAAATTTTTCAAAACATCATTATTGGCTGATGGGGTTGAAACGTCCCACCTGAGGATGCATCCCGGAAAGAGAATCTCATAATCCAGTTGTCGCGTGGACCCACGACTGACAGTCAAACACTGATCGTATTCCACTAACACATGATCCCGCACGTAGTAGGAGGGCGGGACCGGACCCACGTGGTTGATCTGCAGGAGAGAAAAAAGATCTGCAAAATCGGCAAGTGTATCTTTTATGGTGGTGATGGTCGTGGTGGGAAAGGGGCAAGGGAGTATAAAGAGAAAGTTTTACTCACATGAAGAATTCGCCATTTGTATGCATTTTTACTGGCTTGGTTTGCGTAACATTAAGTGTGCCACTAAAACAAGACAATCTTATACCATGGGGGGGGTAACAAAGTGCAAATTATTCAGTGCAAATTTAAACACGTCTTCACTTTACATTCTACACGTTGTGTATTTTTTCTTCATCTCGAGACAGTCAAGTACTGCCGTGGCGGCATCTTGTTGCCAAGGAACTACATTGAAATGAGGGGGGCCGCTTCATTTAGTGCAGCCATAACCGTATCCATGGAAAGAGTAGTCAGTGTTCAGCAATTGAAATAAAACCAATCAAATGAACAAAAACTAATCATCTGTAATCGAGACACAGTCAGCAAGTATTGCAGAGGTGGGGAGTAACTGATGGTGTAGGGGTGCAACTTGCAATAAAGCTGACTCTGACTCTCTAAATGTGTGACGACCAAACAAAAAAAAAAAGGATTGCTGAGGCGCCATCTTGTGGAATGTTGGTGCCTAGGAACTACATTGACTTGAAGGGAGCTTACTATACCAGCTCAGTGGGCCTTGTGGTATGAGTGTCTGCCCCCTGATACTGGGAGGTCGTGGGTTCGATCCCCGGCCGAGTCATACCAAAAGATTATAAAATGGAACCCGATGCCTCCCTGCTTGACACTCAGCATTAAGGGTTGCATTGGGGATTGTGTGAGGAGCTGCGCCCCACACTCATTATTAATGCACATTGTATAGCTTCTACTATAGAAGCTCATCTGAGGACGACCGAGAGAGAGAGAGAGACCCTTCATTTAGCGCAACCATAACTGTGTCCAACAAAAGAGTAGTAGTCCATGTTCAGCAATTGAAATGAAAACAACCAAATGATCAAAAACAAATCAGCTGTAATTGTGCAAAAGGATAAGATTGAATGAAGACTATTCTCAAAAAGTGATGACTCATCAAGGTTGGTGTCACACGGTAACAACACATCAGGCTAGGTTACAACAGAAAAAAAGAAAAGTGCGAGCCTTCCGCCGTCCGTGCCTCACTTGTCGCGGGCCCAACTCATTATCTACAGAGACAGTGAAAGAGCAGCAGCGTGAGTGGCGATGTCGACGGTCTCGACACGTGCAAGCTGTGAGCGAGCTGCGAGGTACAAGCAAGCTGAGAGCGCCGAGCCCCTTCAAACCGCTAACTCAAGCTGTTATGCATCTACGCCAGGAAGCAGGTGCAGATTGCTCGTTTTGCTCTTGTGCAATTCCCTCGTGTCGGGAAGACTTGTCCTGTTCTTTGACAGTTTGTGAACTCGTTGTATACCTGTTGTACACTGACGATAAAGGCATTCGATTCTATTTTCATACAAGATTGACGACGTGGAGGTTATTTTGGGTCACCAGTTGAGGGCGTTTGACATCAAGATCGCTGAGTTTCACGATCCAAACTGTTGGGTTTGGTCAAGCCAATAAAAAAAAACAAAAAAACAGCAGTGATGGGGGGGGGGAGCGTTTGCCGGCCACACCTAATCTACGCGAAACAAGCCGAGGGCGCTCATCTAATGACCGAGCCCAAGCCTAAGGCAGCAGGCAGATAGATCCAAACTCACCCGGGTCCGACAGCGAGGGTCTCCGTCGGGGTCCGTCAGTTTGCCGCCGTAAACGACGGGCAGCTGCTCGGCGTCGATGTGCCCCAGGAGCACTTGCTGCCAGTCGGCTGCGGCGGAGCACACAGGGCGTCATGTTGCGAGGCGTCTCGGGCTGTGTGCGCGCGTCTCACCGCCCAGGATGAAGATCTTCTGCCGCGTGATCTCGCTCAGAAAGTGCTTGACAAGGTTGTAAGCCACCGGGAAGAGTTTGGGAGCTACGGGAGCGCAATTGGTTCCGCAAGCATTAGCAGTTGGGAAAGGAGGCCAGCGCAGTGACGACTCCTTGTCCCGATTTACCCTTAATGACAAAAAGCTTCTTGAGGCCCTCTGGATAGTTGTCCTCAAACATCTGTAGGATCTGAAAAGAGCACAACACGCACCGGCGAGAGCGAGTATGAGAGTGACGGTTCAAGCGTGCTCCCAAACGAGGAGCCTCACCTCTCCGTAGGTTTGGATGGCAGGCTTCCATAGGTGCTTGAGTCCCAAGCCCTCCATGTCATAGATCATTGTGATGGACTCCACCGTCTTGCCCAACTGGATGGCAACACACGCGCCGTTAGCCGTTAGCCTTACGCCGCGTTGCCACAGCACACTCGCCTTTCGCGACTGCGCCAGGCACTCTCGCTGCAGCATCTCGCAGTCACGGATCTTGGAGCGGATGAAGTCCTGCTTGGAGGCGGACAGGAACAGACCTTTGGGGTCCATGGGTCCAATCACGTCGTACCACACTGGGCTGCCGTCGTGGTCGTAGCCGCACATGCCGCCCGACAGGTACTTTTCAATCACCTGCGCGCATGAAACGCCGGTGACGAGTTTGCTTCCTTTCCCATCCGGGGCCTGATTTGGGCTGCTAAAGTTATTTTGCTCGCATTTGTTGTTGTTGCGCTCGCTCGCTGCTACTGTTTGGTCACCTCGGGAGGCCGCCAGTCACTGATGATGCTGTCCACCTCCATTCGCTTCCTGAACTCAATGTGCTGGAAGGACAAGGCACGCGACCGTTAACAGACATCCACGGGCCACTGCATTAGGTACACCGCGCCTCGCGAGACCAATTCGACAGAGGGCTTCATCGGACGGGAGATCCAAAGATCACCATGACTGCAGTCATTCGTATCGGATGCAAAAAAAGTGGCACTGCGTAACGGTAGGATGAGGATATATCTAATGAAGTGGCCGGCCTGTCAGTATTGCATTTGAGAGATGAGAAAAAATCGCCTCGTCAACAGGAGGTGGAGTCGTTGTGTTATCAGTGCACAGACATACTAGTAACCCCCCCCCCCACACACACACACACACATACACGATAACGGAGCAAATGAGAACACCACAACGGCATGTTCTGCTGTCCATTTGCCCCTCTTGTTAGCACAACACTAAAAAGTAGCCGAGTTATTTGGTCATCTTAACTTGTTAGTGTCATTGTCGGAATAACATCACACCTACACACAGGGAAATAAAAGTGGCGGTGTGGAGAGGAGCATGCATGTTACCTTTCGCAACATGGCCTCCGACTTCTGCACGTTGAAGTTTCTGGCTAACAAAAGGAAAAAAAATCCAGACTATAAAAGTTGCTAATCAGTGGTTAACTTTTGATTTTCACATCTGTAGTGTCACTGTTAACAGTGTTTTTTTAAAAATCACATGAATATGTACAAATATAATCTTGTATTTAAGTAACAGCTGCATCCTTGATTGGGTTGTGTTTGACTTTGGCGCTTCAACTGCAATAAACCTTTCACAAATCAGAAAACAAGAAACGCAGGCGAGCGCACAACAAGTACGAAATGAACATTATGTATTTGAAACAGTCGCTGCACTCATATCACTTCTCGGAATGAATTCGATCCAACGTGGAAGCAAGCGCACGAGCTCTCCGCCGCGTCACATGCTCACACGGCGGCTGACATTGAATGACACGCTGCCATGATGGTGCAGAATAGAGAGAGAAGGAATAAGGGCAATTCAACAGAGTTACAGTTTTGGAAATCTCACATTTGCTTCGCCCCTTTTGTTGGCCGAGTGCGCCTTTTAATGCGATTAGCTAGCGGATTAGCCCGAAGCACAGCGAGTCCTCAGGGTAAACCTCCGTGCGCTACGCCACTAATCAGGATAAAAAATTGAACTCAACTGCAGCGATGCAAAAGGTTTGCTTCTCTATGTTTTAAGGTGACGTCACATAGAAATGCGCACCGAGGAGAAACCGGTTCAGAGACTTTGAACAAAGTGAGCGTTAGGACTCAAAGCAAGTTCTGAATTTCAAGACAGTGTTCAGGAAAGAGCAAAACTACGGGTTCGTGCGCAAGCTTCCATCAGCTCCTTTGGCCGGCCGGCAAAGTTCATTTGATTTTTGAAAACATATTTGGGAGCATTTGAAACAATGTTGTACCCATGTGATATCTTCAATCTGGAGTGCTCACCTCGAAGCCAGCGGAGCAGAAAGTGGTCATGCTGGGCAGGAAGTTGAGCAAGAACGTCTTGAATCCTCTCCCGGAACTGAGAAGAAAGCGTGACAAGTGTACACGTCAGGAAAAGCGTATTTGACGTCATCACATTTCGATAGCTTTCATTACTTGACGCGAGGCCCCGGGGCAAATCCAAAACCAGTTCTCACTCGTGCTTGGCCGAAGCTTGTGACAGATTGGGTGACTAATTACTTTGCACACTTGAGTGTCCCGGTGTTAAGCAACAAAAAGATCATTTTGAAAATCTTGCAAAACATCCACAATGGGGCTGTTAGCCGACAAATTGTGTTGCAAATGACTCACATGAGATAGATAGATAGATAGATAGATAGATAGATAGATAGATAGATAGATAGATAGATAGATAGATAGATAGATAGATAGATAGATAGATAGATAGATAGATAGATAGATAGATAGATAGATAGATAGATAGATAGATAGATAGATAGATAGATTTGCAGGATTTTCTGATTGCATAAGACTTTTTTTTCCCCTATCACGTTTTTGGCCATGTTTTACAAACGCCTGCAAAATAGTATTTGTAATGAATGCTGAGGCAAAACAATAATAATATTAAAAAAGAAACTTAAATGAAAATTATTCATTTTCCAACTACTGTATATTTTCGATTCTATTAGCATTTATCGTATTACCTGGTGCAGTGAGTTAGGTCCATTTTGGTTTAAATATTACAAAATGGATATCAGTATTTAGGTCGATAACAAATAATCATTTAGTATATTTCATGGTTCAGTGCTTCAGCTTATTTTTTCATTTAAAAAAATGAACAGGATACAAAATGTATTTAATTTCATGTCTTACTTGCCGCTTCAGCGTGTTCATCATCATTAAAAATAATAACAGCAGGACGTCTTACCTGTCGCAGTGCTTCAACCTGCTTGGGGCCGAGGTCTCCCAGCCTGTCGCTCATGTCTGCGGCCAGACGATAAGCTCTTGGGAAGGAGGATGGTGATGACTTCAAAGTGCTGACACGAACAAGGCGGCTAATCGGGCAGGCGACGGACGCCCGCCCCAGTCAAACTCGCCACGGTCTCTGTCTCCACCGGCGGCAGGTGACGTCAAAAGGGGAACTATTGAACAACCCTCGTTCACTTTCCCCTCCTCCTCCTCTTGACTCTAACAAAGAGTGGATATATGTTAAGAGGGTTACCCCCCTAGCTGGTTCGTAAAGTAGCCGCGCTTTAAAGGGATACAGATTTGGCCCGTTTGTGATTATTTCGATGTTTAATAGTACATCTCAAACATTTCACGTCACTAAATCATGAATAGTGGAACATACGTGAAGTGAACTAACCGTATTGGCGGCGAGTGGAGCTTTGGCAACACCATCGTGAATAAGGAAGCTTGCCGACAAAGTGTATCATTACATAGGCAACCGTGCTAAAATATTAAAGGCACATAATTGATTTCAAAGACCCATTTGCAAATGGTAGCAGCTACAATAACAATTAATATCCCCTCTTTATGATATTGCGCAAAACTATTTCAAAGAACAATGTTGTCCTATTAAGCAGGTCAACATAGAATGTCCCGAGTCGAAGACACGGCACAGCAAGAGAAAACAACAGCATTGTTCCAGTTATGTGTTTAAAACAAGTTGAATTTCCCGAAAGAATCTAACAAAGAAGCAAAGTGGAAGCAGCAGCTGTGGACTCGATCAAGTCTTCTTTATGTCTTTCTGCACTTGCTTGTCATTGTTGGAGGCTCCCTGCGTTGACGACGGCGGCGTCCCAGACGTTATGTCCTCCCCCGCCGTCTCTTTCCCTTTGGAGCTCTTCGCCATGCCTTTAGCCATCTCAATTCCCGTGGTCTTCAAAATGGCCTTCAGGCCCAAGTTGTCCACATTGTACGCTGTCATGCCCACGTTGGTCACTGAGCGCAGTGCCGTGTCAGTGGCCTGGCCTGCATCGTTGCCATACCTTAGCCGCGAGGAGGACAAATGTACAAACAAAAGTCAAAACGATGTTGTCCGCGATTTGACTTGACGATGAGCATTTATCTCATTACATTGAGACGAATAGCCGAGCCACAACGGGAGGGGCTATTGCACTCGGGAGGTATATTTCAGTATGAACTTGCTCAATAGCTTGCCGAAGCCCGCCGATCAGAAGCGAGGCCGGCAGAACAAGATAGGAAGAGCGGTGTACAAAGACCGAGGTCAACTCACTTGTACGTCACCGTGTTGACTGTTTCTGATGACACACTCTGGCTGATGAGCTTGGCTCCCGTCTCCAGGCTGGTCCACACAGCGGAGAAGCCTGAGGCGAGGACGTCCAGACCACATTAGGGTGTAGAGACATTTTGTGAGGCTGCGGTGGAGGTGGTCTCTACGCCCACAAGGTGACCGCCGCCAGCCGAGCCCAGCTGACCCAAACAACTGTCACCTTGTAGGCTTCTGGAGGTCACAAATCTGGCTCCCTCCAGGTTGGACGGCTCCCCCTCTTTGCTCTTCATGGACTCGGGGATCAGCTTGGCGCCGTGCTTTTTCACCTGAGGGGCCACCTTCTCCGCCAGATGTTCGGTCAACGTGCTCACACCATCCACTGTGGAAATGAGCGCAAAGCATTACGGCAACGTGGTGGCGTCTCACGACAGCTTGCCGCCAGGTGAGTCTTTCCCACAGCTCACCCAAGTACTGGCTGACGCGCAGAGCGCCCCCTGTGGCCTGCTTGGCCACCTGCAGGCCCTTGCTGACGTGCGGGTTGACTTCGGAGGGCGTCTCCTCGGGTGTCAGGTGTTCCCGAATCTTCAGCGCCCCCTTCTGAATTGCCCTGGTGGTGGCTTCAGCACCTCTGATCACCTCGTGTCCGAAGCGCGTCGCCCCTGGAGAAAAAAGGACCCAAATGAACGGTGCTTTTCCCAAAAATCCGGCCCCCGGAGCTGGTTCATGAAACAGCGTAAAGCCACAGAAAAGTCAGTCACGAAACGCCAGGCACAAAGAGTTAGCCATTTTGGGACCGAGTGGCCTTTTGGGTCACTTGCGAGCAATTCCACTTAAAGGGAAATGTACTTTTGGGAGTTTGCAAATACATTTGATTAAGGCTGCGTTAGACACATATAATCATATCAATATAATTTTTAGTAGTAGTGTGGTCGCTTAATAAGTGGAAAGGAATGTGCAGACTACATGAATTTGTTTTCTTCAAAGTATTGTGGAACAGGATGTCCAGAAAGGGAGGATATCTCAAGGCCGATGGGGAACGCGAAAAACAACTCGTCTTTGTGGTCCAGACACCTGTGCTGAGCAGGGGAAAACCCAAACGAGGAGGAGATGGCCATCGACCATCGACCAATCACCACACAATAATTTGCATGCTTGAATATTCATATTGTGTTTCTTTAAAACTGGGCAACCCGGAAGAATGTCTTGTCTTTCTGGTCATGAAGGCACACGAGTTTTTATGTTAAGGACCCAAGGCCCAGGCGCCTGTATTAGCTTGCTTTGTCAGGATTAAACAATTGGTTAATTCGGTCTGATTGATCTACTGGTCTTCTCTTTGACAGAACGAACTCGCAAAATTGTTAGGTGCGCCAGTGTGTGGATTAGAACATAGCAATTCTTGTGTTAAGTGTTGATCATAGTTTGGAGTCAGATCAATAGATAAAATCCGTATCCTAACACACTTTACAAGTCGTGACTTGGATGCAAACAACAAACTAAAATAGGGAGACAAACGATGTTTTCTTTTATTTCAGTTGTTTTGACAAACAACAAAAATTGACCGATTCTGACACTCACCTGAAGCGATTCCCTGGCCCATCTTCGCGCTCCAAGTAGGAAGAGTCGCTTTGGTCCCGTTCTCAGCCAGACAACCCAGGGGGACGGTGCTGCTCAAGTCGATGACTTCGGCGCCATCCAGACTCTGTTGGAACAAAATCGGATCATCTGGAGTAGGGGTTTTGTCACGATACGATATCATATCGATACAAAGAACTACGATACGATATTTGCCGATATCTTAAAGCCTGCTGCGATTCATCCACGATATATCGCAATATAGTGCTCTCCGATCGATTTTTTTTTTTTTTAATAAAAAATGTAGAACAATATCCTGATTTATAACAATTCATACGCAAAATCAACAAGGTACTGCAAACTCTTTATATAGGAAATTACTGTATTGTAGTATACAAAAGTGCTTATTTTAACACTAAACTTTGATGTCGTGTTTTTTCTTTAAATGTGCGGCGAGATTTGTGCTCCCTGAATATTTGATCACCGCATGGCAGGATTCTTGTCCGTTGAGCCATCTTTTCTTTGGAATCCAAAGTGCTTCCAAACGAATGACTTGAAGCCTAAAGGGGAGCAAATTTCCTCGTCTTTTTGGACACTAGCCATAGCACCAGCCCAGGAGCCGCGTACTAGTTGTCGACTCCCCTTTCACATGCGTGCTCTGCTCACAACACAACACGCACAGTGCGCTCCCGGAAAGAGGAAGCAAGCAACAATGAACTGGATTTCAAAATAAAGTCGCGTCTAATGTCCGAGGTCAAACACGGCGATATAAATCGATGTTTACGTTTAGCATCGATGCCAATAAATCGTAGAGCATCATATCGATTAATCGATGTGTATTGATGAATCGTTACACCCCTAGTCTGGAGTCGTCCGACTAATTTTGTCAATAAAAGATGACGGCCGCCCGCAAATGGGCGGGTGCTTCGGACGCACTCACCTGCACCCGGAAGTCAGCCAGCTCCGCCACCAGGTCCCGGAACATTTCTCGGTTGGCAACGGGCAGCCGCGCCGACAGCACCACGCCGATGTAAGCGCCGGGCAACGCCGCCAGCGTATCCGGCAGCATAAAGACGCCCGACTGGGCCAGCAGCACCGGCGTGTTCGGGGTGAGCGGGTGCAGCCAGCCGCAAACCTGCACAACCAGACACACACGCAAATTAGTGCTGGCGCAGAGGCGCCCTCGAGCGGTCGGGGGGTAGGGGGGTTGCTGTTGACCGACATGACGGGTCTCCGGCCACGAGCGATCCCGGCTCAGAAAACTGCTGAGCCATGATCAGAATCAGAATGCCTTTTATTGTCATTATACATGGTATAACGAGATTAGAGATGCCCAACAATGCAGAATTTGTCCATTCGGCGATGCTAGTGCCTTCGACCGCACCTTAGTGTGTGCAGATTGCTTCGGATCGGATATTGTTTTTCCCTGGGTCCGGGATGGCTGCGGACATCGGTCGGGACCAGCGTGACTCTAAGACGGCTTCCTGCTCATCCGGCCGGTGCTGACCGGGTCCCTCGCCTTGGCCTCACAGCCGCGACCTCTGTGAGGAGTCTGCTCTCTCGTGCTCGTCGGAACCAACAACCTTCGCCGTACCAGCCCCATGATGACCATCTGCACGCGCCCTGACTGGGTGCCCAGGACGCTGCTCACACGTTTGCCTGTTTTGTGATGTTTTACTGATTCACGACCACGCTCCGTTGGGCGCCGTTGAACTTGGCTGCCCTTACACCTGTTTATGGACCCCGTGGAGGATATTTTGTGTGTTTTGGGGTGTTCATTGGTGTTTTTGTTACTTTTTTATCATGTGTCTTGTTGCTTTGCTTTGATGGCTTTTAACTTTTGCACTTACTGGCTGTTGGGAAAAATATACTTTTTATCATTGGATTCTATGTATCTACTTATGTGTGCAAAATCTTCCACAGTATGTGACCTCGTGATAATGACTTGGGCGCATATGGCTGGCTAAGGAGCACATGACCGGGGTCATGAATCGCGTTATACAATAAACTCCTTCGTTAGCTAGTCATGACCAGGTCATGAGTCTATTATGAGATGGCTAAAGCAGACAAATGTCTTATTTAATCTAAAGTCATGAGTACGCCACGGATGTATGGATCTCAGGGGCACTAAGACCCTCCTGCTTAACTTGGTTGAAGTCATTAGACGACCATTAGGGGTGTAAATCGCGGGTTTTGTCACGATACGATATAATATCGATACAAAGAACTACGATACGATATTTGCCGATATCTTAAAGCCTGCTGCGATTCATTCACGATATATCGCGATATAGTGCTCTACGATCGATTTTTTTTTTTTTTAATAAAAAACATAGAACAATATCCTGATTTATAACAATTCATACGCAAAATCAACAAGGTACTGCAAACTCTTTATTTAGGAAATTACAAGAGTATTGCAGTATACAAAGTGCTTATTTTAACACTGAACTTTGATGTCGTGTTTTTTCTTTAAATGTGCGGCGAGATTTGTGCTCCCTGAATATGAATATTTGATCACCGCATGGCAGGATTTACAAACTGCACGTGTCTTGTCCGTTGAGCCATCTTTTCTTTGCAATCCAAAGTGCTTCCAAACGAATGACTTGAAGCCTAAAGGTGAGCAAATTTCCTCGTCTTTTTGGACACTAGCCATAACACCAGCCCAGGAGCCGCGGACTAGTTGTCGACTCCCCTTTCACGTGCCTGCTCTGCTCACAACACAACAACGCCGCGCGCACTGCTCCCGGAAAGAGGAAGCGAGCATCAATGAACCGGATTTCAAAATAAAGTCACGTCTAATGTCCGAGGTCAAACACGGCGATATAAATCGATGTTTACGTTTAGCATCGATGCCAATAAATCGTAGAGCATTATATCGATTAATTGATGTGTATCGATGTATCGTTACACCCCTAACGACCATACTGCGCTTTCCATAATAGCATCCGTGTTGTTCTGTGGTCATGAGATGTAATTATGAGATGTCCTTCATGTTTAAGAAACTATGCATTCATGTAAACTCCCCCCACTGTTGTTCCTCAATAAAAGGCACGACCAAACTGGAAGAAGAGCGCGAATCTCAGCCACACTTGCTGTGCGTCTGGTTTTCGCCCTTCTGCAGAAGTTGCTTGCCATCGAAGACAGCTCCTGCCTCTGTGAGATTCTTCTCAGATAAATGTTGTGGACCCAACACTGGCTTTCTTTGCGGCGCCGTTGTGTGGCAGCCTTATAAGTGCCTATTAAGTTGAGTTGCGCTCATGCCATCTGGGTGTCTTTTATATACCCGCTCTGTGGTATGAATACATACTGCTGGGGCCTGAATTTTCCCACCCAATTGATCAATAAATGTTCAATCAATCTATATATCTATACACATATGTATATACCGTAAACTCCGGACTATAATTTTTTCCAAAATCTTGAACCCTGCGGCTTATATAAGGATTTCGTTTGTGATTTTTGTGATGACTTCATCACTTTTATACACTGCGGTATCTTGAAGAAAAAAACCCCACAAAAATACTATTTTGAAACACTACTATGGCTGCTGTTTATTCTGGCTGTGTTGCTTGTGACTATTATGAGCTTTAGTAGGAATGCACGCTAGGGCTCTAAACCCTTTCTCTTACTCTGCCATGTGACTCAGAGATTACACAAAGCAGTGGCGCTGTTTGGACCATCTGCATTGTATTAAAACCAGGGCTGTGGACTCGGACTCGGAGACTCGGACTCGGTCATTTTTGCCGGACTCTGACTCAGTGCTGATTTTGACCGAGTCCACCGAGTCCAACAATAAAAAAAATACGTTCAATTTTATTTTCATCATGAGAATGCGCGTAGGAATACTGTCCACAGCCCTGCTTGCTTGTCATGAAGACAAATTTAGTTGTTGCGTGCGCGCCCGCGCCTGCCTGCCCGCGTGCGTGCACGTACAAGACCCACAATGCCCCGCGCGCAGCCAAGATGGAAGAATTCGGGAGCAGCGAGAGAACAATGTTTTGCCTCTAGATTTGGGGGTGGAAACGGAGCGTAAGTTACGATCAATGCGGCCACGTTGAGTTGCACTTAGGCTAATGTTTACATTATGTACCAATGTCAAGGACGATTATGTCACCCAGCTTATATCATTGATGTGTTTCAATAGTTTGTGGGGTCGTCACTAATTATTTGTGTTTAGATAAATGTCTGAGCTATAATGGTGTAATTAATGATTAAAACTTGAACGTATCTGTTTATTATATTCGTTTATATGTTTAATAAAGACAAAGCCATCACAAAACTGTTGTAATTATTTAGATTTTGATCTAAATTAGCCTTGAATAAAGACTAAGCAGTCACATGAATTAACACAAAAATTGGACAGCCGGACTTGGACTCGGACTCGTGGTCAAGAGGCCGGACTCGGAGGAAAAATCCGACCGAGTTCACAGCCCTGATTAAAACCCAATCAATCAGCATTTAAATTAAATTATTCTGACATTTTGCTCACCAAAAACAAGTAGTAATGAACGTGAACTTTTAATGCATTTTATTCAGAAGGTTACTTTGAACCCCGAGGCTTAAATTTATGGATTTTTACGGCCTCCAGAGGGCGCTGTAGCAGGAAGCAAGAGCGAGACAGACGAAGAAGAGATAATGCGCCGAAGAAGACGTGCTAGTTTGTGTTTTGATAGGCCAGCGGTCGGGAACATATGGCTCGCGAGCCAGATGTGGCTCTTTTGATGATTGCATATGGCTCGCGAGCCAGATGTGGCTCTTTTGATGATTGCATATGGCTCGCAGATAAAACAAAATATTCTCACTTGTTTTAATCCATCCCTCGATTTTTCACTGCGCATGTCCTGTTCAGGGCTGCAGGAGCAATTGTCCATTATTTTAATTGGATGATACTGGCCTACGTTTGCCGTTGCTGGGTAAAACAGGTAAACGCCCCTTTTTGAATCAGTCTGAGACGGCGTCTGCTCGGTCATTAGCTCAAAGCTAACCCTTCGACGAAGAAGATGGCGAAAAGAAAAAAAGACGACGAGTATCGTACATTTCAGGACGAATGGACCGAAGAATTCGCCTTTGTGGAGAGAGCGGGTTCTGCGGTGTGTCTAATTTGCAATGACAAAATTACATCGTTGAAACGGTCGAATGTAAAGCAGCACTTCGACACGCCCCACGCTGCCTTTGCATCAAAATACCCGGCGGGAGACAGCAGAAAGAAAGCGTGCCAACTGCCAAGAGCTTCTGAGCAGGGTGCAAGCTAGCCAGCACCAACTCCGCGTATGGACCCGGCAAGGTGACTATAATTCGGCTAGCTTTGCTGGTTCTTTAGCAATAGTGAGGAACGGAAAACCATTCACTGATGGCGAGTATGCTAAAACGTTCATGCTGGATGTAGCCAATGAACTTTTTGATGATCTTCCGAACAAAGACAAGATAATCAAACGGATACAAGACATGCCTCTGTCGGCAAGAACTGTTCTGTAATGGTGAGTGTTATAACAACATTATTTAAAATAATAAATCCAGAGGCTTATTATATATACTGACATTTAGTTGAATTCACTTTTAAAATATATTATATGGCTCTCACTGAAATAAATTTCCAATTTTTTTGCTTTCATGGCTCTCAGTCAAAAAGGTTCCCGACCCCTGTGATAGGCGAATAGTGTCGTATAATTCACACAAAGAAGAGACACGAGATCAAGACGGACATTACTAGGGGTGTAACTCGCGGGTTTTACACGATTCGATATTTGCCGATATCTAAAAGCCTGCTGTGATTCATTCACGATACATCACGATATAGTGCTCTACGATCGATACAGAACAATATCCTGATTTATAACAATTCATACCAGGGATGGGCGATACCAATGATTTTGGAATCGATCCGATACCAAGTATTTCCTACCCAAAATACCCGATATTCGATCCGATATCGATACCGGAAGTGTAACTTCCCGCCAAAAAAACAATTTAAATGCAGAGGCATTCTTGCTCTTGGAGAGTCATCTATTGAATTTTGTAGAAAAAAGTATTACGTCATGTACATGTATTATTAACCTTTTTAGACATTAGTGCATTAGTGGAAGATGCATATTAATAGTATAACTTTAATAAAAAGGAGCTATTCTTTACTTTTTTCTCTCTCTCTCTCTGTTGTTGGGAAAAAGTTTTGTCTTTTAGTATACCGTTTTTTTCCGTGTATAGTGCGCCCCCATGTATAGTACGCACCCCTAACAATGGCATGCTGATGCTGGAAAAAAGCTTGTACCCATGTATAATACGCACCCAATTTTTATGAATTTTTTTTTAATTTTTTATTTTTTATTTTTTTTTTTAAGTCCCAAAGATCGTCACACACGCAGGGAGGCAATGGGTCCCATTTTTAAAGTCTTTGGTATGGTCTTAACTAGGCTGGATGTCATTTTTTTTGTTGGCGTTGATTTCTCCGACTGCCCCTAAACGCACCACCGCGCTCCGTGCGCAGGGGAATGAGGCGGCTCTGTATGGGAGATACGTTGAAGAGGAATAAAAACAACCTTGGAAACCAAAACTTGCCCCTCGTCGTGACTCGGAGCCGCAACAAATGTTTCGGATTTGTGTAGGGTACATTGTGACAGACGGCAAACTAGCAGGTGATCGAGCGAGCGTCTGATACAAGAGCATTGCGGTCGTATGGAGCGTGTTTGAAATGAACAGCAGAGACGAAAGGAACAAGGCAAAGTGTTGTGAAATAAACCTGTAATACGCATTTTGTTATTTGCTGATTGAAACTGCTAATTAAACTGTGAATTGAAACTAATAGGTGGAGAACTGAACTCTCGCTCTTTATATAGCTGACGTGTCTTGCGCAACCGTTCTGCGCATCTGTAATGGCGGCCTCCGTATGACGTCCGGTCCGCGATGGAGATTAAAAAACAAACAATATTTGACAATAACACACCATCGAGGATTGCACCATCGCATCAAACGATGTGTCGTCAATTATGAATTTTACTAAGTGTGTTGGGCAGGATGGCTGAATGCGATGCGCGATTGACAACAAACAAGAAGAAAGGTGAGTTTTATTTCGGGGGAGATTTGTCATGTCTCGTCCCCAGTTTTGCTATGTGTCTAGGTTGCCATAGTTTCTGTTCGTGTCACCCCGCTCTTCCTGTGTCACCTCAATCGATGTAACGTGTTTTGTATTTAAGTCCTGTCTGCCCCTCGCTCACCGTTGGATCATTGCATGTGTTACTGTCATTCTGTTCCTGTCTTTGGTAATGTCACCCTGTCTTTTTGTTCCACGACTTTGTCGGTCAGTCCTGTTGTTGGTTTTGTTGTACCATGACTTTATTTAAAAAAAAAAATAAATAAAAAATAAATAAAAAAAAAAAAATTAAAAATTTTTTTCTTTGTACCCATGTATAATACGCACCCCAGATTTTAGGACAATAAATTAGTAAAATATTGCGCACTATACACGGAAAAAAACGGTAGCTTAAATATACAGGAGATATTTGTGTTAAAAGGATAAAGTAATATAAAGTAACACTGAAGTTAAAATTTGCAAAATACACGGAAAGGAATTACACATAGTTTCTAAAAGTGAAATAGAGAATAAATCAGACAAGTAATACGAGCAAAAAGGTGTTCTTAGTGCTTCTATGTGTTCTTATATGTTGTGCGTCATCCTTTTGTGCTGGTGTGTGTGTGCGTGTGCGCGCAGAGGATCCTCATGAATGGGTGTGCGTATGAGTGCGAGTGAGATGTGTGTTCTATGGAAGAAATCAGAAATGGAGAATGTTCTGGAGGCTGTTGAGCAATACTAGGGAAATTGAGAAGTGGATGATGGTGTGTTTAAGTTGGTTGGAGAAACTGAGATGAGCAAGGTGTGTGCAATAGAGAAAATAAGGCGTGTGTGGCGGAGAGTTACGAGAACGGTGGCTTGATAGGATGGGAATAAGAGACAGCAAATGTTGTGTAGAAGATTGAAAGATGTTGAAGGTGAACATGATGGGGGAGGGCAACAGCAAAGTTGGCCTGCCCTTTGAGAAGGTGAAACTGATAAGCGTGCCTGCGCTCGCGCGTTGTCGCGGGGCTGTCCGCGTGGGCCTTTGCTATGCTCGTGTGGGCGGTGGGCCGGCATCATGGTTGTTGCAGGAAATGGCCAGCCTGTGACCAATCAACATTGATGCTGCGCCCCCCCCTCGCACGAGGGGTGCTATGGCTGCAGGCGAAGCAGGGACAGTGTGATTTTCTCAGAGAGTGATGCTTAAGGAAGATGTGACAATATTTGCATGAAGGATAAAAGGCACTGATGAGAAAACAAAAGTATAACCAAAACGTCAAAACAGAGGATGACGTTTGCGCAGCGTTGTTTGTTTGTATCGTTTGTGAGCTGTGTCTCTGCTGTAAGTTTTTGTGTTGTCTGTGTGCTGTCAGTGTTATGTGTTAAAATTGGCTAATGTAGCTATATAAAGACCGAGAGTTCAGTTCTCTACCTAAATCCGTATTACAGGTAATATTTTATTTCACAACACTTTGCCTTGTTCCTTTCTTCTCTGCTGTTCACTTCAAACACGCTCCATGCGACCGCAATGCTCTCGTATCAGACAAGGCTTGCTCGATCACCTGCTCGTTTGCTGTCCCGTGCGCGCACGGAGCGCGGTGGTACGTTTACGGGCAGTCGGAGAAATCAACGACAACAAAAAAAATTACATCCAGCCTAGTTAAGACCATACCAAAGACTATAAAAATGGGACCCATTGCCTCCCTGCGTGTGTGACGATCATTGGGACTTAAAAAAAAAAAAAAAAAAAATTTACATTTTTTTTTGTACCCATGTACAATGCGCACCCCAGATTTTAGGACAATAAATTAGTTAAATTTTGCGCCCTATACACGGAAAAAAACGGTAGTTAAAGTTAAGAAACAACAAGAATTGTCTATCATATTAATTTACTGGCGGTTATTTTGTTAGTTTTTATCTTTATCTTGATTGGTTTGACACCTGGAGGGAGGAAAGATTAGGATGTGGAACATGGGTTGAGACAACCAGTTACACACGCAAAACATGTGTGCACTGGGACACTGAGAAGCATTTTGAAAGGTGTGTCAAAATTAAATCAAGATGAAATCATATGTAGTAATACAACGCTTTACTACATATGGATTCTCTAAATCGTACAATTGAGTAAAATAAAACATACTTTTTGACTTTTGTTCAAATTACTAAGATTCTTGTGATAAACGATGAGAACCTGATTGAAAAGAAACTACAGGAAACTACAACTAAGCTAGTTGTGGAAGCAGTCCAATTGCCACGACAAATAGCTATGTGCACGTGTGCAGGGCACGCACGAGACTGATAAGGTGTCAAGACGTAACAAGCTTGCAGACGGAACTGCATAGCTGTAGTGCAAAAGACCATTCAAATTTTATACACAGAAGAAGCAGATTAAATTACTGAAACATTTTTTAAAGTTGTGCAGCGTCAAAATCCATCGACTGAAATTCAATTATGGATGAAAAGAGGAGCAAGAGTGGAGAATGGTATCTATAAATGACCAGAAGACTGACCTAAAAAAAAACCTATACAAGCGGGCAGCAATATTGAGCCATGGTTGTGTGTCGCATGGCTCAAGAGGAGGGATGGAAGGGCAGTTCAGTCAGCTTTATACAACATGAATTTGATTCATATTCAAAACGTTTATAAAAACAAATTTTTAGAGCTTGTTTAACATGTGCTTAACACAATCCACAGGGTTATAATGCCTGGTCATAATAGATGCATTCTCAAAATTGATTGAATTGGCTTCAA